>NC_086153.1:62790054-63093084 GCF_035149785.1 Candoia aspera | reverse complement strand
GACTGCTATCATATCTCCTCTTAACCTTCTCTTCTTTAGGATAAGCATACTCAATTTCTTTAAATGTTCTTCATAAGAGTTAGTCTCCAAGCTCTTCACCTCCTTTGTTGCTCTTCCATGCAATCATTCCAGTTCCTCAGCATCTGTCTTATACTGTGATGACCATAACTGGATGCAGTATTTCAAGTGGTGGTCTGACCAGTGCAGCACAGAGTAGAACTATCACTTCCTGTGATCTTGACAATTTACCTCTGTTGATGGAGCCTAAGACTGCATTAGCTCTTTTGGCAGCTGTAGCACACTGGTGGCTCATGCTTATCCTGTGACATTCCATGACACCTAGATCCTTTTACAAATACTACTGGGTACCCAAATCCTCCAGAACAGCAAAATTCAGCCCCTTCAGGACACCCCTACTACTGACCTTGAACAGACGCCATCATCAAGGGAACAGCTGCAACCAAACTCATTGTTACCTCCAGCCAAAGACCTCTGCAGGCTCTGAAGCAGCTATTTGACTGCTGAATTCCTCCCACTGATTGGCTGCTTCTCTAATTCTACATGAAGTTTCCTCGCTCCCACCAGACAGTTGATCAGCAGCTTCTCTAGCTCTGCCCAAAGCCTCTTTGTTACTGTTGTTACTTTTGCCACTCCACCATTGGCTCCTTGGACAATCTGCTCCATCACACTATTCCATCTGGCCACCAGGACCTTCTTGGTCACTGATTGAGCTACAGCAACCTTCCAATCAGGCCACTCTGAAGGCCCTTAATGTAATCAACTCTAGCAAACTTCACATAGTCCTTCCCTCTCAGTCAGTACTGCCTGCAGCATCCAGCAACCTGCTATGCATTCCTCCAACCAATACAACTTTACACACCTTCAACAACATACTGACAAAAATAACTCCAGCGGCCCACCATCAGCATCCAGCCTCCTCTGGTGCTATAAGAAAGGAAAGGGGAGGGGAGGGGAGGGGAGGGGAGGGGGGGAGGAGAAACCTCTTTGAGCAAAGAAATAATTATTTCTGAATAAAATATGTTACCTCCCAAAAGTCACCCTTAACTTTAGACAAGAGGCAATGGAAAATACCTTTGAAATTGCTTAGCAACCTTGAGACTTCCCCATTTCCTCCTTTCCTTTCATATTCCCATAGCTGGAATGGTGCCAGAGACCACCAGCAGGTTATTGGGAAATAAGTGAATGAATTGTCTCATAACTTCTTCTAGAGCAAATTTAGCCTGCCATATATCTATTAAATGTGTTCAACAAAATATCCATTTTCTTATCTTGTTTGGCAAATACCTCTAATTAGCACAGCATAATATCACAAAGGAATGTCTATACTGGTTTCTCATACTTTATGTGAATTTAAATTTATTTGCTTACTTCCATATTAAACCTGTCATCTAGAACTATTTAGCCACAATTCAGTAGCCAAATTCTTAACCTTCCTTGAGTGGATTTGTTGTTGAAAATTGGTTTGGTTGGAATGTGGAGCTGTAATTCTCGTGTTATGACAGGAACTGATATGTAAAAGTATCTTGCCATTTATTTACAATAGAAAGGTTTATTCCAAAGCCAGCCAAGGCATTTTGCTTCCAAAGGTAGAATGAGGAATAGTGCTCTCCTCAGTCAAGAACATAATAGCAATCAAGGCTGGTCAAGTTACTCTGGCATGTGAGATGGAAAAATCTCAGAAATGCCCTTTTCTGGCATGTAAGCATACTATAGCCATTCATTAAATGCCTTGCTGCCTTTTCATACCACCCCAAATCAGGTGTTCCTGTAGTCTGCCATGCCCACTAAAAACTAGCAGTGGTTGACTCTATAATAAGTTCTTCAAGTTGACAATTCATTGCTTACATTTTGTCACATCCATAGGATCCCCAGTTTCCCTGCTCTTCCATCAATGAGTCACTTTCACATCTCTCCAGCCTTCTCCTTCCCTTTCATCTGTCTGTCCATTAAAATTAGCATTGCTATATTTAGCTGCCTTTAACCCACGTGGCCATTCCCATGGGCTCTGAATCAGGATAGGCAGGGCTACACTTTTCCACCTGTAATGCAGAGACACATTTTTTTGATACCAGAGCCTTGGAAATCTCAACTAAACCAGAAGACAGGCTGGTGAAATGCTCTTAAAATAGTTCCAGTGACCAGCTCCCATCTTAGCTTACTGAAGGCCCTCGGCAGTACCTCTGCGAAGCAGCACAACTGTTGGCTGAGGTCATCCAACCTTTCTGACAATACTGATGAGCAAGACAGAAGAGCCTGATTTAAGCAGAGGAAGCCCAAGGGGGCTACCACCTCTAGACTGGGATTTTATTTTTGCCGCCGAAGAGCCAAGCATGTCCCTCTGAG
Organism: Candoia aspera; assembly: GCF_035149785.1. NCBI lineage: Eukaryota > Metazoa > Chordata > Lepidosauria > Squamata > Candoiidae > Candoia > Candoia aspera. The sequence goes on along the minus strand of NC_086153.1, from coordinate 63,090,720 downwards.
GTCAAGCAAGGCCATTATATTTTTCAAGTTTAGTTGAAGGGCTGCTTTAAAATCCTCTGAATGGGGTCAGACCATTTTATTTCCAGATAATATATTGAACCATAAAAGCATCAGTACTGGGCATTCTGTGGCTTTTTTAGAAGCTGAAATGAATAGCCAGAAATGGGGAAAGTGTAAGGTGGAGTATATCATACCGGTGTCATTTCTATCAGTGTTCCCACACTACCTTTGCTGCCCTGATACTACTTTTGCTTTCATCTCTGGTGAAAATAGCAGGATGGATGGATGGATGGATGGATGGATGGATGCATGGATGATTAGTAGATTAGGGGATTTCCATCAACATGAGCCTTGAAAAAATTATTATCTATATGAATATTCTGAACTGCTGTTCAGAGTGTCCTATAGTATTTTAGGTGTTCTGACTGGGCACTTTGGGTTTTTTTTTCCTAGGTTGAAATCTATCTTGTAAAGATGTTTCCTCTAAATGCCTATATAACCCTTGAATAAATCATGGCCAAGTGAGACAACAGAGGCAAGGAGGAGAAATGAATGCAAGAGTAAATAGGGAGAAAAGAATGAGCAGGAGTAAGACTGGACTTGCATGAATACAAGAACAAGGGGAAAAGCATAAAAGGCATCACAGAAAACAGTTTTTCTGAGATAGTATTGGAATTCCAGTGTCAACCATTGTAATGTTTCTCCTTGAGTTGCTCAGTTGCCACTGAATGAGCAGGTTGGTATATTGTGAGAGCATTGAAAAAGCACTGGGCGACTCTGAAAATGATCTGGAAGAAGTGCTTCAGACCTCACCCGATCATCATAGCGTCTCTTGGCTATTCATTAAAGCCTGCACATCTTTTTCCAGGCTTCCATGCAATCGGGAAATAAGATGCTGCGACTTTAAGAGTTCACATGAAAGAGGCAATGCTTCAATGAGTCCATTCATTAAAGCAGCACTTCTGGATCACACAAATTACAATTACTTGTATCCCAAATTACAAATTACTATTAGTTCTTCCAAATTATTAGTTCTTCTATTATTAGTTATTAGTTCTTCCAGATTATTTTCAAATTGCCCAACTGGTGTCAGAAAAGATGCAGTACTGCATAGTGTTAAACTAACTCCACACAGTCATGTTATAGGAATACCTCAATTCACCCAATTAATCCCTTTGGCATGTCTAGTCCTCCAAGTTCAAAAAGCAGGCTTCTGTATTAGAAAATCAAGCGGTATAAACACAGAACTCACCTCTCAGAACACTGACTGGAGGTGGTGGCAAAGTCATACCTTCTGCTGCTGGCTGGCCGATGGAGAAGAGTTAATGAAGTCATGAAGTCTTACTGGTATTTTCCTGGTGTAAGGATTCCATTGGATACTAGCACTTCTCGAGAAAGATGGGAAACAGTAGTGATTTTTTGTCTGGTTAGCATGATTATGTGATGCCAGAACTATCAGTAAGGAGATTTGACTGAGTTAGTGGTTAGCTGAATGAAGCTTGTACAAGTGGTCCTCACTTAATGACCATTCGTTTAGCAACCATTCAAACTTACAGCAGCGCTGAACAAGTAGTGTTTACAACCAGTCCTTGTACTTATGACATTGCAGCTTCCCATGGTCACATGATCACCATTTGCAACTTTCTTTGCTAGCTTCCTACAAGCAAAGTCAGCGGGGAAGCCAGCAGGAGGTTGCAAATGGCGACCTTGTGACGTTGCACTTAATGATGGTGTGGGATTTGCTTAACAATGGCAACCAGAAGTGTTGTAATTTCCGTCACTAAGCAGCATGGTCATGTAATGTTGCGCTTTAGTGGCTGTGTCACTTAGCAATGGAAATTCCAGTCCCAGTTACCATTGTTAAGTGAGGACTACCTGTAGTGGGAATGGGTCAGTGTTTACTTTTCCTCTGCATTCTAAAATAAAAGCCCGCATACTTTATTACTTCTGTAAAGGCTGATTGACGCGTTGCAGTTATACAGTTATTTCTGTCATTCATTAAAACTTTACTTGAAGAACTGAGCAGATTAGTTATTTAACCATTTTAGCTGCAATTAATATCCTGTGTAGGATAAATGTATAAAAAAATGTGACAGCATAGCCACATACTCAGATCCTTGGCTGGCCGTTGGGATGTGATATTTTAAATGCTTTTTCCAGTGAAGGTATTAATACCTATGTTGGAAAAAGCAACTTGAGCCGCATCCCTCAGAAACATCCAGAGAAAGATTCCATGGCTTCCATGGGAAATATGCCCATTTGTTCTTACTGTTAGGGTAGGTTTGGAAGAGAGCCTGTCCAGATCCTGTGCTACTTTTCTTAGTGCCTAGATGACCCTCATGCGCAGCTGTTTTCCATCTTTCTTATGTCTGCCTTTTAAAAACATGAAAGCTGTTATCATGAAAGAAGGGAGGAAGGGAGCATCATCCCACAGAAGGAATTTGCTCGTGAGAAATAGAGGTTATTCCACTGGGTTCTATTCCGTGCTATCAATCAGGGTAAGAAATGTGGAGGCCCTCGGCAGTGAAGGTTCTCATAGCTGTCTTGACTCAGCAGTTGCATAAAATAAACTGCACACACGCTGTTAGGAAGAGTTGTGGGGGGAGGAGGAGGAGAACTATTTGTAACTCTTTAGGGTGGCCATCTGCAACCTGGAGCCCTCCCTACGTGTTATGGAGTTACAGTCTCAAAACATATGGAGAGGGGCAGGTTTCAGAAGGCTGCTGTTGGGAGACCTGCCATACTGAAGCCTCTGTACAATTTGTTTTTCACAATATCCAAGAGTCTATGGCCAAATGTACTTCTAGGCAGAGGGATGGATACATACACTAAAACAGGTCTACAGTGCATTCTATCCCAAAAAAAAACTTTCAACAGAAGACAAGATGTGTGAACCTCCCTCTTCCTACAGGCTTCTTCCCTCCAAAGCAGATGTGGGAGGTGGGTGGGTGGGAGTTATAAGGAATATAAGGGGAAAGAAAATGTTCCTTTGCATAACTGGAAATCTTTTCACATGACAGTGAATATATTTATCAATATTATGACATTTTATGTCAGCAGTTTTTGAATCTATACCAGAAATATTTCAAAATAAATAGTCAAATGTTGCAGGATCAATGAATGAGGAGTATTCTATTTTACAGAAAATGTTGCCTGAGTCCAGAGAAAGCCTTGAAGATTGCAAAATGTAGCTGCAAGAAGTCGATCTATCATTATGGGAAATTTTAATTTCAGACAGAATGTTTATGGACCTCAGAATATAGGTTCTAAGATTCAGTATATTTAAACAATATAGGAGTTGCTAAAAGATTAAAAAATAAACCTCAGTAAAGCAAATAGCAGTAAGACAGCTTTTTGTGCTAAAGGCTAAAAGAGTATCCAAGCAGAAGATTAAAACTATATCAAACTCAAATGCAAAAAGCAGTACTTCTGGAATGAAATCGTTTACAAGCAGACAGAGAAAGGGTGATGTAGTTAATATGCCACAAGTAAATAGTCCTCTTTCACCCTTTTTAAAATGTAGTGGAGAATCATCTCAATGCAACAAGTCTTGAGCATTACTGAAATGCTGTGGAGATTTTCCTTTTCTCTGTCCAAATATAATTATTTCTTCCACCCAGGTATTTATACTAAAAATCATCATAGATTTCAACAACCTTATGAAGATACATTGGAAATTACATAATGAGTAAGCAAGAGGGTATTGTACCACTGGTCATTTTAACAAGCCACATGGTGCGTTGTAGGAAAAGAATGTGTCCATCCATGGTAACAGATGCAAAGACAACGCACTATCCACCTCAGTGCTGCAGATCAAGGGGTGTTCTACCATCACCCTCTACGCAGTCTGCTGAGATGATGCATCCACAAAGAACTGGCTTTATTTATTAGACAGATTAGGAGGCATTAATTGGTTGCTCTCGTAGTTTCTGCTCAGAAAGGTACAGTAATCACAGGGGCATTGTTGGCATTCCTGACATAGTTTTCCAGCCCTCCCGCTGAGAAACAGGGACCCTTGCATACTTCAAAGGGGCTTAAAGGCTTGGGTTGTGCCACCACAGTAGCAGTGCTGGTCTAGGACTAGGGTGGGGGGAATTTGCATTAGGGGATTAAATACCAGGGCTAGTGTGGAATTTTAAACTCTGGTTTTTCCAACTGACCACAGGCCCAGAGCTTGTGTGTGGCATGTTTGAGACTCCAAAGTGCTTGCAGTCCTGTGATCTTTTATTTCATAACATTTCTTTTCTCCCCCTCCCTCAAATACATTTTGTTTTGGCTGTTCCACCGTCACAAATTAGCAAAAGAGACACATGAATTAGTTGAACCTGGCCCAGCTTAAGGGAGAGGAAACTAAAGCTTTCAATCACACTGTTTCTGTGTGGCTACATGGCATGTCTTCCTCACTTTTTCTTATACTGGGGCTGCGAACATTCATATCTATCAGTTTGTGAGAATCCTGCCCAAGGTGGGCTATGCTGGTCTATTCTCATTGTGTTTTGAATAGGTCTGCTCACATAACTGGGGAATCCTGGCTTCATATACTCATGCATTCAGTTTCACTAGGATCCTTCCTGTCAATGAGTGCATGTTGAGCTTGATTCTCTAACCCAGATACAAAGCATCCAACTGGAAGAGTTACCAGTAATTTCTGCTGTTACATCTTGGAATTAAAAAAGAAGCTGGTCCAAGGACAGCAGAATATTTAAGTGAAAGGCAACAGCTCTTTTGGTTATTGGTGTCTTATTGTCTAGCTTCTAGCTTATGCTTCAAATATACATACATACATACATACATACATACATACATACACACATACACACACACACATACACACACACACACACACACACACACACACAAATATACACACACAAGAGACAGTGGCTGGATAGCGTAGTGGTTAGAACACCACCTGTGGAATGGGAGGCCGGGGGTTCAAATCCCGCCTTACCAGTAGGGGCCTTTGAGCAAAGACCCCCTAACGCTTCACCTGCCTACCTCAAATATGAGAGTGACATGAACTAAGAGAGTCATGCCAGCTCGGTGGTTGCCCGGATTAACAAGGTCTGCATCAGATGTTGGAGAACCAGGACAACCTGATGATAAGTGGGCTACTGGAACAAACCATAGATGGACGAGACAAGAGAACCTGGAATTGATGGAATGCTACTACAACAGCAGACCTAACGAGAGGGGATATATGAAACGCATGGGGGAACTATGGATGGACAGAAGACCTGCATCCACTCTGACTGAGAAACAGCTAGTTACCCAACGCTTCAACATAGTGAAGCTGCTCTCACAACTTGAGATAGACCAACTACACATTATATTCCAGACTCAAGAAGACCCAGAAGAACAACTGGAGGTGCAGGCAACACCTGAAGCTGGAACATCACTGCCACCCCCTCCATTACAGAACACAGCGGCTGATATGAGGCAAAAGATCATGGATAAACTAGCTACAGTCAGCTCTCGAGACCGATTACCAAGGCTCAGTGGAAAAGTACCATCAGATAGTATGCTAGAAGATGCTGACAGAGCCCTCGCAACAATCCCTACTACCACTATAACTCAAACCAATGAACTAGTATATGCTACAGCCGGTGTAATCCTGGAGATGATTGGCTACAAGATCAAGAAGAACAGGAGTACATGCCACCACCACCACCACCCTGGAAAATGAGGTTGGAGGCTAAGATCAAGGTAACTCAGAGAGAAGTTAGTCAGCTGGTGGAACTACAGAAGGGTGTGGAGATTAAGGATAAGACTCGGCTACTGAAAAAATACAAGGGCCTGACTTCATCTGAAGCCCCACAGACTGCTAAACAAAGGCTCACAGCACTGGCTACCAGGTTAAGGAGATACACTAGAGAAGCAGAGGCCAAGAAGATAAATGCCCTGTTCGCCAAAGAACCATCCAAGGTGTACTCCCAACTGCAGTGCAACAGCACAGTAACAGCAGAGCCACAACAGCAGAAACTGAACAGTACTGGAAGAACATATGGGAGAAAGAGAAGACACATAACACCAGTGCAAAGTGGCTGCAGGACCTGAGAACAGACCACAGAAATCTCCCAGAGCAGGAACCAGTCACCATCACAGCAGCAGACATCCAACAGCAGGTCAAGAACACGAAGAGCTGGACAGCACCTGGCCTGGGCATGATTCCCACCTACTGGCTAAAGAAACTGACAGCAGTGCATGAACGCGTAGCAGCACAGATGAGCCAACTGCTAGCAGCAGGCTCCCACCCAGACTGGCTAACACAAGGTAGGACCATCAACAGATAGCTGAGGTGGCTGATCTTGGGAAATCCTACCAGTGGCTGGAAAGGGCTGGACTAAAAGACAGCACTGAGGCACTAAGAACAGGCACTAAGCACCAGATCCATAGAAGCGGGGGTCTACCACACTGGATAGGACCCAAGGTGCAGACTGTGCAGAGGGGCCTCAGAGACAGTCCAACACATAGTGGCAGGGTGTAAGATGCAGGCAGGAACAGCATACACTGAACAGCACAACCAAATAGCTGGCATTATGTACAGGAACGTCTGCACAGTGTATGGGCTAGACCCTTCCAAGTCCAGATGGGATATTCCACAGAAGGTTGTGGAGAATGACAGGGCTAAGATCCTGTGGGACTTCCAGATCCAGACAGACAGCCATATGTATATGTATATGTATATGTATATGTATATGTATATGTATATGTATATGTATATGTATATGTATATGTATATGTATAAGAAGGAGCATGAGAAGCTGGAGAAGTACTACAGCCTGAAGGAGGAACTAGACAGGATGTGGAAAGTGAAGGCCAAAGTGGTCCCAGTGGTGGTAGGGGCACTTGGTGCGGTGACTCCCAAGCTGGGAGAGTGGCTCCAACAGATCCCAGGAACAACATCAGAGCTCTCTGTCCAGAGAGTGCAGTGCTAGGAACATGTAAGATACTGTGCAGAACCCTCAAACTCCCAGGCCTCTGGAAGAGGACCCAAGTGTGTGTGTGTGTGTTGTGTTAAATGAGCATCATATGAAAATAATACATTTCTTGCCAACTGAGGCTGGCGTTCTTTTTCTTTTGCACAGATGTAATTCTATCACAGTTTTTGTTTAACTTCAGTCTTGTCATACGATACGCATCATTCTGAAGAAGGCATCTGACTTGGCTTGGTTTGGCTTGGTGGAAATTATAAGCGTCTTGGGGTTTGAAACTACTGAGCATAGTCACAGTACAAAATCTGACTGCCTACACCGTGGTCGAGTTACCCACCGGGCACCAAGATAATTCCATTATCACTGGCTGCAGAGTCGGGGAGAGAATGCTATCAGTGGTGCTAGTAGGAAAAAGGGAGTATAGGAATGGGAAGGCGTAATGACTGCCCCAAATAATCATGGCTATACCAATTTTATATTTTTCACTTAAAATGAGAGTTGTAGATTTTCTCCCAGGCCAAAAGTCTACAATGATAGGTATCCAAATCTCATGAACCAAGCCTGGTGGCAAATACCACATCCTCAAAGAGGACTGGAACCATATCAAGTTTATAGTAGGGCAAAGGTAAAGGTAAGATACAGGATACAGGATCATGAATAGTATCAACTATTTCGAGATGTATATAAACATATAAAAACTAAAGTCTCTTTCGAGTTGAGCTCAGCTCCTGAAGATTTCATGGACATGTCTGTACGGTTATTCTAGCAACACAGTGCAAGTAGTTTGCCACTGCCTTTTTCTGAGATGTTTCTTGACTTCAGCCTTGAGCCCTGGAATTTCTTAGTAGTCTCCCATCCAAGTCCAACCTTTTCAAGAACATAAATAATACACACTTTACAAATACATAAATGTATATGCGCCCATCAAAGTTCCTGGGCTAATTCTTATTCAATGTGTTTGTCGCATATGGGTTTTAGTGGCCTGGCATGGCTGCTGTTCTGCTGGTGTGGGCCAGCCGCTGGAGTGAGTGAAAAGGGAAAAGCAGCTCAGTTCTGGTCTTGAAGGGCAGCTGTGCTGTCACAAGGGCTGATGAGCTGACCTGGCTGCCGTTGGGAGATTGTGAGACAGCAACCCCATTGGCCCTGCCTGGTATACAGGTGTTGGGGGAGGGGACACCCATCTCCTCAGTTGCTGGGGGACATGCTGCCAGTCTGACTGAAAATTGGAGAGAGGGAGAGAAGGAGAAGGGAAAAAAGTTTGTGTATGGAGTGAATGGAGTGGCTGGAAAGAAAATTTGGAGAGAGAAGTTACAGTAAGCGTGCAGAGCACTTGCTGGTTCCTGGTTGGGACGGGAGAAGAAAGGTCCAGGGGTGGCTTCCCTGGAAGAAGGGCAGTAGAGACCCAGAGGGACGAGAGCTCCACCCAAGAACGGGAAGGAGGGACCTGGCCGGCTGCAGGAGGCAGCTTCACCCAAGACCCCAGAGGGGAAGGAGGGGATGGATCGGCTGTTGGTGGAGAAGCCTGGTCTCTGGGGAAGGACTGGGCAGAAGACCCTGAGAGAGGTTCTTCCCCCCACGGAGAAGCAGTAGGTGTTCGGCTGAGCAGGAGAAAGTCAAGCCACGCTGAGCACACGACAGTAAATCCCAGCCCATTCCCTTCTTTTCACCATCTCTCTCGTCAAGCCCAGAACGGGGGAGGGAGACAGAGGGAAAGGGGGAAGAGGCAGGAGAGCTGGAGGGGGAGAGTCTCTGGGAGGGAGACCTAGGAGGACACCTGACACCGGGTGAACACCAGGACCGCGCTGTATATACCTGTTGTAAATGCCTGGTGTAAATATTGTCACTGTATATAGTAAAAAGCATAGAAGCCTCCACTGTCTTGTTTTTCTGTGTCAGCTGCCACCCTTGCAAAACAAGTCACCTCCACTTCAAAAAACCAAAAACACCCCATCACACTGTGACAGAGTTATTACCATGTTACTGTAAAATTATCACACTGAAGAAGTACAATCTGAACTGCACAACAGAAGTTTCTTCTGTGCCTACACCAATTTCTATTTGTTCTGAAGTCACTGAAGTTCTGTGTAATGATAAATTTAACTTCGTTTCAATATCACTCTTGGTGGCCTAGATAAGCTGTGTATTGGGAGGTAGAAGTGGTAGAAATACACGTGTCTCTTAGAATATTAACTTCTCTAACCCCAACAAAAGAAGTGTAAGGAAGAACCTGGTCTAGGATGAAGCTGAGAATTGGCTCTAAAGTACTCAATTTAAAAATAAGACACACTGAGAAATTCTTGATATCAAGGCCCTTTCACCTGAGCACTGTTTCAGACAGCAGAGTGACAGAAACAGGATCAGATAGCAGGAGGATGGATTAAAGCAAAGTGAGAAACATATAGTTAAACCAACATGCTGAATGAAAATTTAGGCATGAAACTTTTCCTAGACAATTGTTTTCCATATGTGTACAGGGAACAGCCAAGTCTGAGCTGAGCAAGCAATTAGAAAATATATTCAAATGGCACTGAAGCTATTTCTTTGTTATGTCTACTCAAGCATACAGATACTTCCCTGGCATTTTTTCTTCTATTCGTTTTTCTTCCCTCTCCCAAGCACAGCCTTTTAACAGTAACTTCTCAGAGGTGCAGTCTAAGTATGAAGCAAATATTTCAAGCTGTATTTGTGTGCAACTGGAGTTTGTTGTGGAGTCTGTTGTCCCAGGGGGGTGTAGGAACTGAGAGAGAAAAAGAAGATTCAGATAGCCAAGGATGCAAACCAGTGTATCAGCTCAACTGAAAAGCTAGAAGCAAAGAGTTATTCAAGCCATGCTGTGGGTCTAAAGACGGAAAATACTGTATGAGACAGCTAGTACAGATGAAGGTCAATAAGATCAATAAATCCCGGAAAGCAGGTTATGGTCAAAGCTTTTGATTTTAGGGGTGCAAAACAGACTTAGATGAGTGTTATCTCCAGAAAATGCCTCAGGTGCTGATATTGCCTTACAGTTCCCTTCAGCAGTCCTCTCTCAAGCTCAGCTGATGCTCTTCATAGTTCCGACTCCCAAGGGCACTCTTTATCCCAGGGAGCCTGACATGCAGTCTGGCACTCCTTTGCTGTTCACTCCTCTGCTCTGCCATGTGGCAGCAGCAAAAGCAGACCTGCTCCTAGCACTCCTAGCCTCCAGTCTCCAATGAAGCTCTCTGGCAGGCCCACTGAGATTTCTCATCTTCATCCCCTGAGATCTCCTCCTCATCAAAAGAAGAGTCTGTGACAGACATGCTTGGCATCTGATGTAATATCAGATTACACTTCAGCAATATTACTTGTTGATATTGTTTATTATCACCATTTTACTCTTGCTACTCATTCAGTCCCTGGAAGAATTATGCCATGAATATGCATCTTCTAACCAGCTGTCTGGGAATGAAGGGTAGTTGATTGGTTGGATGGTTGAAAAGTTGGGTATTGGAGCCAAAGCCAAAATCTGGCTGCATGAAATTGCTGTGAGAGCTTTCGGGCTCTATTAATTGTCAGTTATGGAGGTATCTATAGGGACGCGGTGGCGCTGCGGGTTAAACCGCTGAGCTGTTGATCGGAAGGTCGGCGGTTCGAAACCGTGCAGCGGGGTGAGCTCCCGTTGTTAATCCCAGCTCCTGCCCACCTAGCAGTTCGAAAACATGCAAATGTGAGTAGATCAATAGGTACCGCTTCGGCGGGAAGGTAACGGCGTTCCGAGTCGTCATGCTGGCCACATGACCCGGAAGTGTCTATGACAACGCCGGCTCCAAGGCTTAGAAACGGAGATGAGCACCGCCCCCTAGAGTCGGACTCGACTGGACTTTACGTCAAGGGAAACCTTTACCTTTACTATGGAGGTATCTGAGAATATAGGAGCTGCCTCGGCTTCTCCCACGTAAGAAGGTTCTCTATCAGCATCATCATAAGCCTAGCGCTTACAATCCCTAGCCAATGTGTTACTGTGACCCACTGGGGTTAACTGAGCTTGCATCCTTCCTTATACGGTCCCTGCCTCCATAACGCAGTGAAAGGTAACACCAGTCATCAGTGGAATGCTTTTCATCAGGTGAACTCCATGGTATCAGTTTTACAACCTTTAAGACAGCTGTATCCTCCACAGATGCCAGCTCTGTGGGCAATACAAAGTAAGTATTTACAGTGTGAGTTTATGTGTGGCAAGAACAGTAACAAGGAAGCAAGTAACAGTATTGAAATTCCAGGTTGTTGTAAAAGAGGTTGAAAGAAAAAGTATTACACTAGCCAGATTAAATCACAGGAACCTGGGAGAACTGTAGGAAGGCAATAAAGAGGTGACCCTGGATTTTTTTCACCAGGCTTCAAGTCAGAATGTAATTATTACTATACACTTCCTGCTGCTACCTGTTCTTGAGGTTGCTGAAAAGGTGAGTGGCTTTACAAGGGTCACTGTATTCTTACCTTTGAAGCCAGAGGAGGCACAACAAGCAGTTGGGAAGAAGGGAAAAGGAAGGCTATTACTTTTACAGTGGGGCTGTTGAAGTCTGCCAAGTATTTTGGAAAGAGACAAAAAGATTATCCACCTGGACATCTATTCTGAGAGCTTTGTGCTTTACTTGCTATTTAAGCAACTCCTTGTGGATGAGTTGAATCAATGGAGAAGTTGAATTAAGAAAGGACAGGGCAGTCAGTAGTATTGTAATAGGCTGCTGACATTTCTAGTCTGGCAGTGAAATAACTTTTATTTCAGCCTCAACACTCCCCACCTACTATGCCCTCTGACTCACAAAGACACTCTAAGAGATGGTCCTGGTTCTGTTGGCTAAGAACTCAGAATATTTATTGCATGCAGTTATAGCACCTGTCATTTTGAGTAATTTTCCCTGATAGTCATAGATGCTCCATTGCTATTCTTCTGCACTCTGAATGTCCTTCAAGGCTTGCAGCACTTGAATTAACCTTCTAGAAACAGGAGGTAACTAGATCTGGTCCAAAAAGTAAGGGGGATATGCTCTCAGACCATCCTGGAATTCAAGGCCTAAACTGAGCTCTTTTTTTTTAGGCAAAATGACTTGAATAAGAAGGCAAAATAGGGCATAGACACAAACAGTTATAAAAGAGTTCTTTATAATGCATCTGTGTTCAGGATGCATTATAATTGCTCTTCAGTTTATTGGGTGGTGTTTTGGAATGTGCATTATGTATACGTGTGTATTTCATTACACATTTCTTTATTGTTTTGTAGCTTCCCTGGTGACTTAGACTTCCTGATCTGAAAATGTGCCATGGGAGGAGTTCCCTTCAGATGTCTTACCTTCAGTTAGAATTAAATAATTGGAAGCTGGTGAAGTTACAGTGTTCTGGTGAGAGTCTTGCACAATGAAAGACAGAACAATCATTGCTGCCTAACAAATGAAACTGGTACTCCACCCTTACCAGTATCACTGGATTACCTGAACCCTTTCCAGTTGGGACTCAGACTGGGAAATAGTACTGAGATGGCTTTGGTGGTGCTGTCAATGGCAACTTAGGATGGGGTTGTTGCATCCATCCTGGCTCTCTCTTGGTGGCCTTCAATGCCATTGACCATGCCATCCTTCTGAACAGAATGCTATCCATTCATCCATGCAGCAACCACTCCCGCTATGAAGGATTCATTGACTCATAATGTGTCAGGGTTTGAAAAGGCTTTGATATCATTTAGTCCAACCGCCCATCCATTGCAGGAATCCTCTACAGGTAATCCTCATTTAGCAACCGACTTGTTAAGTGACTGTTCACAAATACCATGGTAATAAACAGTAGTAAAAATTCCAACCAAGGCATGCACTTATGTCCAGATTTCTGCACCTGACAACAACACATGCTGGAGTGAGAGTAATGCTGGCATTGCTGCATGAGAGAACTTTATCTAAATGAGGGGGCAGCAACCAGTGATCTTTGCAGAGTCTCTCTCTCTCTCTCTCTCTCTCATCACATGGACATCACAGTCACACAGAAAACCATCAGAAGGATGGCCAGGAAACAAATAGAAATTTGTAGGAAAACAGACCAGCTGCTATATTGGAGTCAGTATCGTATGCCTCATAAGTCAGTTTGATATCACAATGTAATAATAAAGCACTCACTGTAGGCTGGCTTGCCTGCCTGCCCATCTAGCTATCATCTAGCTATCTATCATCTAGCTATCATCTATCTATCTGATTCATATCCCATCTTAAGAGCTCAAAGTGGTGTAGCACTTCCTCCTCCTCCTGTTTTCTCCACATCAGCAACCCTAGAAGATAGGTTGCCCTGAACACTCTGGCTCTCTTCAACTAGACTCACAATTTCCAAGAGGCAGAATGTGGCTGCAGGTAAGGGATACACTGAGATGCTGAGGGTAAATCATGCCCTCCTCTGTTAATCTAAATTACTAAATAGTGAAATCCTTTACACAAGGTAGAAGGAAAGGCTGCCTGGCCTTTCAGTAAGCCTTCAGTATCTAACTTCAAAAATAAATATGCAAAAGAGGGCTGCTGTTCGCCATGCTTCAGCTTGCAGGTATAACTTTAGGATGTTCCATACTCCAGGGTATTGTTAATGCCATCATTTAATAACAGTTACTTGGTCCTGCCAGCAATGTGTCCTATGCAGTACAGTACCTAGAAACATGCCCTTCAGAAAGCTGTCCATCTGTGCTAAGTAGCAAAGGAGGAAATGATGTGTTGTAAGCATTAAGTAACTTTTCCTTTCCTGCTTCCAAAGGAAGGTGATGCTTAATTTAATGAAGAGCTGGCAATCAATTATACTCTAATTGATTTTAATTAAAATTATAAAAAAAACAGGCTTGGGAAAACATGTGAGGTAGCTGCAAATAATGCATAACACTTTTTCCTTGTCCTCCCCTCCTGCCTTGTCAGATACGGACCTGTAGAGGAAAATGCAGCTTCTAATCAGGAAAGTGGCTGATGTTCAAGAAGTCATTAATTGTTGAGTATAAGAGTAAAAAAGTCCAGTTGGAACTATATTTGCCTCCACTATGAAGACAAACACCGCCTAGATCCCAAAGCCCATCTTATAAGCAGCAAACGTGAATGCTTTGGTCTCCTTGACTAGCAATTATCTTAGTACCCCCTGACTTGCTCAGAGTGGATTTGCAAGTTTTTCTGAGCTAGTGCACTCTCTCTCTCTCTGAATAAGGTAGCTCACAGCTGTGTCACAGGTATTACTGTCTTCCAAGAGAAGGCAATGGGTTTCTGGCAGCTCACCAGCTTTCCTGTAAAATTGTGCAGAAGAACTATATTTCGGTTCTATCATTCAATGTGATTTTTTTGTACCTTGATGAGGATGGATATTTGAACGAAAGGTTACATGCAAATTCTAAAAGTGTTTACATTTTTAAGCAACAGCTTCCTAGGATATTGTTATTAGACACAAACCCCAACGTGAAGGATTGAAAGAAGTTAAAGAAACAAGACTTATGAGAGAGTGCTGTTGTCTGCCAGGTAGAATAAATCAGCATTTCAAGGGATGACAGGTTCCTGTTGACATATTAGTAGGCATTGGTAGGCATAAATTGGGTGGCTTATTTAGATGCAAGTCAACCAAAATCCCTCTCCCAGTCCTTGCCTATGAGTGGGCGCAGTATTTCAATATGTAGGAAAAATATGGGCTTCAAGATAGACCTACACATTTCCCATACTGATCAAGCAATATAAAAAAAACCCAAAGCTATGGAAAGAACAAAACTACATTTGGTGAACTCGAAGTGTCTGTTTCTGCCTGTTTAGTGTTGGTTCCCTTAGTTTCTCTTCTCATGAATGAATGAAAATCTTTTTCATGGTACAATGGCAGGATTAGATAGATCCTGCTGGTTGATACTCTTGGGACATTAATACATACCTTCATGCATTTATCCATTGTTGGGAGTTTTCCAGTTAATGAAAAGGCATTATTTTCACTCTTCTCCTGCCACATTATATTGCTTTTAACTGTTGTGCTGCTCTTGACAAACTGAGCTGTGGATTCATCAAATCACACAGTTATACCAGGCTTCCTGTAGACTACAGTTGCCTCTATAGAATAGCACCAAAGCAGGAAAAAAAATCATCTTTCCTAGCTGGTTTTGCAGAATCTAAGATTCTTAAACAATTCTGTTATAGTCCTTAAGAGCATGCTCTGGAGCTGGATGCTGAGCCAATTTTAGTGAGAATTTTCAAAAACCAAAGAGTACAAATCTCAGCACTGACAATGTATTTAATTAAGATATAAAACTGAAGTCATTTTTTACAAGGAATAAAATCCTCCTACATAGGATTACAGCAAATAATTGTACTACAGAAGTCACAAAATGTTCCTATGAGTAACACTATTAATTTGATTCCTGAGGAATAACAAATAGAATGGAAGGCAAATACAATTAAATCAAGATTCAGCTCAATCAGAACCAGTGGTTAGCCAGCCAAAGTGCTATATTAATCAGTCCTTTTAATTGTATTAAGCTCTTCAGATAACCAGTAGATTTATTTTACTTATATTTATTTATATTTATTTAAAGGATATATTCCCCCTTGCCATAAAACAGTAGCCAAGGTGGCTAAGAACAAATATAATATAAAATAAAATAAAACAATCCTATCTAGCAGTCTCTAGAACAAGACACATACACACTCAGTGCCAATTAAGTTCTGGATATTTGTATTGACTAAAGAAGTAAAATAAAGGCTAGTACAAAAAGCAAGAAAATGTTATAAAGAATTGCCTTCCTCACAGGGTTGAGAATGAACTCAAAATGTCATCAATATTAAAAGTGAATAAATCCTTACCAGTTCTTGTTCATAATCACAGGAAATTTTGGGGCTCCCTCTAGATATTCTCTGGATTCTTCTGACCTGAAGAAGGTTGAATAGACTCCCATAATTTTATCATAATCCACAGTAGTTTGCAAAACCTCATTAATGTTGCACAAGCATTTGTTACATAGTAGACTTCTTATGTCAAATGAAAGAATAACAGGAATTGGGTAAAGATCAACACTGGCGATTGTTATTGTAACTGTTTAGCAAATGTAGTTGCATTCACAGCCAAGTATTTTTATTGTTTAGAAAATGATACTTGTATTCAGGACTTAAAATATTTTGTCTTGAGATTAAAGGCTGTGATTGCTTTGTTTTTATAAGGAAATAATGGGTTCATGGCTGCTTAACTTATATAGTAATGCATTCTTTGATGAGCACAACATCTCATACAAAACCTCCACTTGATTCCAGAACTATTGGAAGATCTGTAAAAGGAAGAAGTAGCCATACTGATCCTCTGGAGATATAGGGGATGCTTTGGGATCACTTGCAATATCTGGTTAGACCCCTGGCACCATGACATTTTCACAGTGTGAAGTAGATTACTGTTCAAATGATGTTCTGGCTGGGCAATGTGCCTTACTGAAATATTTATATAACTAGCTTTCTACATGGGCAGGTGTCAGCTCTTAGGCAGTTGTGGATGCTTCCGCACAAGGATTCATCACAAAGAAGCTTTGGGCATCTGAGATCCCATTTTATTGCATGGGTTCAAGAGCCAAGCCAATTTGTTTCTAACTCAGCTGTGTGCATTTGAAAAAAAACTAGATTGTTGGGAGGTCGAAACACTATGGCTCTGTGAAGTTTGTGGTGAGCCACTTCCCCATTTGCAGCAACTCCTGCTTGATCCTACCTTCTAGACTTCAGGACTTTCATGGGGAAAGCTAGCTCGACAGCATTTCTCTGCCATTCACAGGAAATGCCTATTCTCCCATATTGTGGATATGTGTGCACAACCTAAAGCAAGTATGCAACCCTGTGTTCCTAGCAGGATATAGCAAAGTTTCTCTTCTCTCTAGTGAATGTTCCCTACCACCAGTTATTTCATTCTCCATCCCCTCAAATAATGTTTAATTTCTTAGGAAGGAAAAGAACTTTTAGGAAGCCCTCTTGAAAAGTGGGGGCTACTCTGAGCCCAAATTCATGAGACTGGAATTTGTAATCAGGTAACATGTTGCAAATTGGGAAAAATTGTATTCTGAAAGATCCTAGTGCTGATATTGAAACAATCACTTTTCTGTCTTAGTGAGTCTTAGGAAATTCTCAGAACTTCCTCATATAACAATCAACATATTTAAGTCTTAAATCCTTTCTTCATCATAACTAAATGGAGAGTTCAGTTTTTGCAACTTAAAAATCACAGATTACAGAAACTCATCAGCCATGTAGGTCCCATCCCAAGGCTGGAATTAATATGCTAAATAACTCTCTACAAAGCACCCCACATAGTTTACAACAGCCTTCTCCAATCTGATACCATTCAGCTAGCTTAAGAAATCAGTTGGATATGATGGAGATTTAGTACAATGACATCTCTAGAATGCAAAAAGTTGGGGAAGTTGATCTAAGAGATGACTGGAGAATGCTTTGAGAAGTTGTAAATCTGGAACATGAATAGAAGATGTCAGAGATCAAAGCAATTATCTACATGTGCACACACACAAACCAAAGTCAAGGGGAACTTTCTTGGCTGCAAATAAAGAAAGGCAATCAAGAAACATGATGTCATGTTTTAAGGCTTGGGGAACCAAACCAATGCCAGGTTATAACTGACTATGGAAGAGTGATAGCTGAGAGACATTCCAGGAAAAACTTGTCTGACATGGTTTCATTGGCACTCCTTCACTATGCCTGCATGTGGATGTGTGCACTTATGTGCTTGCCTCTCATGATGAAATATAAGATTTTTAGACCCAGGTTAGCTAAGATATCATGATTAGGCAAGTCTGCAGAACCTTCAGACATAAAAGACAATGAGATTCTCTGTTTTCATTTTGTTACTCTTAGAGCTTTTCCTCATGGCTGCATTTAAATGAATACTTCCATTCAGTCCTTGAGTTGAGTGTTGGCAGAAAAACATATTGGCATCATTTGCCAATATAGGCCAAGCAATAATCTGGCTCAGTAACAAGACTTGCAAGTGGTCCAGTCCATAAAGTTTTACTCTAGGACAATTTAAAACCAACAATTGGTAGAGTCCCTGGCTTTTTTTTCTTTCCCATCCAGCTTCCCCAACCACCAGGAAAGACTGTTATACTTAAAATGTGACGGATCAGACCTGGTCAAATATCTTTAAAGTGCTGCAAGGGAATGGCAGCTCCATAAATATCACATAAGGTAGGCATAATTGCATAAGAGTAGGCAAAATGGTGTTGCCTCCCTCTAAAGTAATAAAACAGTAGAAAACACAATGATGCAAAACCTGTTGTCAGCAGAAGCAGCAGAAAATCTTTAATAAACTCATTTGGCCAGCACCAGCAACATATCTTTCCCAGTTTAAATCAACTGATGTCAGCCCTTTGAGGTAGTCCAGACAAGAAACCAAAACCATGAGTACTAATACTATTGTTATTGTAAGGTTACAGCATCTTGCAAGTCTGAAAGCACTTCTCCCTTCCCCTGCCTTTACTTTCCAGAGAAGTAGGGAGGGTCCCTTCTGAGATGCTTTCTCCATCCCCATCCCTCCTTTGGACTCAGATTTCTCTTATCAGCAGCCCTTCCTCCTGTCTCCCAGGATTATTCTTAAAGCCTGTTACATCAGCCCTTTAATGGTCTTCTGGTCTTTTGAAAGAATATTGAACACATGTTGAATAACAGGCCTAGTGGTTTTCCAAAAGACCACTATAAGAGTGTATATAAGGGTCCTGTGTAATGCCTGAATGGTACTATGTAAAGCATGGGTTAGGCATTACATGGGCAGATGCATCTATGGAAACCAGATGCCTGGTTTCTCCTTTAGCCCAAGCCCAAATAGCCATGGAGGACAGTGCCCAGTAACTGGGGAAAGAGATGCCCACAGCCATTTCAACTGGCCAGTAGGAGCTTAGCAGATGCCAGACCCTGACTGCATCATTACTGAGACTGTGAATGAGGCATTGTAGATCATTGGCCAAGACCTGGATTGGGAGAAGTCAGAAAACACTATTTTAAAACTGAGCCTGCTAAAGGTGAATTAAGACTGTCTCCCTGGTGGGTTGGGGATGAAATAAAGGCTGCGTCATGAGGACACGTCCTCTAAAGGTAGTTAGTGGGAAGTCTGTGTGCTGCAGTTAGCAGGTTGTGAGGATGAGCCTTTGCTCACTAGCTATGTGGGTGCCAATGAATAAAAAAAAGATGAATAGCCAAAAGAAAGAACACTCCTTAAAATATTATTAATTGATTAAATATTAAATGGGATGAAGAAAACTACTTACAGTATATTAGTGGGTACTACTAATAATAAATGGAATAATGGAAAAGATATATCAATATGAGCATTCTAAAAGGTTTTCTGGTGTTTGGAAGGAAGCAAAAAAGAGAAATTATTGACTAAGTTAAAGGGGGAAGAGAACAAGAAAGAATCATAGTAGACTTACTGTGGAGGCTGTGGCCAAAGTATTTCTTCATACTGGAACCACAGCATATTCACCAGGGATGTGTTGGAAAATCACAGTGCTAGAACTACTGAGCCTTCCAAGGTGCTTGTTAAAATTTGTCAATTTGTATTATTTTATACTCAAGCTTTTTGTTTTATGAACTTAAATCAGATTTTAATTCACAGTACAAAGACACGGCCTTACATTGACTTGTGCACCTTCGACCAGTGGAATTAAATGCATGTGGTCATCCATCCTGGAACTGGGATTGAATGGAAAACATATAGATAAAGCACATTAAAATGTCATGAAATAGAAAATGGTGACAACACAGGGAGTCTAACTAAGTTACTTCTCAAGTTATTACTGTTGGAAAGAAAAGAGTTTAATTTAATATTTCTTTCAAATTGTTCATCCATCTTCATTGTCCTAGCTTATTTATCAATATCTGCCAAGCAATACATATACCTAGGACATCCCAATCAAATTATGTTCTTGTAATTTTAAAAACCTTCAAAACCTGCTCCATGAGTGTTAGGAAGGAAATTAAGTTATCCAAGCACAAATTATCTTATTAAAAGTTTCAGGAAAGTGAATGCAATGCTAGATGTTGACCTAATCTTGCTGGAAATAATGGTTACATTCCAAGAACTACTTCCCCGTCAGAAGGTTTTGATTGATTTTGACACCAATCAAAGTCTGAGGGGAAAGTAATTCTCGGAGTGTTTAGCCTATGGAATACTTGGCCAACCAAATACCCTCTAATTGTGATGGAATACATGTCCCACTATCCCCAGCCAGAGAGGGAGTTCTGGTCTACCACAACTGGAGATGACTGACCTAGGATATCTAAATAAGTCCATTGCTCAATACATATATTTCCATGTTTCACACTCTTTTGGCAATCCCACCTTCTTTTAATTGATAGCTATTTCTTAATAAAATTGTGGTCACTAAACTTTTCCTGGCAAAATAACACAGACTTACCCAGACATTTGCCACTGGCAATAGATTTTTATTTTTTAATGTTTAGAATTGTTTTATAATTAAAGCCATCTGAAGGGAGAATAAATTCTGTTTATTCATTGTTACACTCTGTATTGTAATATGAACATGAATATGAATTTAAACATCCCCACTGGGGAAAAAAAATACTAGAAATCAGCCTTCCACAAACCTAGGCCCTCTAGATGTGGTTGAACTACAACACCCAGCATTCCAAGCCACCATGGCCATTGCCCTATTGGCAGGTAGGTCTAAGATTTGTAGCTTAAGAACATCAGGAGGGCATAAGGTTAGCAGAGGCTGCTATAAATTCACTATAATTTCAGAAGAAAGACAAAGGTTGGGTGTTCTGGCCTTGGCTTGGAAATCATGATAGTAATGTAGGTTACAGTAGTCTGATCCAAGTGCCAAAGGCAAAGACTAATTTTAAAAGAGGTAAAAGAACGCACACTCTTTCATTTGCCTTTTGTGAAGCTACACCAGGAAGAAATGTTGCACCGAAGTGCTTCATCAGGCGTGGACAGAAGAACCCAGTTTTATTTGCAGTGCTGTTTGTTTTTACCCAAATCTCTTATTCCCAAGAGTTTCTTTATTATTACGGAGAACTTTTATCCTACATTGGCTTCTTAATACAATATTAAGAATTAACAGTTGAAATCCAGGTCCCAAATATCTTAAAAGCAGCACCACACACCGTTTGAATGAGAAAATAAGTGAAGCCCACTGTT
Source organism: Candoia aspera (assembly GCF_035149785.1). NCBI lineage: Eukaryota > Metazoa > Chordata > Lepidosauria > Squamata > Candoiidae > Candoia > Candoia aspera. The sequence goes on along the minus strand of NC_086153.1, from coordinate 63,069,640 downwards.
ACTATGAGTACATCCACATCATAGTGTTTCCACTCCTCGGACTCTCGCTAACCATTTTATAGTTGATCTTTGATCATATTTTTCTGCCAGCCTCAAAGCACATACAGTAGTACAAGCCCAAGAACAAATCGGTGTTCCTGCTCTAGCCAACCACCAGGAGAGAAGCAAAAGTCCCATCGCTAACAGTCCATTCATAAGCCTTGCAGAGCTTCAGTGGTACAAACAGAATTTTTTTTCCCATTTCAAATATACTGCAGCTAAACCAGGGACAGTCTTCCAGATAGACAGGATAGCATGAAAACACAGTAGTCTAGAGCTGATTCTGGAGCAGAGCAAAGTTTGTATGCGAGTGTCCTAAAATTCCAACTTAATCCTCTTCCTTTTGCCTGAGTGAATGTCTGTCTGAAAAATACCTGCAACGTTGATCTGTCAGGAATTCCACAGTGATATTGCTGCTGCTAAGAACCTATCCCAAAATATAGTACAGCATACTACATATATACTCCCTAAGGTCAACTTTGTGATAGTTGCTAAAACTTTAAATACATTGATTTACCACAGACGTTTGAATGCCTTTGCCTTTGAAGAAGTGCAAAAAAATTGTCGTCGTCACCATCATCCCCAAATTTCTCAATACCTGCTCTTTGTGTGGTCATAAAAGAATGGCATTCCATACAACTGTTTCCTGAGAGGGAAGCCAGTTCTGTAAAGCTGTAATAAATAATCCTGTTCTGCATGTCTCACCCTTGGTGAAGAGATACACAACAGATTCAGTAGGTCTAATGTTCCATAACAAAGTAGATGCACATTGCAGTGTTTATTGTTCTGGGATATTGTTCTCTTTGTTCACTTGCACCTGAATGAAACTAGGCCCCTAAAGTGTCTCTTTAAAGGACCCTTGTACTGGGATTAACTCTCAGAGAGCAGTTACACATCTTAAATCCCTGGCTGTCATAAATGCTCTTCACACTTCCCCACCCTGCATTGTCCTGTAAGCCCCTCATGTGCTTAAGGATAAGTTCATTGGCATCCAGAGTTTACTTTCCCCCAGGTTTCTGAGTATGCTTTGCATGAGATCCCCTAACCATTTCTGCATTATAAAGCTGCTTATATCTCAATACCTTTTTGTCTTAGTGTTGACTTTCTGAAAGGAGCTCATAATCATATGGAACTGCCTCCATTCCTTTTACTGCTTACATATTTTGTGAACCAAAAATTCTGCTTGTGATCACAGACCTCTTTGGACTGCCACTTCTCCGGATTGCCCAGTAAAATTTAAAAGTCCCTTAGAGTTATTTCAATATAATTACATTTGTCTTTTGGGGGAGATGGGCAGTAACAAAATTTGAATAATAAATAAACAAATAAATAAATTTTGTTTCCCAGGCCCCATAGAAATAAATTACAGTGCTAAGGCCTTGTGGGTCCAAATTAACCTTTACAAGGATAAAAACACTTAATTGCACTCTCAGAATGATAGGGCTACCATATATGGGCTGCAAAACTCCAGAGGACCATTAGATGGTAGCAAAGAGCTATAGTTACCTCCATGTCTTGGCTGCTATTAATCATCCAGCTTTCCAGAATAGATTGAAAGCTAGTGCAGATAATAAGCAGCTCGGGAAATTCATCCTAAATACAAAATAACCCCAGAAACTGAGTCCATAATTGGGAGGGGGTGATACCTTTTTAAAGGAAAGTTGTTAACTCTATGAAGAAAGTGATAATTTGATGACATCCGCTAATACGCACTGGGACATATTGCATGAGAAAGCTGTGTGCTGGCTGCCCTCATTATGTGGTTGCTTTCTTAACTCTCATTTTTTTCTAGTTCTCAGTTCTTTCTGTCTGTTTTAATTAACTTTTCCAATGCCATTTCAAACTTTATTTAGATTATTTGAGTTCTATGATATAAAATTAGAATAATCAAGTGTAACTCTTATTTTACCTAATCTGGCATACTTATCTGGACTGGAAGTAGATAAAGGTAAAGGTAAAGGTTCCCCTTGACATTAAGTCCAGTCGTGTCCGACTCTAGGGGGAGGTGCTCATCTCCGTTCCAAAGCCGAAGAGCTGGCAATTGTCCATAGACACTTCCATGGTCATGTGGCCGGCATGACTAAACAGAACACCGTTACCTGCCCGCCAAAGCGGTACCTATTAATGTACTCACATTTGCATGTTTTCGAACTGCTAGGTTGGCAGGAGCTGGGACTAGCAACGGGAGCTCACCCGTCATGCGGATTCGAACCACTGACCTTCCGATCGGCAAGCTCAGCAGCTCAGCAGTTTAACCCGCAGCACCTCCATGTCTCTTATCTGGACTGGTAGGTGCTCCCAAATTAATTTAGATCAATTTACATTTAAAGATTCTTCAATCACATATTAAGGACTGAACCACAGATATTCTTGATTCTAACACCTAATCTAACCCCCCACCCAATGGGCCCATAGATTTTGACCTCAACCACAGCTCATGGCTTTGGTGAACTGAGACATTCACATAAATGGGGCAATTAGTTTGTTAAGTGTGCCTGGGGAGTTCTTTTGCAGAATTCTGGACAAAGCTGCATGAAAGGTGACAATCAACAAAATTTGGGAAGCACAATGCAGTATAGTGCTAAGGGTGGGGGGGGGTGTTCAGCAGGTCACTGGGAAATGTATGAATGTCAGAAAGAAAATTTATTGTCCATTGTTGATTTAGAACAGTGTTTCTCAACCTCAGCAGCTTTAAGATGCATGGACTTCAGCTGGCTGAGGAAATCTGGGAAGTGAAGTCCACATATCTTAAAGCTGCTGAGGTTGAGAAACCCTGAATTAGAGAAAGTGTATCATAAAGTGAATTGGTTTGTATTATGGAATGTTTTGCACAAATATAGAGTCAAAAGCTGAATGCTGAACTGATAAGAGCAGTATAGGATGGAAGGAAAGCGTTTGTGAGAATAAATGAACTGCTTCAAGATTGAGCAGGGAGTAAAATATTTGATGTCCTCTTGGTTGTTTAATGTATTTATGGATCAATGTATAAGGAATGCTTGTACTGATATCAGAGGGGTGATGGTTGGGCATGTAAATATAGATGCAATTTTGTAGGCTAACCATGTGTGCTGTTAGCTCAGAAACGGGATGGTTTACAGAAAATATTAGACAGATTGAATTATGTATCAAGGAATATGGATCTGAAGGTTATGTATTTATTTTAAAAATGTACACAGTCACCCATCTTAAAGATGCAACTTTGGGTGACTAACAAACAATACATAAAACCCATGATAATAAAAACCAATATAAAACAATACAGGATGCAGTTAAAAATAATCGTAATACCATAACCAAGAGGCCTCAAAACAACTCACAACACCAACAAACAAATGTATCAAGTTAGTTTTTGACAGAAGAAAATTTAATTAATAATTGCAAATCAGACATAAATGGCAAAAAAGAAAAAAGAAAGAAACCTCCTAAAGCAAGCAGATGGATATGTGTACCTTGGTGGAATATTTACTAAAATTGGGGAAATAGATGGATAATTTTTAAGACATGAAAATGCTGGTAGAAAGGTAGTGGGTAATGTGCTGCATGTTGTGCTGAATGAATTTCGTCAAAAGAAGCTAAACTGGCTATGCAAAACAGCATGCTTCTGCCACTTTTGAGAGTTGATGTCAGGAGAAACATAAAATAAGATGAACGCAGAGGGGAGTGTGTATGGTAAAACTAAAAGGTCCATTTGAATGGTGCTGAATGATGTATAATTGGTCCATTTGAATGGTGCTGAATGAACATGGACTGAATACTAAAGTGAATGACCAGAGTTTAAACCATAGAAGCCAACGTATATAGCAGTAAATGGATGTGGTGGAAGGAAGGATGGTTTGCAGATACAGTTAGCAGTGATAGAAGGGTCTAAAGAGAGATTTGGGGTACTATAGATTTAACTATATTTTTATTTTCCTGTCAGATATCTTCAATTTCTTTGGCTTATTATTTCTTACTCTGTTTCTGTATTTTGAATAATGTTGTATACCCTGAAAAGGTAGTGATATGTATATATGTATGTACATAAAAACCGAAGCCTATAAGAAACATTTGAAAGAGCTGGGTATGTTTATCTGGGAAAAAAGAAGATCAAGGAATATATTATAGAGATTCACCCAGATTAGTGTTTATGTCTTGTTTTAAAGGCTCAAATGCTTTCCAACTTGTTTGATGAAGAAATTTCCAGTGGGATGAGAACTTCCTTCAGTTCTTGTTGTTTTGATAAGTTGTTATCGAAACATGAACTGAAGGAAGTTCTCATCCCACTGCACCTACCAAATTCATTAGGCTCAGTCACTCCCAGCATGGAGGATCATATTTTGAATGACTGCCACGTAGCGGTTAAGGACGAGGAGCTTGCCAGAAAGAACAACAGCATGGTTAAACCCACAGTGTATCAAAGCCATTTTCATGAGGTAAGCACTCAGACTCTTCTCCCTTCATTTTCTCCTGCCTTCCATTTTTTCTCCAGAACTCCATTTTTTTTCCATCTATTTATGCAAAGTTTGGTCAATTCTTACTAAAAACAAGGGAGAAAATTCTCACCAAACCCAAAGAAACAATAACAGTCTTCAGATAATTGAAGGGTAAGGGTTGATACAAAGATGGCCGAATGGTCTTGTTTTCTGCTCCAAAGTACAGACCACAACTAATAAACTGTGGGATAAACCTCGTAATGGCAAGAGCTGTTTATTGATGGAACTGATTGTCTCAGGAACCAAGAGGCTTTCTTTCACTGGGCATACTTCAGCATTAAAGAAAATTTGAAACAGAAAAGCCATCTGAGAAAGATAATGTACTTCCAGATTAATGAATCAAAAAGAATGATAGACTAAATTACCTCTGAGAGCCTTTCACCTTCACAAATCTGCACTTCTGTATTTGGGAAACATCTCCTCTGCCTATCACTGTTCTATATCTTCTCCCTTAGGGGAAACTTTGCACTTGAAAAACCAAATGTGGGGTCTCACCGTTTGTACAGGCCTGAACAGCAAACATCTATCTCATAGTAGTGTATTTCTGAGATATATTACTATTGTTTCCCCCATTTGTAGAAAAGAAGATTCTATAAGAATATTCCAAATGTAATAGAAGTACTATAGTCAAACCTAATAAAATATGATGCCTAGAAAGAGTTTGCATATATATTTTTGTGAGAATCTGAGCTCTGGACAAATCTCTGTAATGAAAGACCAAATACAGGTAGACCTTGCTTAATGACTGCCCTGTTTAGTGATCATTCAAAGTTACAACAGTGCTGAAAAATTAACTTGCTATTTGTAATCTAGACATATGTCTATAATTTTATATTCTGTATTTTATATCTTGTATTTTATCTCCTGTTTTTATTCTATTGAACTGTGATGTGAATGTGCCATACAATAAGTAAGTAAGTAAGTAAGTAAGTAAGTAAGTAAGTAAGTAAGTAAGTAAGTAAGTAAGTAAGTAAGTAACTTTGTGACTAGTCCTCACACTTAGAACCATCGCAGCACCCCAGTGATTGAGATTCGGGCACTTTGTAACCAGTAGGTGTTTATGACTGTTGCAACATCCCGCACTTCACAGCCAGCTTCACTTTGCAGCCAGCTTCTGACAAGCAGAGACAATGGAGAAGCTGGCAGTAAAATCACAAGTCACTGTCATGTGATGTCTCACTTAAGAACCACAGGTGATTTATTTAACGACCACAGCGGAAGTGAGGTCGTAAGTCCATAGTGGTTATGTAATGTCTCACTTGAAAACTGCATCGTTTAGCGATGGAGTTGCCCATCCCAATTGTGTAGTTAAGTGAGGACTACCTGTATATGTTTTTGTTATTATTATCGTTATTTATCAGAGTAATTCAAAACAAAACATTTTTCACCTTTCTAATTCTTCCTTCAGTAAATATAGTGCAGTAACAGTCTAATTCCTGTAAAGCTGATTTACCTGAGAATGAATAGGAGTGGCCCAAACACCTCCCTGAACAATCAGAAACAAAGTCAACGAAGCTGAACTTGGAAAATATGTATTCCAAACATTTTGTCTTTGTTTCTCTCTTCCTCATTCTTTTTTCTTTAACTTGCCCTGAACCTTTTTCTTTACATTCAACAAGGCTTCTTGCAGCCCTGAAGAGCTCAAGCAATGCCCTTAGTTTGCAGAGAAAGATAAAGCCCATGAAGTCAGAAGTCCTTCCATGGGTGCAAACATACCAGCCTCGGTGAATTTACATCAACACTTCAAAATTCTCTAGTTGAGATAAGGGGCTGTCTCACCCAAGTTCCAACAATCCAGGCCAATTCCAGCAGACCACTTTCTTATCAAAAGTCATTGAGGAAATTGGAGGGGAAAAATACCACAACAATTACAAACAGAGATCGTGAGGTTTACTTATTTTGTTAACGTTCCTGGAGCTGTGGCAGCCCTTTCTGTTTGCAGAGCAGAAAAATGGAAGTGGTTCTGCAGTTCTCCCTGGAACGCTGCTGTTTATTTGATAGGACACAATTTTGAACGGTTGCTGATGTGGAACATTAACTGAAGCATGAACAGTGACTACCTGGAAGACAAAATGCAGATATTGTTTTTGCTCCCACAAAATAACATTGTTCCAAAGAACCAGGTCTTGGTGCCCAAAGCAAGGGGGAAAGGACAGGGCAAGAAAGGAAAGCCAGAACCCCAAGCTCTTTTCTCCTTTCAGTTTCCACTGGTTTTGCCCCTATGGGCTTCTACAAGCTTCATAACTACCTTGACCTCCATTGAAAATGCCAGCAATAGGAGTGGACACCCACTAGAGCAGAGGTGTCCATGGGAGAGAGGGTCAAAAAAGTCAAGGTGGTGACTAGAACCTCCTGATTACACCTGTAAAAGAGGGTCAGACTTTGATCACGTGGTCAGGACCACCATCTTGGCTTTTTTGACCACACTCAGTGGATGTCTCTGCCTTGTTCTTCATGTCAGCTGATTGCAACCATTTCCTCATGACATCTCTCCTTCCCGTGACATTTCTCCTTCCCCTGACATCTGGGAATGAGCATCTGAAGTGCATAGTAAGCCTCTTTTCCTGGTTATGCTAAAAGAGGGGCTAAAGTGAACTTTGCTTATAATTTCTAAAGACTAAGATGCCAGATAGATGATAACTGGACAAAGGGGAGGGTTCCCTGGGAAGAAGAAATGGATTTTGCCTTCTAGTTGCATGACCCTGATCCAGAAAGCACAAAACAGAGCAATTCCATTTATTTGACTGCATTTATTTATTTAGTTTTCAAATTTTGCCACCACCCATCTCCCCCCAGAAGAGGGACTCTGGGTGGCTTACAATAAAGCTAAAGAACAATAAAACCATAAATAGTATATAAAATATAAATACCAATACAAAAAATAAATATAAAAAATAAAAGGTAAAATCCAGATGGCAGTAAAAGATCTAAATCAGTCCGTATGTATGTGTCCTATCTTAGAACGAAGAACCACACTGAGATGGTAGCTTGAGTCTCTATGTTTACTGTTCTACTCTATTACACAGAAAAATCTTGCCAAATTGAAAGGCCGTGGGAAACCCTCACAATAAAACCCAAAAATCAAGATCTGCTCTGAGTTTCTTCGAAGGAAGGTTTGAAGTCTCTAAACCATGCATGCATTTTTCCCCCTGGATAGGGCCCCCCTCCTGTTCACCATCAGTACTCATGACAGTACGTGAGGAACACTCTAAGGCGCCAGCCATCCCCAAGAATAACTATTCACCTTCCCACCCCAAGCGAGGTGGCAGAGCCAAGTCTTCAGGTTCTTCTGGAAAGTCAGGAGAGCTAGCCTCACCTCCGGGGGCAGAATGTTCCAGAGGGCAGGAGCCACTGCAGAGAAGGCCCGCTTCCTGTACCCCGCCAAATGGAATTCCCTTACCAGCGGGGTCCATAGCATGCCCTTTCTGCAAGACCAGGTGGGATGGGTCAATGACATGGGGATGAGACGGTTCCACAGGTAGCCTGGACCCATGCCATGTAGGGCTTTAAAGGTGATAACCAACACCTTGAATTGGACCTGGAAGCAAACTGGTACCCAATGCAGCTTGCGCAGCAAAGGTGTTACATGTGCCGAACTCGGAGCACCAAGAATTGCCTGCGCAGCCGCATTCTGAACCAGCTGTAGCTTCCAGATACTCTTCAAGGGTAGCCCCATGTAGAGCGCATTGCAATAGTCTATATGGGAGATGACCAGGGCATGAGTCACTGTTCGAAGGGCTTCCTGATCCAGGAAAGGGTGTAACTGGGGCACAACACAAAGTTGAGCAAAGGCCCTCCTGGCCACGGCTGCCACCTGCTCTTCAAGCAGGAGTCATGAGTCCAGAAGGACCCCCAGATTCCACACTGGGTCTGTCTGGAGCAGTGCAATCCCATCCAGAACTAAAGATGACAAATTTCCGGATATGGAGGAGCCATTAACCCACAGCCACTCTGTCTTAACAGGGTTCAGTTGAATCCTGTTGTTCCCCATCCAGACCCCTACAGCCCCCAGGCACCGAGAGAAGGTGGTCACAGCATCACCTACTTCACCTGGGATGGAGATGTATAATTGGGTATCATCAGCATATTGATGATACCTCATCCCGTGGTGATGGATGATCTCACCCAGCAGTTTCATGTAGATGTTGAAGAGGAGGGGAGAGAGAACCGAACCCTCCAGCACCCCACAATGGAGGGGCCAAGGGTCAGATCTCTCGCTCCCTATCACCACCGATTGGGACCAGCCCTGGAGGAAGGAGGTGAACCAGCGTAGAACCACACCACCCACGCCCAACTCCCTGAGCCACCCCAAAAGGATACCATGGTCAATGGTATTGAAAGCCACTGAGAGGTCAAGAAGAACAAGGATGGATGCACTACCCCCATCCCACTCCCTCCAGAGATCATCCATAAGAGCAACCAATGCCATTTCTGTCCCATAACTGGGCCTGAAACCTGACTGAAAGGGGTCGAGATAATCCGTTTCATCCAGAATTGTCTGGAGCTGCAATGCCACCACTTTCTCAACCACTTTCTCCAGAATGGGGAGGTGGGAGACTGGACAAAAATTGTCCAGTACAGTAGGGCAATTTGTACAGAATTTCCTTTGTTCAGTGACCACTACTACAACTGTCTTTTTCCAGGATGTTTTTTTCAAGTCCCATTCCAACCTGTAGCCCTGATAGTTAAATAATGCTGAATACAGTAAGACTTACTTCCAAACAAACATGCCTGGCCTGTGAGGCTTGAAGTGTGAAAAATATTTTATGGGCAGCAGACTTGTTTCTGAATATATATGCATAGTGTACTGGTGTTAAACTTTCTTTATTCTTCTGAAGCCAGATGATTCCGATCTTCACAAAAGAAGGGGATCCAGAAAATAAGCCTGTCACCTTAGCCTCTACTCACAGGAAATATCTCTGAGGATATAGGCAGAATTCACTGGAAAATGAAAAGATTCATCTGTCAGCTAAATCCGAGGAAGAGCTATTATGCAAAATGCCTCTTTTATCAAATCCATTTCTTTTTTCAACATGCTTTGTGGTTGGGTGGATAGGTCAGATGTCATGAATTACTAAGTAATAAGATAGATAAGCTTCAGCAAAGGATCGTTACCTTGTCGTGGTGCTGGAGCTTGAGCACCTCAATGATGCCATGAGCTAAACCATGAAGGGCCACACAAGACGGGAAGGTCATGACAGAGAGGTCAGACTAAATGAGATCCCTGGGGAAGGTAATGGCAACCCACCCCAGTATTCCTGCTGTGAAAACTCAATGGATCAGTACAACCAGAGATATGTCGGTATACCATCGGAAGATGAGACTCCCAGGTCAGAAGATGGTCAAAATGCTACTGGGGAGGAACAGAGGATGAGTTCAACTAGCCCCAGACGTGATGACGCAGCTAGCACAAAGCTGGAAGGACGGCTAGCGGCCGACGGTGCTGGTGGTGAATGGCGAATCCAAAGTTCTAAGGATCAACACACCATTGGAACCTGGAATGTAGGATCTATGAGCCAGGGCAAATTGGATGTGCTTATTGGTGAGATGTCAAGATTAAAGATAGACATTTTGGGCATCAGTGAACTGAAATGGACTGGAATGGGCCACTTCACATCAAATGACCACCAGATCTACTAACCTCAAAAAAACCAAGATTATGGCAACCAGCTTGATTGATAACTGGCAAATAGAGGGAGAAAATGTAGAAGCAGTGAAAGACTTTGTGTTTCTAGGTGCGAAGATTACTGCAGATGCTGACTGCAGTCAGGAAATCAGAAGACGCTTAATCCTTGGGAGAAGAGCAATAACAAATCTCAATAAAATAGTTAAGAGCAGAGACATCACACTGACAACAAAGGTCTGCATAGTTAAAGCAATGGTGTTCCCTGTAGTAACATACGGCTGCGAGAGCTGGACCCTAAGGAAGGCTGAGCGAAGGAAGATCAATGCTTTTGAACTGTGGTGTTGGAGGAAAATTCTGAGAGTGCCTTGGACTGCAAGAAGATCAAACCAGTCCATCCTCCAGGAAATAAAGCCAGACTGCTCACTTGAGGGAATGATATTAAAGGCAAAACTGAAATACTTTGGCCACATAATGAGAAGACAGGACACCCTGGAGAAGATGCTGATGCTAGGGAGAGTGGAGGGCAAAAGGAAGAGGGGCCGACCAAGGGCAAGGTGGATGGATGATATTCTAGAGGTGACGGACTCATCCCTGGGGGAGCTGGGAGTGTTGACGACCGACAGAAAGCTCTGGCGTGGGCTGGTCCATGAAGTCACAAAGAGTCGGAAGCGACTAAATGAATAAACAACAAAAAAACCCCACTATTCTATACATTTCTGTCTACTATATTAGAAATCAAACTACAAAGAACATACTGTAAATTGTCTACTTTTATAATTAATAGTACTATAACAATCTTAACCCTGTTAACCCTAAAACCAAACTATTATTATTATACCTTATATATCTTTACAAATCATTAAGAAAGAATAAAAACAAGCAAACCTTAAAAGCAATCTAATTAATCTTAATCCAAATCGTTGAAAAAAGAATAGAATCATATAAGCCTTAAAAGCAGTCCAAAAAAATAAAAACTTAAATATTTACCCCACCTCAAAATATACCAGAGGATTTACATATTTCTATAATACACACAAGGCATTTTTCATAAAAAAGTCAAACAGCCCAACTGCCCCCCTTAGAAACTCAGACTTCTCAAGAAAAAACCTCCCACAGAGTGAAATCTCTTCTTTCCCATAACATTCCACCAGAAAAACAATTCCATTTGTGATCTGTAATTTGTAATTCGGTCTGTTCTTTTAACTCCTTCAGCACCAGAATCTGATCATCTGGCACAACAAAAGCTTTAATTTCACTGTTGGTAGAAACATCTCCATCTTTACTGGAATCGACTTTTTCCACAATCTCCTCAGCCAGATGAAACATTTCAAAGCTGATATCAATGTTCTGAATATCTTGCATAATAGCTTGACAGGAATCAGAGAAAATCTGTCTGCTCTCACACTGAAGCTCTGAGAATGTCTGCTTAAAATCCTCCATGTTACAGGCAGGAGATTATCGCACCCGCTAGATACTTAACTGGCAAAAGTAAGAGTTAATAGAAGATTTCCAGCAATGTTTGCAAAATTAAAAGTGATAAGGGGCAACTTCCCAGAGAAAGTAGCAACAGAAAACTTATAATTCAAAACAGCAGATTCAACGTGTAGGGAAAAATCAAATTCTTCAAATTCAATACAAAAATAATCGCAGGGATGCACTTATTTATTCTCAGTCCTCCTTAATCTTTAAATGACGAAAAAAGCCAAAACTTTGAAAGATTTTTTTAAATTAATACAAAAAATTAACGATAAGCACCAAGAGAAGAGAGATCGCTTCTCCTTGCTATAGAAAGCCTCTCTTGGGGTACATAAACTTAAAAAACATAAATTGGGTGATTTAGAAATGGGGTGGCTCGACTTAGTGTCCCTTTAAGGCTACAGCGTGGTTTGGAAATGGTGACATCCCAGCCTTCTGGTGTCTCTTACTGGATTATCACCAACACTGTTCGCGATCCTCTGGCTCTGAGGCGCCATTCTGGAGTACAAATGGGATGATTTCTAGTGCTTTCTGTCCATGAAAATGCTCTAGGGCTTCAGGAAAAGCCTGCCTGAGCCATGTTGTCAGATCTGCCCGTGGCCATGTCCCCACCGGAAGTCCAATCTGACCTCAGTTTTTGATACAATTGACCATGGCAATATGGTGGACATAGCGTGCATTAAATTTAGCAAAGTATTTTACAAAGATCTTACTCGAGAAGATGACAAAATGTGGGATGAACTATGCTACTATTAGATGGGTACTGAGCTGACTGAACAATTGCATCCAATGAGTATATATCCATGGAAGGAAGTATTGAAGTTTTGTTCTAGGTCCTGTGTTGCTCAATGTATTTAGAAATGATTTGAATGAGAGTTAAAAATATGGCTATCAGATCTGCAGATCATACAAAGGTAAGAGGATAGCAAATACCTTAGAGGACACTTTCAAGATTCAGGAGGATCCTGATAAACTAGAACTCGGCAGAAACCAGCAAAATAACTTTCACCAAGCACAAATGCAAAGTCTTTCATTTAAACAGGAAAAAAAAAGCAAAGACAGGAATATAGAATGGAGGAAGGGCATATAGGGCAGCAGCAATGTGAGAATGATCTGGGTGTCTTGTGGATCAAAAACTGAACATAAGACAACAGTCTGCTGGAAGTGCAAAAAAAATGCAAATATAGTTCTAGGTTGCACCAACAGAAGATGAAGAGTCAAGATGAAGAGAAGTCATATTTCCTCTCTATTCTGTGTTGGTTAAATCCCATCTAGAATATCTCATGCACCTCATTTTAGGAGACTTTGACAAACTTCAGCATGTCTGAAGAAGAACAATGAAGATGATATGGTACTTGGAAGGAAAAACCCATGAGGATAGTTGGAGGCTTTGGCTATTCTCAGCCTTCAGAAGACGATATTGTTGGGAAACACAATAAATGTCCTCAGATATCTGAAGGACTGTCCTGTAAAAGATGAGAAAGATCAAGAAATATTGGGTAAAGGTTATAAGGAAGTAGAGTTCAATTAGATATCAAAGGAAAAAAAGCTAATGATAAGAGCTAAACAGTAATGAAGCAGACAGCGACGGCTACAGCGAAGATGTTTGAACTGAGTCTGGATGGCAGTCTGCAGGAATGTTATTGTAGAGGATTCCTGCAGTGGGCAGAGGCTTGGACTTGATTATATCCAAGACTCTTCCAACCCTTATATGTTATGATTCATAGAACTCATGCAGGGAGTGGTTGCCACACAAATGGATTGACAGAGACTGTTTGGGATTGGGGCCAGAACAGCTTTATTCCCTTGAGGTGCTACACAGGGACAGAATGCTTCAGAGAGGAAACAGAAGGTAAAAAATTTCAGGACCCTTAATGTTATTATCTATTGTGGATGAAAACAAAAAGGGAAAAAGTACATATAGGTATAAAATGTAAGAAAACTGTAGTTTAAGATTATGGATTTACAAAGAATATCCCTTTAATAACTGTATTTTCCTAATGGCATTCAAACCTTTCCCAATATTTTCAACATATATTGGTTAGTAATATCTAGCAAAATGTTTTGACACAAAAGATCCAGGGTCACAAGTGTTAATATCTAAAAGAAGGATTGCTAGGAAGTTATGTACTGGGACCCAAGTTCTCTTTGGAGAATGGATTTATGGGCAGGAAATTAGGGTTTTTTAACAAAGGGAATTCCAGTGTGCAAATATAAAGATTTGAAATGTGAACACAATTAATTTTACCTTGACCCCTGCAAATAAACAAACAAACAAATCAATAAGCTGAGCAGAAAAGGAAGTCACAGTTGCAGTACTGTAGATTTTAAAAAGCATCTAACATTTCTAAAACTGCCTATTTTTCTTGCAGTTACAATACTGCACATTGATGTGGACCCTCTGAGTAACATTTATGTTTCAAACACTGCCCTGGCAGAACCTCACTCATGAAAGGAGCCCCAGTGTCGTTCCTTCCTAAGAATGCCATTGTATTCCATCAATCTGATAATAATAATACAAAAAGTTGTTTTAAGGAAAATTTTAAAAAGGGAGAAAATGTCCTTAATATTGTTATGGGTGGAGTACCAGTTTATTTTGTTATGAAATGTGACTGGTCTTTTTTTTCATTGTGCAAGAATCTCACCAGAACACAGTAGTCTCACCAGTTTTCAATTATTTAATTCTAACTGAAGGCAAGACATCTGAAGAGAACTCCTCCGGCACACTTTGGGATCAGGAAGTGTTAGTCATCAGGGAAACCTACAAAACAAGGAAGAAAAACATAATAAAATACACATACATATTGTAAGCTCAAAAAAGCTACTAATACACTTTTTTTTATAATGTATTATAATGCATCCTGAACATGGAAGTCCATTTCACAGGTTAAATAATGCTTTTGGAAAATTGGAGGACAGTTTGTGGCTGTGCCCTGACCTGATTGTTTCCCAATTTTCAGTGTACCACTTGTTTTTCTTCTTTAAAAAAGAAAGCACAGGGAAAAGTAGGAAGGTTAGGGAAAGAAAAAAATAATTTAAAAATGGTTCTTCTAGATTTTGAACCAGCAACCTTCTATTAACAAGGCAAGAATTGTGCTATTATAGTAAAAAGGAAGCTTTGAGGGGTATTACAGAGTATAGTAAATATTGACTCAGTTGAAGGAGTATTTCTTCCTCTCAATGTAGCCAATGAACTTCCAGGGCTAGCCTGCAACAAATTGATGTGTGCTATCCAAAATGGAATGGAACACATGAGGTAACATAACCTGGAAGAATGTAATTTGGAAGTCAGATAGGAAAAGACACTCTGAGGTCACTTTGATGGTGAGTGGGGGATTAATAGAGGGTGATGTCATCCATTTCTGCTCCCTAAGAAATCATTGCCTGCCCATTCTGATGATGGGGTAACTGAGCAGTGTGGATAAGTTATTAGTAAAGTAGAACTCTTCAGCAAAGGATCGTTACCTTGTCATGGTGCTGGAGCTTGAGCACCTCAATGATGCCATGAGCTAAACCGTGAAGGGCCACCCAAGACGGGAAGGTCATGACAGAGAGGTCAGAGTAAATGCGATCCCTGGGGAAGGTAATGGCAACCCACCCCAGTATTCTTGCCATGAAAACTCAATGGATCAGTACAACCAGAGATATGTCGGTATACCATCGGAAGATGAGACCCCCAGGTCAGAAGATGGTCAAAATGCTACTGGGGAGGAACAGAGGATGAATTCAACTAGCCCCAGACGTGATGACGCAGCTAGCTCAAAGCCGAAAGGACGGCTAGCGGCCGACGGTGCTGGTGGTGAACGGCGAATCTGATGTTCTAAGGATCAACACGCCATTGGAACCTGGAATGTAAGATCTATGAGCCAGAGCAGATTGGATGTGGTTATTGGTGAGATGTCAAGATTAAAGATAGACATTTTGGGCGTCAGTGAACTGAAATGGACTGGAATGGGCCACTTCACATCAAATGACCACCAGATCTACTACTGTGGACAAGAGGACCACAGAAGAAATGGAGTAGCCTTCATAATTAATAGTAAAGTGGCTAAAGCAGTGCTTGGATACAATCCAAAAAACGATAGAATGATCTCAATTCGAATTCAGGGCAAGCCATCTAACATCACAGTGATCCAAATATACGCCCCAACCACAGATGCTGAAGAAGCTGAAGTAGAGCAGTTCTATGAGAATCTGCAGCCCCTACTGGACAACACACCTAAAAGAGATGTTATTTTCATCACAGGAGACTGGAATGCTAAGGTGGGCAGTCAGATGACACCTGGAATTACAGGTAAGCATGGCCTGGGAGAACAAAACGAAGCAGGACATAGGCTGATAGAATTTTGCCAAGACAACTCACTCTGCATAATAAACACTCTCTTACAAAAACCTAAGAGACGGCTTTATACATGGACTTCCCCAGATGGACAACACCGAAATCAGATTGACTACATCCTTTGCAGCCAAAGGTGGCGGACATCTATACAGTCAGTAAAAACAAGACTTGGAGCTGCTGTAGTTCCGATCATGAACTACTTCTTGCACAATTTAGGATCAGACTAAAGAGATTAGGGAAGACCCACAGATCAGCTAGATATGAGCTCACTAATATTCCTAAGGAATATGCAGTGGAGGTGAAGAATCGATTTAAGGGACTGGACTTAGTAGATAGGGTCCCGGAAGAACTCTGGACAGAAGCTCGCAACATTGTTCAGGAGGCAGCAACAAAATACATCCGAAAGAAAGAGAAAACCAAGAAGGCAAAATGGCTGTCTGCTGAGACACTAGAAGTAGCCCAAGAAAGAAGGAAAGCAAAAGGCAACAGCGAAAGGGGGAGATATGCCCAATTAAATGCAAAATTCCAGAGGATAGCCAGCAGAGATAAGGAATTATTTTTAAATAAGCAATGCGTGGAAGTGGAAGAAGACAATAGAATAAGAAGGACAAGAGACCTCTTCCAGAAAATTAGAAACATCGGAGGTAAATTCCAGGCCAAAATGGGTATGATCAAAAACAAAGATGGCAAGGACCTAACAGAAGAAGAAGAGATTAAGAAACGGTGGCAAGAATATACAGAAGACCTGTATAGGAAGGATAACAATATCGGGGATAGCTTTGACGGTGTGGTCAGTGAGCTAGAGCCAGACATCCTGAAGAGTGAGGTTGAATGGGCCTTAAGAAGCATTGCTAATAACAAGGCAGCAGGAGACAACGGCATCCCAGCTGAACTGTTCAAAATCTTGCAAGATGATGCTGTCAAGGTAATGCATGCTATATGCCAGCAAATTTGGAAAACACAAGAATGGCCATCAGACTGGAAAAAATCAACTTATATCCCCATACCAAAAAAGGGAAACACTAAAGAATGTTCAAATGATCGAACAGTGGCACTCATTTCACATGCCAGTAAGGTAATGCTGAAGATCCTGCAAGGTAGACTTCAGCAATTCATGGAGCGAGAATTGCCAGATCTACAAGCTGGCTTTAGAAAAGGCAGAGGAACTAGGGATCAAATTGCCAATATCTGATGGATAATGGAAAAGGCCAGGGAGTTTCAGAAAAACATCTATTTCTGTTTTATTGACTATTCTAAAGTCTTTGACTGTGTGGACCGTAACAAATTGCGGCAAGTTCTTAGTGGTATGGGGATACCAAGTCATCTTGTCTGCCTCCTGAAGAATCTGTATAACGACCAAGTAGCAACAGTAAGAACAGACCACAGAACAACGGACTGGTTTAAGATTGGGAAAGGAGTATGGCAGGGCTGTATACTCTCACCCTACCTATTCAACTTGTACGCAGAACTCATCATGCGACATGCTGGGCTTGAGGAATCCAAGGCTGGAGTTAAAATCTCTGGAAGAAACATTAACAATCTCAGATATGCAGATGATACCACTTTGATGGCTGAAAGCGAAGAGGAACTGAGGAACCTTATGATGAAGGTGAAAGAAGAAAGTGCAAAAGCTGGCTTGCAGCTAAACCTCAAAAAAACCAAGATTATGGCAACCAGCGTGATTGATAACTGGCAAATAGAGGGAGAAAATGTAGAAGCAGGGAAAGACTTTGTATTTCTAGGTGCGAAGATTACTGCAGATGCTGACTGCAGCCAGGAAATCAGAAGACGCTTAATCCTTGGGAGAAGAGCAATGACAAATCTCGATAAAATAGTTAAGAGCAGAGACATCACACTGACAACAAAGGTCCGCATAGTTAAAGCAATGGTGTTCCCTGTAGTAACATATGGCTGCGAGAGCTGGACCATAAGGAAGGCTGAGAGAAGGAAGATCGATGCTTTTGAACTGTGGTGTTGGAGGAAAATTCTGAGAGTGCCTTGGACTGCAAGAAGATCCAACCAGTCCATCCTCCAGGAAATAAAGCCAGACTGCTCACTTGAGGGAACGATATTAACGGCAAAACTGAAATACTTTGGCCACATAATGAGAAGACAGGACACCCTGGAGAAGGTGCTGATGCTTGGGAGAGTGGGAGGCAAAAGGAAGAGGGGCCGACCAAGGGCAAGATGGATAGATGATATTCTAGAGGTGACGGACTCGTCCCTGGGGGAGCTGGGGGTGTTGACGACCGACAGGAAGCTCTGGCGTGGGCTGGTCCATGAAGTCACGAAGAGTCGGAAGCGACTAAATGAATAAAAAACAACAACAAAAAGTAGAACTATCCTTAGGAAGGGAGGTCACCACTCAAAGGCAGTTTATTATGTCAGATGAGAGAGTCTAAATGAAAACCAAGCCATTCCAAGAAGAACAGTGGAGTTATGATATTATGAGTTTTATATGTGCTAGAAATAAAAGTCAAAGTATTTCTAAGCAGATATTTCTGAGGGGAATGAAGACTTAACAGTGTAGTTGAATCACATTCTATGTGCAGAACCACTGGAAATAGGAAGGAATGTGAAATGTCTACCCCATTCTTTTTGTTCCCTGTTCAAATGGGAATTGCTCTATTTTCAACTAAGCCAAGAAAACAGAAGCCTGGAATGAGACCATGAAAACTGCATGTCTTCATTGTAGCTCTGTCTTTTCACTCTTCAGCTGCACAACAACTTGAGGGTGTGTGCCTTCGAATCAGTCTTACCTCCAGGCTTTGTGCCTAAGGTGGGACTAGAACTCACAGTCTCCCAGTTTCTAGCCTGGTGCCTTAAGCATTAGACCAAATTAGCTCTCTGAACAAGATATGGGAATACACACATAGATTCTGCTGTGCTCCTTGCTGATACTCAGGCTCTTCATCACTCCCACCATGAAGATCACAGAAGAATAGCAGTGGAGCATCTGTGAATAAACTGGCCACTCTTCTTGTTTTTGAAGATAAGAATCCAAAATGGCAGGTGCTTAGCTGCATGCAATACAGATTCTGAGTTTTTAGTTAACAGAATCAAGGGCCTCTTGGTATATTTTTGTGAGTCAGAGTGTATAGGGAGATGGACAATGTTATGGCTGAAATAAAAGTTATTTCACTGCCAAGCTAGAAATATCACCATATTACATTACTAATGACTTCATGTGCCAAATATTCACTGTCCTGTCCTCTCTCAATTCAACTTGTCCACTGATTCAGCTTATCCACAAGAGGATGCCTAAACAGCAAGAATGGATGCCTGGATGAGCAGTCTTTCCCAAATACTTGGCAGACTTCAGCAGCTCCATTATCAATATAATAACCATCCTTCTATCCTTCCTACTTGTTGTGTCCCATTTGACTTCAAAGGTAAGAATACGGTGACCTTTATAAAGCCTGTATCCCTCTCAGCATCCCCCTAAGACAGGTAACAGCTTTGATTTTATGATTCCATGATCTCCTATAATTTTACACCAGTATGGTGGTGCAGGGCAAGAGCTGAACTACAAAGTAGTTGAAGAACTCCCAATTGGAAAAGTGACCTCACCTATTTCAGTTTTCTGTTCTCTAGCCACAGGAAATTCTAGCTATCTCCAAAACTCTTGGATTTTTTTCTCCATGAGGAGTGGCTATGGGGCCTGTTTTGCAGAGAACAGTCTTAAAACATTTCCAGTTCTAGTCTGGAATAATGATCAGAACCATCAAGAAATCACTTAGACGCAGGTTGAGCAGTATGCACACTGGCCAGCTGGTTGTAATTTTGCCCATGTCCAGTACGGTAAGCTATATTGTAATTTTACGTACATTATTGTCTTTATTTCTAAATTAGCACATCTACCCATAAAGTAACATATCCATGTTGGTGTATTCTTTTGCCTACTTGATTTGTAAATGGCCACTCTATTCTTCATTACAGCAGTGGCAATTGTAGCAAACCACAATGGCACTAAAATCAAGATACACATCCTTGTATGCTGGAAGAAGTAAATTTGTGTTTGTGTTATTATTCAAAATGTTTCTGCGTCTTTCACTGAGACTCTATTGTCCTTTCTTAGCTTTTAAAGTCATATTTTGTAGTCCCTGGAGAATACAAGCCCATTAGCAAACAGTTCACATTGGGCTGAGAGATAAAACATTGAGCATATTAGAGTATCTGGAATCAGCCCAGAAAATAATGTTCTTGTGCCCTCCAGATATATTGGATCTCATTTGACTGGGAATTATGGAAGGGTACCAAATTGGGGGAGGAGAAGTCATGTATTTTTAATAATAATAATAATAATAATAATGGTAATCTACAATTAGATTCACAAAGACTGGTGAAAACTTAATAATTCAAGTCCTCACCAAGGTCCTAAGAATTATTAAGGTAGAATCTGAGGATATAAACAGTTCCAAGCAGGGTATTGTTTTGTAAAATTAGGGTGTTCAGGTCCAATAAATTCAAAATTTCCAAATTTTGAGGGAGTCCTTTAGGTATTGCTCCAAGGGCTCCAATCATGATTGGATTATTAATAATTGAATAATTAATTATTATATTAATAATCCTTATTATTATTATTATTTGATTTATATGGCCACTTATCTCATCTAAGCAACTCTGGGTGACTCAGAACAGGTAAAAACGATCCAATAAAAACAAGTTAAAAACTAATATACAAACATATAAAAACCATCCAGAAAATCATGATCCACAGAATTCATCCTACCTCAGCAAAAAACAGCCATTGTAAAAGCTCACCATCATTGCTAGACTCCCCACTCATAAACAAACTCCCCACTTACACATACAACCTCCACTCAAACACAAGCTGCCCCCAGGGCACTTGCACTGACAGGTGGGTTGCTCCACCTACTATCCATCCACAGGGCCAATCCCACTACTTACCGCCCCCAACTGGCTCTCAACCAGCAGAAAGGAGAACCAGACCTTCACTGTACAAGTAAGGGCAAATTGTGCACATGCACAATTCACACTTCATGTCTATAAGCCAGATGAAATCTGTTAGATCAAAGGAATTCAGTGGGAGCCTCAAAAGCTACCCCACAGTCCTTCTGGAGAATACAGGAGAGAGCAGGAAAGTACAAACAGGGAAGTCAGATAGCTCCCATGGTGGTGGGTTGTGGGGATGGTCTGCAGCAGCTACAGGATAAAGGCCCAGATTGCTCTCTCAGCCTGTGCCTCCTTCCACTGCCGACAGCCTCCCGTGGATAGGACTTCAAAAAGCAAAGTCTGTCAAGCACCAGGCTGTCTCCTTCCTGCAACTTGGAGCCTCCACCACACAGCTGAGTGTTGCTGCCTCCCAGAAGCCAAGCACAGCTGATGCACCTTTATGACCAGCTAGCACTCTTGCCTCTGGGGGAACAAGTAAGTGGGCATTGCTGCTGTCGTACAGCTCAGCTCTGTGAACAGGCCAGGAGTGGCATCCTTCCCAAGCCAACAAATCAAGGACTCCACGATGCACTGGCCCTCCGCTGGCCCTCCACCTCCACTTCCACCATGCTCCCAACTGTCACTCACAAATTATTCTTCTCACATCGTGGCCAAATTTGGGTGTGCTGTGCTAGTCCAGAACAGTTCACTCTCCCAATCCAGGAGGGCCCTGGGCAGACTCCCACTTTGCCTAGACCCACGCTCCATTCGGACCATCCCTACCTTCCGAAAAAACACAATCTACCTAAGACCTGCAGATGCTGCATCCATTCTCACCCTTACCTTACCTTACCTTATTATTTATTTATTATCCCACCTTTATTATCTTATCTATCTTTGTTGTTGTTGTTTATTCGTTTAGTCGCTTCCAACTCTTCGTGACTTCATGGACCAGCCCACGCCAGAGCTTCCTGTGATATTTCTAGCTTGGCAGTGAAATAACTTTTATTTCAGCCATAACATTGTCCATCTCCCTATACACTCTGACTCACAAAAATATACCAAGAGGCCCTTGATTCTGTTAACTAAAAACTCAGAATCTGTATTGCATGCAGCTAAGCACCTGCCATTTTGGATTCTTATCTTCAAAAACAAGAAGAGTGGCCAGTTTATTCACAGATGCTCCACTGCTATTCTTCTGTGATCTTCATGGTGGGAGTGATGAAGAGCCTGAGTATCAGCAAGGAGCACAGCAGAATCTATGTGTGTATTCCCATATCTTGTTCAGAGAGCTAATTTGGTCTAATGCTTAAGGCACCAGGCTAGAAACTGGGAGACTGTGAGTTCTAGTCCCACCTTAGGCACAAAGCCTGGAGGTAAGACTGATTCGAAGGCACACACCCTCAAGTTGTTGTGCAGCTGAAGAGTGAAAAGACAGAGCTACAATGAAGACATGCAGTTTTCATGGTCTCATTCCAGGCTTCTGTTTTCTTGGCTTAGTTGAAAATAGAGCAATTCCCATTTGAACAGGGAACAAAAAGAATGGGGTAGACATTTCACATTCCTTCCTATTTCCAGTGGTTCTGCACATAGAATGTGATTCAACTACACTGTTAAGTCTTCATTCCCCTCAGAAATATCTGCTTAGAAATACTTTGACTTTTATTTCTAGCACATATAAAACTCATAATATCATAACTCCACTGTTCTTCTTGGAATGGCTTGGTTTTCATTTAGACTCTCTCATCTGACATAATAAACTGCCTTTGAGTGGTGACCTCCCTTCCTAAGGATAGTTCTACTTTTTGTTGTTGTTTTTTATTCATTTAGTCGCTTCCGACTCTTTGTGACTTCATGGACCAGCCCACGCCAGAGCTTCCTGTCGGTCGTCAACACCCCCAGCTCCCCCAGGGACGAGTCCGTCACCTCTAGAATATCATCTATCCATCTTGCCCTTGGTCGGCCCCTCTTCCTTTTGCCTCCCACTCTCCCAAGCATCAGCACCTTCTCCAGGGTGTCCTGTCTTCTCATTATGTGGCCAAAGTATTTCAGTTTTGCCGTTAATATCGTTCCCTCAAGTGAGCAGTCTGGAGGATGGACTGGTTGGATCTTCTTGCAGTCCAAGGCACTCTCAGAATTTTCCTCCAACACCACAGTTCAAAAGCATCGATCTTCCTTCTCTCAGCCTTCCTTATGGTCCAGCTCTCGCAGCCATATGTTACTACAGGGAACACCATTGCTTTAACTATGCGGACCTTTGTTGTCAGTGTGATGTCTCTGCTCTTAACTATTTTATCGAGATTTGTCATTGCTCTTCTCCCAAGGATTAAGCGTCTTCTGATTTCCTGGCTGCAGTCAGCATCTGCAGTAATCTTCGCACCTAGAAATACAAAGTCTTTCCCTGCTTCTACATTTTCTCCCTCTATTTGCCAGTTATCAATCACGCTGGTTGCCATAATCTTGGTTTTTTTGAGGTTTAGCTGCAAGCCAGCTTTTGCACTTTCTTCTTTCACCTTCATCATAAGGTTCCTCAGTTCCTCTTCGCTTTCAGCCATCAAAGTGGTATCATCTGCATATCTGAGATTCTGAATGTTTCTTCCAGCAATTTTAACTCCAGCCTTGGATTCCTCAAGCCCAGCATGTCGCATGATGAGTTCTGCGTACAAGTTGAATAGGTAGGGTGAGAGTATACAGCCCTGCCATACTCCTTTCCCAATCTTAAACCAGTCCGTTGTTCTGTGGTCTGTTCTTACTGTTGCTACTTGGTCGTTATACAGATTCTTCAGGAGGCAGACAAGATGACCTGTTATCCCCACACCACTAAGAACTTGCCGCAATTTGTTATGGTCCACACAGTCAAAGACTTTAGAATAGTCAATAAAACAGAAATAGATGTTTTTCTGAAACTCCCTGGCCTTTTCCATTATCCATCAGATATTGGCAATTTGATCCCTAGTTCCTCTGCCTTTTCTAAAGCCAGCTTGTAGATCTGGCAATTCTCGCTCCATGAATTGCTGAAGTCTACCTTGCAGGATCTTCAGCATTACCTTACTGGCATGTGAAATGAGTGCCACTGTTCGATCGTTTGAACATTCTTTAGTGTTTCCCTTTTTTGGTATGGGGATATAAGTTGATTTTTTCCAGTCTGATGGCCATTCTTGTGTTTTCCAAATTTGCTGGCATATAGCATGCATTACCTTGACAGCATCATCTTGCAAGATTTTGAACAGTTCAGCTGGGATGCCGTTGTCTCCTGCTGCCTTGTTATTAGCAATGCTTCTTAAGGCCCATTCAACCTCACTCTTCAGGATGTCTGGCTCTAGCTCACTGACCACACCGTCAAAGCTATCCCCGATATTGTTATCCTTCCTATACAGGTCTTCTGTATATTCTTGCCACCGTTTCTTAATCTCTTCTTCTTCTGTTAGGTCCTTGCCATCTTTGTTTTTGATCATACCCATTTTGGCCTGGAATTTACCTCCGATGTTTCTAATTTTCTGGAAGAGGTCTCTTGTCCTTCTTATTCTATTGTCTTCTTCCACTTCCACGCATTGCTTATTTAAAAATAATTCCTTATCTCTGCTGGCTATCCTCTGGAATTTTGCATTTAATTGGGCATATCTCCCCCTTTCGCTGTTGCCTTTTGCTTTCCTTCTTTCTTGGGCTACTTCTAGTGTCTCAGCAGACAGCCATTTTGCCTTCTTGGTTTTCTCTTTCTTTCGGATGTATTTTGTTGCTGCCTCCTGAACAATGTTGCGAGCTTCTGTCCAGAGTTCTTCTGGGACCCTATCTACTAAGTCCAGTCCCTTAAATCGATTCTTCACCTCCACTGCATATTCCTTAGGAATATTAGTGAGCTCATATCTAGCTGATCTGTGGGTCTTCCCTAATCTCTTTAGTCTGATCCTAAATTGTGCAAGAAGTAGTTCATGATCGGAACTACAGCAGCTCCAAGTCTTGTTTTTACCGACTGTATAGATGTCCGCCACCTTTGGCTGCAAAGGATGTAGTCAATCTGATTTCGGTGTTGTCCATCTGGGGAAGTCCATGTATAAAGCCGTCTCTTAGGTTTTTGTAAGAGAGTGTTTATTATGCAGAGTGAGTTGTCTTGGCAAAATTCTATCAGCCTATGTCCTGCTTCGTTTTGTTCTCCCAGGCCATGCTTACCTGTAATTCCAGGTGTCATCTGACTGCCCACCTTAGCATTCCAGTCTCCTGTGATGAAAATAACATCTCTTTTAGGTGTGTTGTCCAGTAGGGGCTGCAGATCCTCATAGAACTGCTCTACTTCAGCTTCTTCAGCATCTGTGGTTGGAGCGTATATTTGGATCACTGTGATGTTAGATGGCTTGCCCTGAATTCGAATTGAGATCATTCTATCGTTTTTTGGATTGTATCCAAGCACTGCTTTAGCCACTTTACTATTAATTATGAAGGTTACTCCATTTCTTCTGTGGTCCTCTTGTCCACAGTAGTAGATCTGGTGGTCATTTGATGTGAAGTGGCCCATTCCAGTCCATTTCAGTTCACTGACGCCCAAAATGTCTATCTTTAATCTTGACATCTCACCAATAACCACATCCAATCTGCTCTGGCTCATAGATCTTACATTCCAGGTTCCAATGGCGTGTTGATCCTTAGAACATCAGATTCGCCGTTCACCACCAGCACCGTCGGCCGCTAGCCGTCCTTTCGGCTTTGAGCTAGCTGCGTCATCACGTCTGGGGCTAGTTGAACTCATCCTCTGTTCCTCCCCAGTAGCATTTTGACCATCTTCCAACCTGGGGGTCTCATCTTCCGATGGTATACCGACATATCTCTGGTTGTACTGATCCATTGAGTTTTCACGGCAAGAATACTGGGGTGGGTTGCCATTACCTTCCCCAGGAATCGCATTTAGTCTGACCTCTCTGTCATGACCTTCCCGTCTTGGGTGGCCCTTCATGGTTTAGCTCATGGCATCATTGAGGTGCTCAAGCTCCAGCACCACGACAAGGTAACGATCCTTTGCTGAAGAGAATAGTGGTAGGAAGGAAATAATTAAGTAAATATTGTCTTTGGGGGAAGAAGTTGATTATGAGGTTTATTTCTTTCTTTTTCTTTTAATATAAGGGAAGGGAACAATTCTATTTAGTGATTTTCATAATGTGCTAACAGAATGATTTATAGAAATAATGTGATTTTGGTTTGATATAGAGTAAGGGTTTGATTATGGAAATTGCTGTATATTCTTGCTGTTAAAAGTTGGACGTTAACTCTTTATGTAATCTTTAAAATTCTTTGTTTCTCGTGTTTCACACTTTTTAGTTTCTTTTCTCTTTCTTTTTGTAGTTTTTTGCTTTTTTGTAGTTTTTATCTTTGCTTTAAACTTAACAAAATTCTTATTTAAAAAATGAGGTCAGATTGGTTTGGCATAATAATCACATGCTGTTTCCTGCCAATCAATGCATTCTTTTGTAAATGCGTACAAACCATCTGCTTAATAATCTGTTCATAGTCCTATTTTTTCTTATTTTGAAGATAGGAAAAAGAAACTGGAGCATAGTCATACATGCACAATAGATTTCAGGAGGGCCAATTTCAACAAGCTTATAGGAGAACCTAGCAGATTCTTATGGACTTTCAGATAAAAGGTAGCTGGGAACTTCTCAAAAATAAGATACTGGAAATACAACCACATACCATACCAATGAGAAAGAAAATGGATGGCAGCTTAGGAGATCATTGTAGATGCATAGGAAGCTGTCAGCTAAGCTAAAATGGATATGTACAGGAAAATGGAAGATGGGCATAATCAGAGGACATCCCAGAAAACTGCTAATATGCACAGAAAGAATGACAGAAAAAGGAACCTAGGTTCAGAAGGAAGCTAAAAGCAACAAAAAAGGGTTAGTTGGACTATGTCAAGATCTGCTGCTTGGAGAAGATGGTACGATGGTATGGTGAGAGGGCAGAACTCCTCAACTTCAGCTTTCATTCAGTCTTCTCTCCAAAGTGGATCTGTTTTCAAATGGACCAGCAAAATGATCAGCTCAAGGAGGGAGTAGCAACCAATGGTATGTAAAGCAATAGTGAGGAAGCACCTGTTTACCCTGAAACCCTGAGCTTATATCTTCATGTGACTCCAGATCAGTTGCAAGAGTTTGGAAGGAACATACAGATATCATCTTGTTTTCTGTGATTTTTGAGAAATCAGGGAGGAAGGACATAGTGCCATAGGATTGGAGAAACGTTGTTCCTACTTCCAAAAGATTACCTAGGTAACCATAATCTGGTCAACTGGCAAGTGATTCACCTGCTGATGTGAAGCAACCCTGGATAGGATTCATCTCCATCCTTGGCATCTAGAGTTTTCTTAAGAACTTAAAGTTTCAAAGCATCCAGAAAGTAGCTAGATTTCTCTTTCCTAATACTGTTATCCTTGGGCTTCCTCCTGCTATTCCTCTTATTTAATTTTAATTTGGAAAGCATGAGATTTCCTGAGCTGTGATTTTACTATCCTGATTTGATTTGATTTGATTTGATTTGATTTGATTCTCTTTGTGTTAATTGTTGATGCCTTCCTCAGATAAATGTCTGCTGAGGGAAAGGCGGGGTGGGAGGGGTTTTAAAAAAGAAGTTAGTTGCTTCCTCTGAGCAATCAAAATAAAGATTTCTCTAGCTGCTATAAAAGGGTATAATTCTCACCCCATTAAAATGAAGACTGAATAATGCAGCTGGGGAACAAATTGAAACAACAAAAGCTACCCCAAATTAGCCGGGTGCAATGAAACTTCCTCTAGTGCTGTGTCTCACGTAAGAAAATAGTGCAGTTTTTTGGAGATGCAATCTAACAGGTATGTTACCAATGTACTCTTCAGTAGGAAGAAGAACTGCAAGTCTGAAGAGCTGAGTAATATTGGGAAAACCTCCATTCCTCATGTTCTATTTATGTGTGTTCTGCTGCTTGAAATGTTTAGAAAAATTGGATTGGGACAGGCAACCAAGTTAGTTAATTAAATAAATCTGGTTAAAATATTGCATGGTTCTAAAAAAATGTTGAGTGAAAGAAAAGCAAAAGGTAAGGGAATAAAATGCAGTGGATAAATTGCACAGAAAAAAAATACAGCATATAACATTCCTTATTTCAGAACAGAATGAGCACATAAAATCAGACTGAAAACAAAACAGTAGAAATGCCTGGGGAAGACAGGAATGTTTTTTATTGACACCAAAAAGACATTATGATGGGTGTCAGGAATGCTTCCCTATGAAACCACTCTGCTTCTACTTAACCCAATTTATGAGCTTCCAGTTCCTCCATAGATGAAAAGAAATGCTTTGGGCCAGGATCATCTTTAGCTACAATTCTGTTGTGCAGTGCAAAAGGTCCACTCGTGTCTATATTAAATATTTGAAATTGCTTTGAATGGGAAGCATTATAGAGCCATCAGTAAATAAAATATCAGAACCAACTAAGCGGAGAGCATTGCAAACTATTCTTCTCATAGAGATACCAGGAAATGTCAAAACAAGCATCGCTGATGTGGATTTTTTCAGGACTGTTTCTTCCTCACCTGAAATTACAGGTGTAACAAAATATTAAAAAGTAGCATTTGTGGGATAATGCTCACACACAAACACAGACCTACACAATCTGGGAAGTATGATTAACCATGACTCCTAAAGCGTATGAATGCAGGAAAAATGCTTATATGCATTACAAATGGACAGGTCCATAGTTCCATTCCATCTGTGTTTCATGGTTTTTAGGTTAGACCTGAAGTTAGGTATCTTGTGTGCAGTACCTTCTAGACCTGAACACAAATGGACTGTTCAAACCTCTGAACAGTTTTAGAGGCAAGTCAATTGAGTAGATAATGTCTTCATTTCTCCCCCCAGAGAAAGGGACACATTCTGCAAAAATTTCTCAACTGCAGGATTCTTCCATAGCAGTGACAATAGCATTGTTACTGAAAAAGCTGTATGGGAGACATTCTTTCATAATGTCTGACTTAGGATTTAATGTAAGCCTGGGAACTCAGGGATTTTGATTTGGGAAAACCAAACAAGACAAGCTCTTCCATGTTATTCACACAGATATATACATGTCCAAACCAAGAAGGAATAGCCTGCATGAAGAGAGAGTGTAGTGCCATATTTCTGCATCAAGAAGAGTGCTGGACTAAATAACCTCCAAGGATATTTCACCCCTATGGGTTGTATGTGAAGCCATTAGTGGACAGCTAGGCCCACTGAATGGAGCAGAGCTTAACACAGTGAAAGATGTGCACAGGAAAAGAATATTATCTAAAATAGCATTAATGAGCACGTTAGAGAAATATCGGTTATTGATCTTATACACTTAGCCCACCCAAGCATAAAGAATTGCACACTTTTAGACAAAGATTCAAAAGTAACTAAAAATCTTACTGATTTAGTTGGTCCAGTTACATCCATTTCAGTAGAAAAATGATGATTCTATCTTTCCTTAAACTGAATTGACCCTCAGCCCTCATTGCTGCTGAAGTCTGTATGGAGAAAGGAGGAAACTCCTTCCCTAGGCCCACCACATGGCCCAAGATGGAAGAGCAGCATGCTTCATGCTGCTTCTCCAATGGAGGAAGGAGGAAGAAGGGAGGAGGGGGGGGCAACAAACAGCTTCCTCCAGAAGCACATAGAAAATTTGCATCCTAGAGCAAACTCATCCACATGCCAATGAGGCATGCTGATTTGCTGGGACCTCCAACAGTATGTGTCTTCCTCAACCTCGGGTCCTCTACCAGAATCCTGGGAGTTTGAGGGTTCTGTGCAGTATCTTGGCTGTTCCTAGCACTGCACTCTTCTGGACAGAGCTCTGATGTTGTTCCTGGGATCTGTTGGAGCCACTCTCCCAGCTTGGGGGTCACAGCCCCAAGTGCCCCTACCACCGCTGGGACCACTTTGGCCTTCACTTTCCACATCCTCTCTAGTTCCTCCTTCAGGCTGTGGTACTTCTCCAGCTTTTCATGCTCCTTCTTCATATACATATGCATATGCATGTACATGTACATATACTGCATATACTGCATATACTACATATACACAAACACACTCACACATACACCTCTTGGCCACCTTGTAATTAAAGAAATGCAATCACACAATCTTCTTAGCGTTTTTCCCGCGCTATGGTAGGGTCCTCTTGTCGGCATATCCGTCTCCATTTGGCTCGGTCCAACCACACAATACTCCTTTTTAAAATTTCTCTGCATTCTCCTCTCCTCTGAAAGGATCTCTAGAGAAAATGATCTTGCATCAAAGTGAGCACAGGCAGGTATTTCCCCCTGGCATTAGTTGCCCAACTTTCTCTATAACAGAGCACATGCCCCTCTTTTTATGGTCTTCAGAGTGAGAAGAAAATTGCCTCTCAACCTCCTTGCTTTGGCACTGCATATATGATTGTGCAAGGACCACCAGTATTTGAAAGTCAAGGAAATACTCAACAGCCTAATAGTGGGAAGGGACTGCCTGTTAAAGCAAAATGTCTGTTAAATCCAAATGCCAATTTACACAAGTGTATTTTATGGATTTTATGCATGTTTAAAAAGCAAATGGAATTTTTTGCATATGTATTTTATGACTTTTATATATGCATAAAATGGTGAAAGCGATTATACGCATGCACAGAAGCATACACTGTATGCATAGATTTTTTTTCTTTTGTCCCCAAAGCTTGCTAAACTGAGATCCCTTAAATCAAGGGTTTACTGTATTCTAAAATAGAATCCATATGTAGATGGATATGTAAGCAAAAATTAGAATGGTGATGAAGACATTTTCCAAGCAGCCTACAAAAGTTATTCCCTAAAAGACAATGCTTCATCTTGCAATTTCTCAAAAGCTTCCTTTCCTTCCAAAAGAAGTTTCTGTTTTTCTGCTTTATTCTTGGGGTGCTTGAGAATTCCTCGTCATGCTCTTTTTGAGCTTACCTTATTGCTGAAGAAGGTAGCAAAGGTGCTGCTGTTTTTTGTTACACATCTTCTCATCACCCTGAAGCCTCCTTTGCTGCCCCTGTTTTAGAGTCTAAAAAATGGCAAGGAAGGAGTTCCCTTTTCCCTTGTAAGTTAGTTGAAGGAGAAAGACTCAGCCCACAGAATACTGGAGATGACTGTCCAATGAAAGATGTAACATTCACACAAAATGCTTGGGAACATAAGGCTAAACAAACGTGGGAACACTACATACCACCATGAGAATTTATGCAAAATTCAAAACCGCCCAGAGTCCCCCGATGGGAGGAGATGGGCGGGGACAAATTAGATAAATAAAATAATAAAATTATTTTCTATTTGGGAAGTTGAATTTGAAATCAAATTCACATTCATGAAATTGAGAATTGGTCAGAAAAACTGTAGGATAAATTTTCAGCATATCACTCATCATTGTGATTCATAGAACCATCATCAATATCCAAACAACACCCTCTGTATGGCCTACAACCAGCTCTTCAGAGATTAAAATCCAGGAAAAGTGTCCTTAGGTCAACAGAAGATTTCAATGAATTTAAAAGTAGAGTGGACCTATGGAAAGCTACAAAGAACCAACACTGGATAGAACCAGCAGATGAGCTGGCACCTGGGTTTGGTGAAAGTTGGGAAGTATGAAAATCGATAAACAGACTGTGCACGGGCATAACAAGATCCAGAGATACTCTGAAGAAATGGGGCTATCCGGTGGCCTCTGCCCTTTGTGAATGTGGAGACATGCAGACAACAACACATATGTACACTTGTCCTCTGTGCCCTGATCAATGCACATTTGAGGACCTCATGACAGCATGACAGAACACAATTTATGTTGTCAGTTTCTGGGCAAGATCTGTTTAACTTTTATATATTTTAACTTTTATATCTTACATTTTAAATTCTATGTTTTACAGTATGCCTTATTTTAATTGTGATGCTTCTGACACGAATGAATGAATGAATGAATGAATGAATGAATGAATGAATGAATGAATAAATA
The DNA here is from genome assembly GCF_035149785.1 of Candoia aspera. NCBI lineage: Eukaryota > Metazoa > Chordata > Lepidosauria > Squamata > Candoiidae > Candoia > Candoia aspera. The sequence goes on along the minus strand of NC_086153.1, from coordinate 63,037,806 downwards.
AATAAATAAATAAATAGAACCATAGAATTGAAAGGTGCCTTATAGATCATCTGATCCAAACTTCTGTTTGGTGCAGGATCTACTAGGACACCTCTGACAGATTACCACCAGCCTCTGTTTGAAGACCTCTAGCAAAAAAGAGCTTATCACTTCATGCAGCAGCCTGTCGCAGTAGCTGAAAGCTCATATGGGCAGCAAGTTTCTCTTAGTGTCTTCAGCTCATCTTGCCCTTTGAACACTCACATCATATACAGCTATTGACTAGGAATAGGGAAAAGGGCTTTGGGTCTCTTAGACTTATATACCCTCAAGACTTCTGCATTGTACTGAATATATGTGTGAACATTAAGCAAAAAATAGATGGTTCCAGCCCATCTATTTCACTGCACCTTATCACATGCTCTAAATAATTCATACACCTTTATCCAAAAATATTTCTTGTGTTAGTAATATTCAGAACCTCTCCTAGTTGTACTTGAGGAGAAGAATGTCCTGGCACTAATCTATAACTATGGGGTGTGAGTCCATGTATGAGAACAGCATACACTACTGGCATAAGAAAACAAAAATCAGCAGGGACAAAAAAAGGCCTTGACTCTTTGCAGAGTCAATGTTGCTTTATATGCTTGCTATGAGGCCATGTCCCAAGGCTGTGTGGGAATACAAAATGGAGCCTATTCAGTCCACTGAAGTTACCTTGACTTTAAGTAAGTGTACAAAGTGCTGATGTGCCTGTTTGGTTATGAAAATAATGCAAAAACCAATAATAAAACAAATTACCAGCATTGCATTGTCTGTTTGGTAGGAAACACATCTTGGTTAGCTGTTCTTGAATGAACAGAAGAATATGCAGAAATGTTATAAGAGATGGGACATAACAAGCCTTAAGACACAGAACGTAGTAGACAATGGTCACTGTCCTGCTTTCCTTGTGCTAACATACTTCTTCAGTCTAAGTGGGCCATGGTGGGCATAAGGAGGTTAAGAGATGCTCTCACTTCTACCAAGAGGAGAAATAACTGAACAAGGATGCCAACATACCTGGCTGGGTAAATTTGCACACACACTTGAAGTTACAGTTGATGACACTTCAGTACAATAAAGGCAACTTACAGGAGTCTAAGGTACCCAGTCATGCCAGAAATCCCAATTATGTTGATACAAAGGGAACTAAATAACATCTACAGTCCCAAAGAGATAAGATTTTTCTAAAAAAAACAACATGCTGATGTGGAGGGCTAGCAAGTAGGGGATGCCAAAGCAATTTAGAATGGCAAAAAACCAGATATTGCCTACCATATCGTGCTTAGAATCATAGAGTTGGAAGGGGGTTATTTAGGCCATTAAACGCGATCTCTTGTCCAGTGCTAGAATCCAGATTAAACAAGCAAATGGTTGTTCAGCTTCTTCTTGAAGAGATCTGGTAAAGAGGAGCCCTCCAAAATGTTTCCTAATATTCAAACAAAATCTGCATTCCTGCAACTTAAGACCATTGTTTCAACAAACTGGATTGACAGAGAACAGATCATGACTATCTTTTGTGTGGTAGATATTAGGCCTCCCCCACCCCCCAGTCTTCTCTTAGGGCTAAAGACATCAGTTCCCTCAATTTGTACAATTTTGTACAATTTGAGTTTCCAATCCCCCAAACATCCACAGTGCCCTTCCCTGGACATGTTCCAATTAGTCTGAATTTTTCCTTAGCATTGGTTCCGTGGACTTCTGACAGCTCTGGTCGTTTGAAACCATTTTTGACTGGCAATGGCTGAGATGTTTGGCTTTCATGGCACAAGTGTGACCAGGATAGAAATGAAATTACAAACTCAGCATAATGTTATAAAACGGACTGTTATAACTGGGTTCCAGGAATACTTAAGGGGCATTCAGGTCCTTCTCTTAAAACAGGATAATCTCTATATTTATACAGGCTTTTCTTGGGGTGGGGGGGAGGGGGATATCTGTAAAAATAGAATGTTCTATAAAAGGCCACGTTCTGACAAAGAGAACTATGAAGCTTCACCTGATCAAAAATAAAAAACAGTGGGTGCAGAATGAGAAGCAAGATGGTCATTTTTTTTCCTCACAAAGCTTTGGTGAGTCAAGATCCTTTTCTTTCTCCCCAGGAAGAACGGTCTTCTAAACAGATTTCTAAAATGAGAGGTGTAGCTTGCCCTCCACAAGATTTTCTGGCTGGGGATATAGGGAAAGGATAAACCATTAACCAGCTTTGACTGATTCTTCAGATGAGAGGAAGTAAGGAGAGATTATGATCACACCACTGAGCACAAAAGGAAATGATAGGCCAAAGAATGAAAAGTGAAATTACATATCTCACAAATAATGCTGATAAAATATTTTACAGTATTAGCTAACTTAATCATTCCCTCCCTGGTCCTTCAGAGTGTAGTCTTTCCGACTTTGGGTCAGATAAGGGAGTTAGACAAAATGCCTGAGCAGTGCTCTTGAATATTCTTAACTAACCTGGTTTTCTTCATCATTCCCTGATTGTTTTCCCCTTCCCCCATTTAACCCATTCCCAAGTCAGGCAGGCAGACCTTCAGAATGGAAGTTTTCCTGCTGGGTTTCCTTTGTATTTGTTTAATTTCCTCTCATATATTAGTTTTACAGTCTTGTGAACCCCACCCACCACAGAAGAGGGACCCTGAGAAGTGACTGAGGAGCTGAACGTTTATAATTCAAAATCCTCGAGCTTGGGTAACAAAACAGGTTGGAGTTGCTGAGAGACTTAGAGAGGGAAAGCAACCGTTCACAGGGAGGAGAGGAGAGTCAGCTTGCTAAAAAGCCAAGCTACTCACACTCGCATGAAGAGACCAAGGACAAGTTTCCACGGCCTGGCTCTTCTCATGCCAGTTGAATTAGGCCAGTAGATCTTTTATTTAAAATCAAGACTGCATTGCTAGAGTTGTTGCATGTCAGTCTCAGGGAAAAGACATTTTCTGCTTGGCTGGTTTATGGACTAATTAACTAAATTCTCAAATTGTGTGACTAGTGGTATCCAGCTGAATGAATGAGAAGTCATTTGCAAATAACTGAAAAGGCAACGGATTCACTGCAAATACTAAATCAGCAATCCTCTAGCCATTTATCTGGGAGTAATCCACTAAGGCAATGTTTCCCAGGGCAACTTTAAGATGTCTGGACATCAACTCCCAGAACCCCTCAGCCAGCATGGGAGTTGAAGTCTGTACATCTTAAAGTTGGCAAGGTTGAAAAATATTGCAGTAAGGCACCAAGCTGACCTTGGCTTGGATTCCAAAGCACTAAGCAGGATTGGGAAACCACCAGGAAATAACAGGGCTAGTCCAGAAGTCCACCACCACCACCAGAACAAAAATCCTTAAGAATGCAGTGGCAAATCACTTCTGCCCTATTGCCAAGAAAACTGCATGGATATATCCATGAAGTAACCAGGTATCAAACTTGACTTGAAGGTGACCTTACTTTTTAAATCCACTGAACTCAATTGTAATGCAGTGAGTTTACTTGAAAGCAACTCTCATTGAGTTCAATGAAACATACTTTTGAGTAGACCTAAATAGAACTGCATGATATGTGTCACAATTATATTCTGGCTAAACTAAACAGCTATTAACAGGCAGGACAGCCACCAAGATGATTACAAATGAAATATACATGAAATATTTGAAACAGTGCAAGATCTGTGTTTAAAAAATGGGCCTAGCACACTCTTGCTATGTGTGGAAGATTGATTTAAACCAGAAAAGAAGGCTTGGTTCTGTCATCAATGGGTAAAATGGAGTTTCTGCTGCTTCAGTCAACCAGAGATTACACCCGGCCATACTTTTTGCTGGTTTTATTACTTGTGGGGGAGGACTATTTCACCTATTCCTATGTCATTTTGCCCAGTCCAGGGGCCATTCTGGGTGCTGCCAGCCATGGCCAATCCCTTGCAACACTAATCACATCTAGAACTCATTGACCCGTCTCCCGTCTTGCCCCTGCCCCTACTCAACTCCTGCAGCTTGTCACATGTTTAGTGCTATTTCAGAAAAATGCTAGACCCAGGTCCACAAACAGCTCAAATGACAGAGCACCTCTGCACCTGCAACCTGTTAGTTGAGCAAATTGGCCAGTGGTTAAACCAGCTTTTATGAGCACCCACCCACTCCATTTCCTTAAGGACAGTGCTGCTGTTTTTTCTGCAGGCAAGTGACACTTGGTGGAAGGAAAGAAAGCCAAGGGGATCCACCAGTCACTTTCCTTAACTTGTCCTGCGTTAAAGCAGTAAGTCAGGAGCACTTGCCAGCCTCAGTACAGAGGTGAATTAGGGAATCAACATCAGCAATAAGGGCAGTGCAATTTACGCTGGCACACTTTTGTGCCAGCTCACAGACTGGAGGAAAGCACTTTAATGCCGCCATCTGGCAGTACCCTGAATTAAACTATCATTTCCTGAACAATAATGAAGACTTGGCAGGGACTTTCAAAACCTAGGTGCAACCACTTAGCTTGGACTATATCTCACCATAGTGAGGAAGATGGTGAATTTTGGGCCTGCTCCATGCTCTCCTTGCTTGTGATTCTTTATCTTTAAGCTGGATCACCCTTCATCTGGAGAATGCCTTCAAAGGGAAGACTAGCCTCTGTAAAGTAGGACACTTGCATTGCTAACTAATTTGCAGAAGATAATTTCACAGGAAGATCAATGGAAAAGCCAAAGGAAGTAGGAGCAAGGTGGAACTGCTCCAGATAAGAAGATAGGCAAGATGCAAAAAGGACAGGATTCGTCCACCTTTGATTCTTCACCACAAGGGGAAATTTGAGCAGGCATAATCTGCATAGCTGGCAGTGACAACTGGCCCTCATTTTAGATGCAAAGACAGTAGTGTTCTACAGAGTGGGTGCCAACTTCATCAGCATCAATCCCACCGTGAAGGTGCCCATCTTCTCTGCATTGCTGTAGCCCCAGATAGAGCATTTGCTAGCTATGGCTGCATTCCCGTGTCCTAGGGGAGGGGATATGACTTCTACAACCATTTATGATGCTGGAGATTGGCCTTCTTTTGCAGATGGCCATCCTAGAATATGGCACCCCAACACTAACTGGATCTAATAAAAGTCACCAAAGCCTTCCCCATCCTAAAAGGCACAGACTAGAAGGGCAGACAGATGCAGCTCTCAAATGCAGCTATCTTTCAGGTCCAAACTTAGTTCTTGCTGTGGCTAACACTGTTATAACACCAGGAGGACATTTTTTTAACAATATATCATCACTTATAAAGCAACAGAAGTGTGCATTTAACAAAGAGTGCTAAAAATCTAGAATTATTATAGGATCTTTAATCCAAAACAATTCACAGCATTAAATTAAAGGCAGCATACGGTGTTTTAATGTATTGTAGGACCCGTGTTATATAAATCAGTACAAATTTAAATTGAAAACAACTTATAAGGTCTAAAGTGTTATAAGCTTTTTTCATTCAAAAGTCTTTAATAAATTTCACAAAATAAAGACTGATTATGAAATGGACATTTCTTATCTAACGCTTATTTTAAAGCAGTAACTTCAAATTAAAAAAACAGCCCATGAATTTATGACCTCTCCCATTTTATTTTTTTACGATAAAGTTACAGAAAGAGTGCAGCATCGCAACAATTTGGATATAAGCCCTGTTCAGTCATTCAGAGTGCTGCAAATATCCAAATACGAGACTCTGTCCCAATCTACATTTTTTGTGAGAATACCAAAGCAGGTCTTCATCAGACAGGAGACAGCATGACACGTCAGACACAGCAGGAGAGTTCACAGGGAGGGTCGAAGAAGTCAAGATGGAGGCCACGACTGCCATCTTGACTTTTTTGACACCCTCCCCACCCAGACCCCTCCCCGATGATTTCATCCTCCATCATGGACAGGCCCCACAGCAACTTCTCTTCTCTGCTCCAGCATCAGGAAAAGTGCCAGCTCATTTTGAGGCACAATAGAAAATCCTGATTGCTACTTCAGAGCTCTGTGTAGGTTGCATGAGCTTACTCACCTCTTGCATCATCTACCCAAGCCTTGCTCTGAGACTCAGTGGGTGACTGAGCAGAACTCCATTTACAGGGGCTCCTCTAAGCCCCCACACTGCAGGACATCTCCTGGGCTAGTGAGCCTGGGTGTTATTTGACCAGGCCCTTCAGTTGACCAGATTGCTCTTACTTTGGCATTTTTATTGCTCTGTTTATGTCTCTTTTTTTTCCTGTGTTACTGCAGTTTTATTTTTATTGTTTTATTCCATTGATGTTTGTAGTTATCTGTTAACTCCCTTGGGGCTTTTGAGCAGAAACACAGTGTAAACAGTTGCTCTGAGTGTTTTCTAACAAAAAAAAAGGGGGGGGGGAGGAAGCAAGATTAATTTATTCAAGATAAAAAGAGAAATATGTTGGAGGAATAGATCGTGTTTACATATTAGTCCTCTAATAAATGAAAATAAAGCCAATTTAAATAGGATAAAGCAAGAATCAATCAAAATCCCATGGGTTGCATCCATTCTTGGTCCGCCCTTCTTTATCCACTGACTTTCTCTGATTTTGGAACACCAAGCTGTCATATACTTGAGATGGGCGGCTATGAAAATCTAAGTAGTAAATAATAAAATAAGCTGTCATAAGAAATTCTTCTCAAGTTCATAGGCAAAGATACACATGGACAGACACACAGACACAGTCTACATTGTTGGCTATTTTGTCCATGCTTCCTTGAACTTTGGTTCTCCTGGAAAATACATTCTACTTTTTTTTCCTTTTTTCTTTTTATTTAAGCCAGGTCCAGCTTTTCAAAGGTTATCTTTGTGTAAATACATGTACTTACATCCCTTAAATAGGCCATGGCTAAAGCAGCCAGGTGTACCTTCATTATTACATAAGACTGGGATCCTAATGCATCCAGGGAGGAAAGAGGCCCTCTTGAATGATCTATTCCCAGCATGATTTCGTCCTTTGAAATGCTGCCTTTTCTCCCCCTAAATCAGGCTGCCAGTTCTCACAGGCCAAAATGTAAAACAGGGCTGTACTCCAGCGAGTAAATGATGTAATTATGCCCAGTTGTTACAAGGCACAGCTTTCACCAGCAGAATGGGAAGGGAAGGGTGCTGGTGGCTCGGTGCCAGGAGGTGTGTCATGATGACAAGCTGCTGGGCCAATCGCAAAGCAGATGATTTGAACTGGAAAGAAAAGAAACTGCCTCGGGCTCTTGAAAGAGAGCTCGCTCTCCTTCCTCCCTGAATCTGCAACTTTGCTGGGGGAAGAGGTGAGCTTTTTCCCCCTTGAATTAAACATAGTTGATCTTTCTGGCTGGAGTTCCTATTCCCTTCTCTCATTTCTTTACTGCAGTTCTCTCCAACTCTTTTGACTCTGAGGCCGAAGGTTCCCAACACTTTGTCATCATTTGGGATTTTTTCCAAGTGTTTGTCAATCACACCTGAGCAAGCCCCTTGCCTTTTTTTTTTAAAGCTGACCTCGGTATTGCATAACCCACAATACTGTTTTTAACTTTACAAATCAATAACACATTTAATTCCTCATGACCCATACTCTGAAAGGGAGACTCAGTAAAGATGAAACATCTCTCCTGGGTCAATCACCACTGGATTATAATTTCAATCTTACAGAAGCTTCCTCACTCCATGTCCCACTGATTAAATATTTACCCACACCAGCCACCAGCTGTTCATGTCAGGCTGTGTTCTTAGCTGGTTTGCTGTATTACAGAGTGGGAGGGAAAGCTGGTTGAGCTTTAACAGGGGGCAAATGGTCAGATTTTAGAAATGCTGAGGCATCAGAAGGAAATGGGATGAACTTTTCTTTCTCCTTGGGGGAGGAGGGCATGGATAAGTAAGGATCCTAAATCATACAGGCCTCTTTTTTATTTTTTTCAACCCAATCGAATGTTGCAAAGAAAGTCTGTAAAGGGGATTGGGATTCTGTCCATCCTTTTGATTGTTAGCATGACAATGCTCTGAAAACTGAACAAAACAGGAGCAAATCGGGTGGGGTGGGGTGGGGTGGGGGGGAGAGCAGCTGGCACAGGAAGTTTTAAAATGGGCTGGATCAGCAAAAGACATTCCCCCAGTGCATTCCTATGGGAGAAGCAAGAGGGCAACAGCCTGGAATGTTGGTGACTGTGCCTTCCTAAGCTCCCTGGGCCACATGACCCAGAGAGTAGTCTATGAAGCCCACCCTCTGCCTCCCAGTGTGCACATGGAGACACACACAGAAGCAATATGAGGAGAAACACCCGCACACCACATTACCCAAAAGAAAATACAGAAGCTCCGTGTAGCCACCGCTGGTAAAGGGGTTGGAAAGAATTCCAGAAGCCATGCTCTGCTTGGTTTCCCTGTCTTATGTGTACCTCTACTGCTAACCCATTGCTGCCATATATTCCATGGCCATCTTGGACCAGAACCTAACATCTTCATTCTTGCTCATTTTGATCTTTTAAGGCTACACTGCAAATGTAAGCATTTTGCTACAGATCATTTCCTATGTGCACCTCACCACAGCAGAAACATGCCGTGGCCTCATTATAACGTGTTGATCTGATCCCCAGCCTTGCCATATGTGAAGCAGCCTTATGTTGTAATTCTGTAATGAAATGTTGCATCTGTGTAGGTTTTCCTTAACCCGACCCAGGTTTCACCATAGATACAATCTAATGCACTTCACTACCTCCGCTGTTGGTGGTGCAGTCAGGCGACTTCTGTGAGGTGAGCTGAGCCCAGCACCTATTGGCCACTTTAGGCTGGTGTGGGCATGGCCCCTCCCATCTTGTCCCTGGACACTGTCATCCAGGGATAGCTTTGGGCAGTGGAAGAGTCCAGTTCTTTCAAACCAGCCTGTACCTGTCAGGGCCCAGCTAAACTGATCCTCAGCTGAGATAGCTGTCTCAGCCGGAACAGTAGCTGACCAGCAGTGGCCGTGAGGAGACGTGGGAGAAAGAGAGCCATTCTTCTCTCTCTTCTGCTTAACAATGCAATTCTCCTCATGCTCCTTTGCAGCTGTTCATTGCTCTTCTAGAATACCTCAAAAGAAGCCTGATAACCAGCTCTGGTTTGATGCAAGTGCTCATATTTTGCACAGGTGTCCTTCAAGAGAGCCTGACTTTCAGTTGACATCAGCTGATAGGCAAGCTTCTTTTGGTCAAGATTTATTCCAGAAGAGTCCAAATGAGCTCAAATGTCTAGCCAAAACATGCCTTCTTCACCAGCTCCAGCTCCATCCCATGTTACAGGTAATGATTAGTGGATACTTTCTGCAGGTGATGTTTGGTAGGAGGGGATTTTTTTTCAGTTTCTCGACCCTGGGATTTCCTGATGTCTCCCACCTAAGTACTAAGCAAGTCCAACCCTCCTTAGTGTCTTCAGGATCAGCCAGGAGCTTCCACTTAGTAGTGACTGCTAAGGTATTATTAGAGCTTTGTTGTAGTTCTTCAAGGCACCCTTCACTCAGCTCATAGAGAAGGCACTGCATAGTGTTAACCCTAACACTGTATAGCATAGTTAACCCTAACCCAAACTGTAACTCTAGTAAAGTTTTATCATTTGCCAAGGATCAAAAACTTAAAGCCGGCTGGGGCAGAGGACAGAAGGAAAAGTCTAAGCAAGAGAGTGAATGGAAGAGGGGTCTCACTCACATGGGCTTTTAAGCATTTCCTTTCATAGCATCAAAGCATAGGAAGCTGGAAGAAGGATGCAGCTAAAACACTCTAGTGATTTCTAGAATGTTTTAATTAATATGAGGGAAATATAAAATCCTCATCAGAGACTTATTCATATTATCATGGGCCATGCTGTCATTTTTTTTCCTTTCCTGCACACAAACATAAAAAGGAAGAGTGTGCCTTTTAAGAAGAAGAAAAAAAGCTGCCCTCTTCAGCACAGAGCTGATGACAGGTACCTGTAGGATTCCAAACTTGCCATAGCTCACAAGTGAGGAGATATTCAGATCTCAGATTCTGAAAGAGGCTGAGATCACCCATGCAGGCAGATACCCTCATTGGTAGCATGCCGTGTCAGCACTTTCTAGTATCTGAAGCAGGAAAAGGCTTTTCTCCATTTATGAAGAGACACCCTTTCCTTCTTCTCAGTCACAGCAGTTTCTGGGAAAAACTTGAGATAAAGATAGAAAAAAGTGACCTGTTGTGTTAAGAGATTCTAAAATATCCCATCTGTACATGCTAAAGTACAATCCTTGGGGCTCCACATCACTGACTGCTAAAAGCATAAATAAGCAGGAGGAGCTGGGAATTTCCATAAGGAGGGCTCCATTTCTAAGGTGCTTGCATGGGTCAAGGCTCAATCTGTGTATAGATGCTTTAGGACTCTGGTCACTCCATCATATGCTAACAAACTGGGCATTGCTCCACAAAAGGCTAGGGTGCTCTAGCCTCATATGGAAATGGGATTTCGCCATAGACCAATGTTTCTCAACCTTAGCCATTTTAAGATATGTGGACTTCAACTCCCAGAATACAATATAGACTCTTTGGAGTCTGCCCTCTGTCTTTTCCAATATAATGGAAAATTCTTCTGCAATTTTTCCTAGTCTTGGTGCCTGCTAGACATCTTCAACTATCACTCCCACTGTCCCCAGCTGGCTTTACTACCATTATTTCTTCTGATGTCTGAAGCTTTTGTAATTAAAAACTGAGATAATTAGAAATTATGAAGGAAGAAGAGCCTTGACACCCAGAACCATTTAGTCGTCTTTAAAATGCTTATGTATTATATACCTGGATTTCATCAGAGAAAAAGTTAGTCCAAAGTTAGTCCAAAGTGCAGAGAACTGTACTCAGTTCCATATGGAATTCATAGCCGTTTGATGATGTGATGTCTGGCTGCATGTGTGAGAAATAAAAACAGGGAATGTTTTTTATTTTGCTCAGACTAAAACAATTGCCAGCCAAGGCCATAATCTCTTCATGCATTTTCCAGCAGCTAATCCCAGAGAAGAGAGTTCTGAGATCGGATACCAGGATTAATAGTCAACTTTTTCTGCAAATCATTTTTTTTTCTCTGACACATGTCCTTACATGAAATTTGGAGTGGAGAGTAAAACATGTTAGGCCAACCACCCATTTTGGGAAACCTCAGGCAAAGAATTGGACTAAGGCTTCGGTCCTTGGCGTCCTTCCTTCTCCAGGTTAATCCCTGGCATGGAGCAATTCCTCTTTAAACTCCGTTTTAATTATCTTCTTTGAAAATGCACCTTGTATTAAGTAATTTTTAAAAAAATAGGAAGAGGAAAATAATTTTGTGGAAAAAACCTGTTCCTGAAACACAGGACAAAAGGTAGGATGACATTTTAATAACATCCACAACCTGCAGCCCTCCAATTTGAATTCCCTGCAACCTCTTAAAAGCAGGAGCCAACACAAAGACACGGCTGTGAGGGAGTTAGAACCAGAGAATGGGAGGCAGGATTAGGGCAGGTGCTGTAGCAAGACAAGAAGACAAATGCCTGGGGGAACAGCCAGCTGGGGAAGGGCAAAAAGGCAGGAACCGCACATGGAGGCTTCTCCAGATCGCATAAGGGCCATCATTATGAGCATGAAAGAGAAGAAATACAGGCAGGGAGAGTCCTCAGGGCTGGTCAAAAAAGTCAAGATGACAGCTGTGACCATACAATTGAAGCCATGCCATCTGGGTTTTTTGACCTTCACCCCCCACCCTTCCAAACACCCTTGGATGCAGAATGAATGGAGGACAATTAGAGGGAATGAAGGGAATAACACAAGCATCGTATTCACTACTGTTCTTAAAGTCAGAGTAGATTATGTTACACATGCCCTTTTAAAATGTAGTTAGGATTTGCCAGTTTTCTTTTTATAAAGCAGTAGGGAGCCCCTGACCTAGATTGGGAGCGCAACACCAGAGTGTTCGGTCTTTCCCCATGCTGTTTCCTTGCTGAAAAATCTCCCCCAGGTTAGTATTTACCTTCAAATGCTACTGTTTGGGAAATAGAATTTTAATCAGACTTTTCAATATGAGCTTTGCCCCTTAGTAATCTTTCTTCCTGGGTTAATCCTTGGCTTAAAATAATTCCCCCTTCTCTCACTGAAAACTCTGAGGCAGGCAGAATCACAGTAGAAGGAAGTCCACAGATAGGGCTGGTTCTGGGCTGCAAAATTCAGCTGACCACTAGATGGTAGCAAAAACTCTCTTACCTACCATCTGGTGGTCATCCAGATTCTTGCAGCCTAGGTGAGGTAGCCCTATCCATTGGCACACTCTGCAAAATTTGATATATAGAAAGTAACACATTCAGCAGTATGTACTGTATGTAAGTAATTAACAGCAGCAGTAATTAATTGACTTAGTAGAAGAGTTTTGGGATCTGTTCTTTTTTAAATGTGGTACTGCCTTTTGGCCTCCATGGAGGTCAAACAATGACAGTTTCACTCAAAGGTCTGCCCTGCCACCTACTGGCTAGCGATGGCCTTCACCATTAATTAGTGACTTCCTCTTGGGGCACTGAAGAATTAACACAGCCTTCTGTCTTTCATCTTTTTGGTTCACCTCCATGGGACATCTCCGGTACTGTGGGTCAAAGAAAATAAGAGAGTACCAGGAACCCTTTTTATCATCAGCCTTGTGTTATTTCTTTGCTCTGGTTTACTCTGGGGATATTGCATAACATTTGTAAAGAATGGTAAACCTTTCCATAAGGGTTGAATATAATGTCCAGAGCTTTGATACTACAGCAAGTAAATCATAGTGGATTTCCTACATCTACAGGGGGTTTAGTAAATCAGGGTTGGCAATACAATGGCTGCAGAGCATCCATGGCTCTCAAAATTCAATTATAAATCAATAGAATTGAAGATTAAAATGGGCAAAATCACATAACTGAAGTTGCACTCATCTTCTGTGAGTACGCCACAATCTCATGAGAATTCAAGAATGCTGAAATCTGATGGGATTTTGAAAACCTCACAGACATTTAGGTATAAGATATCAGAATTAAGGTTGCCAATATCTGCCAAGACTTTATTAACATGTGAGATCTGGAACAATTTTTTAAAATTCTTTTGGGAGAACCATCCAGTTGAAAATATTTCCAACCCTAGGACTAGATAACTTCAGTCCCTTTATAACACTATGATGTCCTGAAAAATTAGGACATCATAGTGTTATAGGAAATCCTTTCTCCTCCAGGAATGATGTAGTAGAGAAGGGATATGAGGCAGAGTAGAACATTCTGTAGCATATAAATTTATTTTGGTACTATACTTTTCATTTTATGTTACTTTTTGATCCTCAAATAGTTAATGATAGTTGACTATAAAAATTCAGTGGTGGTCAGTATGATAAGAACATGACAGACAGGGAAGTCAAAAAGGGCCATAAGAAGACAGAAGCACAATATACTGTATAAGTTTTGAGCTTATGATGACTACATGGTGTTCCATGACTGCAGCTAGGCAAGTTTCATCCTGTCAAGAACCTCAATGGAAGATTACCTAGGAAATATGTTATTAGTATGTGTGTTAGCATTATTATCTTGGTCTGTTTATGTCCTGTACTATCACACAATCAAAGAAGGTGTCCTTCTGCAATATGCAAAGCTTGGAAACTCCAGATGAATACTAAAGGCTTTCCTGACCCCCATGCTACTATTCTGATTAAGCAACACATTAGACTAACTTACAATGGCTAATCGAAGTCTGAATATCACTCTCATTGTGAAGCATCCTCACCTCAAATTATACAGGAAATACAGCATCTCTGGGACACTAATTGTGGTACCCTTTTATTCTAGGAACTTCAGGTTCCCTCTTTCTCAGGAATCATGGCCTTTGTAATATCATACTATCTAACCTAGAATCAAAGCAAGTGATTAGGAAACTTCAGCAGATTCCTCTCTGGTTCTGGCAGCCAAACCATTATCTCAGCCTTGTTCTGATAAAGTCCAGAGTCATCGCTCTGATGTACTTTAAGTGAACCTGTAACTGTCCTTGATCATGCATATTGGTCATGTGAGCAAGCATGAGCAGATGATCCGCTACCAAGATCCAAATAAGGTTTGGGAAATTTTTATTTTGTTTACATTTTAAAGATGGTTTACATTATTTGCAATTCATTTAAACTTTGCAATGTAGTTCTCCAATCAAGAATTCAAATTAAATGTATATATGTTAGGGTACTGTATATGCATACAAAAAGGAACATGTCACTAAAAGCTACATTTAGAAAAATGCATTTGTACCAGGTAATGTTACTCCCAGAATTATGTCTATTAAGCAAAAGTGCATACAACGTTGCATATTTTAAACAAAATTCACAAGAAATTTCATGTATATTATTTATTAAAATGAAAAGTGATGTGGAAACAGCTTCAGATGAACAATTCTGGAAAAACGAGAAAATCATCAAAACAAATTTAATGTATTTGTCTGTCCCTAATTTGAAAAAAAAAAACCCTATGTTGGTTTGCTTAGCTAACTCCATCTGTTCCTAGCACATTCTCTTTCTCCCTCTCCCACATTTTAAGGGCCAAATTGCCTCTTTTCTTGTTTGTACTACCTTCTTGCCTTTCTGCTAACAAGATCCATTTCCCTTATATTCTTAGAAAGCTTCACCCACAGCTGCATTCTGAATGCATCCATTCCAGTGAAGTCATCCACAAATAATGGGAAGCTGGTTACTTGTCATTACGAAGGAATTAAGTTCTCAGTAGATTGTTCAGCCATATGAATGCAGCTGTGAATCTCTGAGGTCTACCCTTTAAGACCTAGGGGACCTTGCATATTCCAGTGTGGGGTGTTGTTGTTAAGATTATTCATGTTAATCACTGAGGTGTTTTTGTGGGGTTGGACAATTAGGAACTTTTGTCATTGTGCTGAGTATTTCTGGGTGTCAAGCCAAGTTCATTCACATACATCTCTTCCTTTCCTCGTTCCTCTATTAGTTCTTTTGCTCTTCCTCCATTTGTCATTTCCTTTGGGTTAGCTGTTACCCAAAAAGAGGCTATGCCCAGGATTTGCTATTCTATTTTTGAATTGCATATTATTGTTTTTTGCTCTGCAACTTAATCATCTTGGGATATAGTTATTGGAAAGAAAGGGTGGCTGCTCCTATGCAGATCAAGGCCAAAGCGCATGTTCAGAGGCTGAAAACATTAAAAGTAGGTTGTGCCTGCACAAAGTTTCCATGATCAGTCAGGAAATACAGCCCTTTATGTTCCTTTTTATTTCCTGAAGTGAGTTAATAGACTTCACTCAATGACTTTGTGTCTCCCCTTGTCCTGAAATTGCACTACAACTATTTATTCTGCTATTCATATGTCCACATTTTTGATGCCCTCTTGCACATAACACTCCAGCTCTCGCCTTGCTATTTCCCAAGTGCCATCTTTATTTGACAAATTAACTCCCTGCCTACATTTTCTATGGTTAATATTGGGGAAAAAACATCTCAACAAATTACCCCTGAAAGTGGACCCCTCCACCTTATCTAGATATGCTCAGGCGTTGGCCGGAGATCTATTTATTGTGGATGCTTTGAATTGGATTCCTGCCCTAAGGAGTTCTCTTCAAGACAATGATGCTATGTGTTTGGGTGCTTGGAGGCACAGGGATGGCTTTGAGGTCAGGCTGCGGAGATCGTTAGACAGATTTCAGATACTAGTAAATAATTTTGGGAGAGTAGAAGAGCATGGAGGAGGAACTGTGGCAGCACAAACAAGAGTCTGTAGTTTTGTGCATCCTGTAATGACTGATGATGATGATGATGATATTACTGGTCGGGCACCATAAGTGCTACTTCTGCTACTCCACAATAGCTCCAGGAAGAGATCCTCATGAGATTTTCAAAGTAGCATCTGTGCTTCATTCATTTTTTTTTATTCCTCACTTAAGATAGGAAATAATACAAAATTCATTCTGGCTAAAATTCTGGCTAAACTTTAAATTAGATGGTTGTTTTTTTACATTTTTAGAGGGAAGGGCATTTTGCTCCTCCTTAGTTTTGATTTGGCTGCTTCTACATGGTCTTGGAGGATTTGGACACCTTTCATTCACTTCCTGGCCATCTGCATTTGCTTTAGGAAAGGTCATCCTCACCTCATTTATAAGAGGAGTGAAGCCTGCCCTCCCTGCCCTTGGCCTTCATGGAAGAAAGAGCAGAGCCATTTGCACTCAGGGTTTAAATGACAGCCCAAATGGGCTGGCAGAAGTGCCAAGCCGCAGCACAAAACAAACAACATCAAAACACAGAGGAGATATATGCCATCAATAACAGGGACAGTTTCTGTGAGTTGGAGTAAGGATTTAGAAAGCAATGGAGTCAGGAACCTGCACCAACAGCAGCCAGCTAATCTAATAAATGCTAGCTGTGCTGGCACAAAAACAAGGCCTCAGCCTGAAAGATCTTGTAGTTGAGAGGGGTTGGGATGCTTGTCTCACATTAAGAGGAAAACAAAGACCAGGTGAAGCTCATACCACAAAGACATAATTTCTGCTCTTCTCCTCCCTATATCCATACTGAACATCTGAATCTGTGTTTTCTGATCCTCTGGATAAAACCTCCATGTCTGCACTGCATGGAGGAATACAATTTTGCATCCATAAGAGAAAATAAGTGTCAAATTGTATTAGAGTACACAGGATACTGGACAATAGTTTATAAAGCTGGGCAGAAGTCCCTAAGGATAACCCTGGTTCAATAACAATAAATCAGAAGACAAGGGATTAGGCAGGACTATCGCATGCAAATGCATGTCATTGTAAAAGACCCTGGATTGACCCAGGATACAGGATACTGCTTGTATGCACAGGAAAGAACCAGGATGCTGCTTGTATGCAGCAATATCTGACTATCTTGGTGCAGTAATTCCTCCTGCAATGGCCGGCTTAGGTCAGCTGTATTTCAAATAGGCTGTGATACAACATTAAGCCTCAATTAAGATGATAGAATAGAAACAGGTCAGCCTCTTCCATAAGATTAAGGGAACTACTGCTATTGGAAACTTGTGTGTAAGCAGATCCCAATTATTCTTCTGTGTCACATTACTCTGGATCTACTGATTGTTCTGGAGGTAATTTGCAGCAGGTCAGAAAGGATGTCTGACATTCATTTAACAGTAGGAGCAATAAAATGAGCCCTTTTTCTGAAATATTTTGCTGAAATGAAAAAACCTTGTAAACAAGAATGGAAACTTTTTGCATGAAAGGACTTCTCTCCATTCAGCTCTGATGTTGATTCTTTCTGCCCATCTTTTGCACCTAGTTCAGGTTGACAGACTGTGGAGACCTCGTTAACAGCAGACCATGCAAGTCAAAAGTCAATCCACCCCTATTCTAATCTAATACTATTTTCTTCCCTGCTAGCATAGCCATGTTGAATGAGGTGGCAGAACTGAAGAATAGAGCATTTGTGGGAAAGGAAATATAGTGTTTACTGCTATTTGAAAACGTAATTAAAAATAAAATAAAAGGACTCTTCAGGGAATTCACCTCTTCAGAGTAGTGCTGGAAGTTAAGAATTTACATTTTCAGCCAAGCAGTTTGTCCAGGATGCAATACCATAAAATATTTTGCAGGACTGTACAAAAGAACACCTTCTAATGAACTGTGCACTTAGTCAACTTCAGGGTAAAAGAAAGAATATATAAAAATGACTTCATTTTTAAGCAATAGATTAACCTTGGCCACATAGAATTATATTGATCAGTCTCTCTATTACTTCAGCTGAGAACCAATTCAAAGGCTGAGACTGAACACATGTTTTAAAATCCAAGACATTAAGTTCTGAGTGGAGTTTTTTCCAACCATGCAAAATTATCTAGTTAACTACTCTCCAAGTTCAATAAGTTCAAAGTGCAACATAAATCAAATACATCCCAGGTTTTGGCATATAATTCAACATAACATTAACATCACTAAACTTTACTTCTTTTCTTTTCCCCAATTCATGTTAACAATAATGTGAATATTTCTCTCCATTATATTACATCTGCAGCATAAAAAGGTTGACACCCTGCCATTTGTAAGCAATCGCTGAGGTGTCAAATAAATATGAAAAAGAATGTTGATGGATTAGTCTCATCTTAAGGTCACAAGAAACTTACTTCATGTTTGTTTTTTTTAAAAAGTCCACTGATTGTTAAAATACAGTACAAGTATTTGTCCCCAAATTCTTGGAAATTACCAATATGTCTCTTACTAATATTCTTCAGCTGTCTATAGAGACGTACATTTAGATTTACCTCTAATTTTTAAATTATCATCATCCCAAAGTGTCTATTTTTCATGTGAACAGAGGTTGAACTTAAACACTCTTCCAAAACCTTCCAAATATGTCTTGTAGCCTTTCATGCTGCAAAAACTGAATTTCACATGGAAAAAGCCCATGCTCCTGACAAATAGCAGAGGGGTCAGGTAATAACTTTCTAGTTGTGTCCATAATGGTTTTAGAAACAAATCTCTTGGGTTCCACAAAAAAACATAAATCAAAATATAAATCATTTTTTAAACTATTTTTTTGTAAACCACCCAGTACCTTAAGATCTCTGGGTGATTTACAATAAAATACACTAAAAGATACAATTTGAAAAATAGAATGTTTGCAATTTACATGCATTCTCAAGTCTTGTAAATGGTTCAATTTATATCCAAGCCAGGCTATCTGAGTTATAATTTTTCACATATAACAAAGAATCATGAATTTACCCAAAAGTCATTTGGTCAGAACTTTAGTAAATCAATTGTGTTAGCATTCATTCCTAACATGGTGCCCTTAAATATACCAATGGCCATAGTGGCTGGAAATTATGGGATTCACAGTGCCATCATATATCTGGAGGGAGCCAATTTGAAAGAGGCTGAATGCTAAGTTGGAACTGATTGTAAGATGACTTTAAAATATATGATATCTTACTCTTGTGCTCAACCCATGTTTCAAGATTCTCTAGTACCCCTCATTCTGAAGTTCTAGACTAGCTATTTTGCCTCACTGTGGAAAAAGTATAACCGTTTCTTATTTCCCATTTCCACCTTGTAGCAGGCAAAATAGCCCGATCATGTACTTTCTGTCAGCAGCAACTAAAGGCAAAAGATGACAGCAGAAACTTCCCAGTATCCAGAAATGGAGCTACAAGATGGAAGAACTGGGCATTTAGCCAGTGCACCTCAAGGTACAAGTAATAGAATTAAGGGATCTTATACCAGTTGAAGCAAGGCATTCACCCAGCAACAAGCCTTGTTCCAGCAGCCAAAGTTACCTTCTGCAGCCACAAATTCCAGTTCAGTTCAGCAGCTGCTTAACAAAAGAAAGAGATTATATCTAGTAAGAAACATGTCCAAGATCTTGGCATCTGGGCATCTTTTGTTTTGCCAAGCTGGTTCTCACCAGAATAGGGTTAGCAGTAAAAGGGGGTTGGTCCCATATGAGGTCTTTCAAGAAGGAGGCAAAGAGATTGGCTGTCCAGCTAATCACCAGCTGCTAATGTGAAGAACAGTCAATAGACAATGCTATGCCAATTGGATCATCCATGTTAAAGTTATGTCTTTTAATAGCTGGAGGCACAAACATGACTCACAATGCACAATGAGCTGCATCTTCACTTTTGTGCTTCAACTAGAGGATCCAGGATGAAATGAAATTTTGCAAAAATCCTGAAATTTCACAATTTGCAATTTATAGGTGAACTGCCAATTACAGACTTGCTGAATATCAGTGCTCAAATCTTGACATTTTTTTACTTTGTTGGCATATCAGATGTAAAATAGTACCAACAATTTTGTGTTAGATGTCATATTTTGTCAGAGATGGCCTACTATGGCATGTCAACTGTCCATTAATGTTAAAATTTTAAAGCACCTTGTGCCAACCAGAGAAGGCAAATCCCAAACCAAACAGAAATCCTGCTTACAAGTTAAAACTTAGCCCTAAATTCTTCTGAAGTTCACCCTGCCTTCAAACATTTCACCCAGCCTGAGAAATCCAAACATTTGCCGCTTCTACATTTTCTCCCTCTATTTGCCAGTTATCAATCAAGCTGGTTGCCATAATCTTGGTTTTTTTGAGGTTTAGCTGCAAGCCAGCTTTTGCACTTTCTTCTTTCACCATCATAAGGCTCCTCAGTTCCTCTTCGCTTTCAGCTGTCAAAGTGGTGTCATCTGCATATCTGAGATTGTTAATGTTTCCTCCAGCAATTTTAACTCCAGCCTTGGATTCCTCAAGCCCAGCATGTCACATGATGTGTTCTGCATACAAGTTGAATCGGTAGGGTGAGAGTATACAGCCCTGCCATACTCCTTTCCCAATCTTAAACCAGTCTGTTGTTCTGTGGTCTGTTCTTACTGTTGCTACTTGGTCGTTATACAGATTCTTCAGGAGGCAGACAAGATGACTTGGTATCCCCATACCGCTAAGAACTTGCCACAATTTGTTATGGTCCACACTGTCAAAGGCTTTAGAATAGTCAATAAAACAGAAATAGATGTTTTTCTGAAACTCCCTGGCTTTTTCCATTATCCAGCGGATATTGGCAATTTGGTCCCTAGTTCCTCTGCCTTTTCTAAACCCAGCTTGTACATCTGGCAATTCTCGCTGCATGAATTGCTGAAGTCTACCTTGCAGGATCTTGAGCATTACCTTACTGGCATGTGAAATCAGTGCCACTGTTCGATAGTTTGAACATTCTTTAGTGTTTCCCTTTTTTGGTATGGGGTATAAGTTGATTTTTTCCAGTCTGATGGCCATTCTTGTGTTTTCCAAATTTGCTGGCATATAGCATGCATTACCTTGACAGCATCATCTCGCAAGATTTTGAACAGTTCAGCTGGGATGCCGTCGTCTCCTGCTGCCTTGTTTTTAGCAATGCTTCTGAAGGCCCATTCAACCTCACTCTTCAGGATGTCTGGCTCTAGCTCACTGACCACACCGTCAAAGCTATCCCCGATATTGTTATCCTTCCTATACAGGTCTTCTGTATATTCTGGCCACCTTTTCTTGATCTCTTCTTCTTCTGTTAGGTCCTTGCCGTCTTTGTTTTTGATCATACCCATTTTTGCCTGGAACTTACCTCTGATGTTTCTAATTTTCTGGAAGTGGTCTCTTGTCCTTCCTATTCTATTGTCTTCTTCCCTTCCATGCATTGTTTGTTTAAAAATAATTCCTTATCTCTGCTGGCTAACCTCTGGAATTTTGCATTTAATTGGGCATATCTCCCCCTATCACTGTTGCCTTTTGCTTTCCTTCTTTCTTGGGCTACTTCTAGTGTCTCAGCTGACAGCCATTTTGCCTTCTTGGTTTTCTCTTTCTTTGGGATGTATTTTGTTGCCGCCTCCTGAACAATGTTGCGAACTTCTGTCCAGAGTTCTTCCGGGACCCTATCTACTAAGTCCAGTCCCTTAAATCGATTCTTCACCTCCACTGCATATTCCTTAGGGATATTAGTGAGCTCATATCTAGATGATCTGTGGGTCTTCCCTAATCTCTTTAGTCTGATCCTAAATTGTGCAAGAAGAAGTTCATGATCTGAACTACAGTCAGCTCCAGGTCTTGTTTTTACCGACTGTACAGATGTCCGCCACCTTTGGCTGCAAAGGATGTAGTCAATCTGATTTCGGTGTTGTCCATCTGGTGAAGTCCATGTATAAAGCCATCTCTTAGGTTGTTGGAAGAGAGTGTTTGTGATGCAGAGTGAGTTGTCTTGGCAAAATTCTATCAGCCTATGTCCTGCTTCGTTTTGTTCTCCCAGGCCATGCTTACCTGTAATTCCAGGTGTCATCTGACTGCCCACCTTAGCATTCCAGTCTCCTGTGATGAAAATAACATCTCTGTTAGGCGTGTTGTCCAGTAGGTGCTGCAGATCCTCATAGAACTGCTCTACTACAGCTTCTTCAGCATCTGTGGTTGGGGCGTATATTTGGATCACTGTGATGTTAGATGGTTTGCCCTGAATTCAAATTGAGATCATTCTATCGTTTTTTGGATTGTATCCAAGCACTGCTTTAGCTACTTTACTATTAATTATGAAGGCTACTCCATTTCTTCTGTGGACCTCTTGTCCACAGTAGTAGATCTGGTGGTCATTTGATGTGAAGTGGCCCATTCCAGTCCATTTCAGTTCACTGATGCCCAAAACGTCTATCTTTAATCTTGACATCTCACCAATAAGCACATCCAATTTGCCCTGGCTCATAGATCTTACATTCCAGGTTCCAATGGTGTGTTGATCCTTAGAACATCGGATTCGCCGTTCACCACCAGCACCGTCGGCTGCTAGCCGTCCTTTCGGCTTTGAGCTAGCTGCGTCATCATGTCTGGGGCTAGTTGAACTTATCCTCTGTTCCTCCCCAGTAGCATTTTGACCATCTTCCGACCCGGGGGTCTCATCTTCTGATGGTATACCAACATATCTCTGGTTGTACTGATCTATTTAGTTTTCACGGCAAGAATACTGGGGTGGGTTGCCATTACCTTCTGCGGGGATCGCATTTAGTCTGACCTCTCTGTCATGACCTTCCCATCTTGGGTGGCCCTTCACGGTTTAGCTCATGGCGTCATTGAGGTGCTCAAGCTCCAGCACCATGACAAGGTAACGATCCTTTGCTGAAGAAGTTACTGATAGCCCAGTACATACCGGAAGCTGTGTTTTAGATCTGGTTTTTGTCTCAGCGTAGTTGAGATGTGCTCTGGCAGTGGAGGACGTTAACATCAGTCTGGTGCCACGGACAGATCACTCTCTGGTTGCCTTTCGGCTCATTGGTGTCACCGCTCCCTTCAGGGTGTTAGGGCCCATTCAATCAGCCTGCCCTGGGTGATTGATGGATCCAGCTGGGTTCCAGAAAAAGCTTGGGGCTTCCCCCCAGGATTTTGGGGGTTCAACAATGTCCTAGTCACTACCCTAGAATGGGCAGGTGGCTGAGTCCTTGGAGCATATTGCTCTTATGTGACTTCTCCCTGTGCACCAATCCCAGGGTGCACCTTGGTTTACTGAAGGGTAGGAAGGGCCCCTAAGAACATCTGCTGAACTGCAGTGAGGATTATTCAGGCTATCTAGCAGATAAAGCCACTCAGATTTGCTGTGTCTTGGACTCTGACTGGGGAAGGCAGGCTGCAGTGCCTGGGGCATGGTCTGGTACTGTGATCTAGGATCTGTTTTTGCTGGTGACTCCTGAGGAAGTGGACAGGGCTGCATGTGCTGTCAGCTTGGCCAGCTATTTACTGGATCTAGGTCTCTCTATGACATGAAGGCCACCCAGAAGCTTCAGCTGGTCCATAATGCAGAAGCATGGGTTGCACTGTTCACTGGTTGCAGTGGTCATTATCTTTAAAGCCCTACATGGCACAGGACCTGGTTTCCTGAGGGACCACCTGTCTCCCATAGTATCTACCTGGTTAATCTGATCTGGCAGGGCTGGCATGCTCTGTGTTCCTTTAATTAAACAATGCCATCCATCAGGAACCTGGAAATGTGTCTTCTATGTGGCAGTGCCTTGTTCTCCCCACCTCCCCCAAGAACGGAGAGATTGTTTAAACAAGCGAGAGGGGGAAAATAAGCACTCTCTGTAGGAAATCTCTCCTGGGCCGGACCCGTTTTTTTTCTCCTTCCTCCTTCGCAGAACAGAGAGATTGGAGAGGAGGAGATTACAAGACAGTAAGTATGCCTATTGTATGCCTATACAATGAGGAATACACTGGCTCTATATAGTGTGCTTGCAGCTCCCAACCCCAAGACTGCTCCAGGCTGCCAGCACCACTGCATTGCTTTTGATGTGTATTCCACATGGTTTGCCTGCTTACTCTCTTGTAATCCCTTCCTCTCCAATCTTTCTGCTCTGCAAGAGGGAAAAAAATAACAGGTCAGGAACAGGACAACACATACTCACTGTAATGGCAATCACTTGACTGAGGGATGCTGAGGTCATAAATGTGGGCATTGGTTGTAAAGTTATTTTTTCAGCACCATCATAACTTAAAAGCTGACCAAGGCAGTCAGTAAGAAAGGTCTTGTTTGTTTGCCTACAAACAAGAACATGCTGCTGGCAAAAGGAGATGCTGCACAGTTGTATATTTTTACTGTTGTTTCAACCTGCATATTTCTTAAAAGGAGTGGCAAAATGGTTTTAAAAAGAGGGATTAAACCTTGTAAAACAATTTTTTTTTAAAAAGCACAAAGAAACTATGGATATACACATGCACATACACACAAAGAGAGAGCCTCTATGGTTATAACTTGACCCTGACCCTAATGTGGCTTTGAATGTAGTGATCACAGATAAGATCACAGAACTAGGTTAATGACTCCCAGATTAACCACCTGCTGGTGGTTATCAATTCTCCAGTGAAGATACCTCCTACCCAGATTTGGTTTTGAGAAAGAATAAGTGGTATGGAGTCCTTGGTGCTCTCTGAGCTTGGTTGTTCACTTGCAGACGTTTCATTACCCAACTAGGTACCGTCATCAGTGCGAGTGAGTGTGGGGTTTGCTCCCTGTTTACATGCAGTAGTTTGCCCTACCAGGGTTGGTTGGGGGTGTGGTTTTCTCCTTGGTAGTTCCTTGATTGGGGTCTTGTGTTCTGCCTGATGGTGTGTCTGGTGTTAATCCCTGCTGATCTGGGTGTGGGCTGCTGGAGAGGATGTGTTCTGCACTTTTTGTTTCCTCCTTAGCTTTTTTATTTTCTTTTGAATGGTGTGTAAATATGGGCTATCTCTATTAACTGGTACCTCTGTCTTTACCTCTAATAACTGGTATCTCACTTAGGTCTAGTTGCCTAAATGGGCTCGTTTTCATTCTCAAGTTCCTACTGGATCTTGTTCTTCTCCTACTAGGAAACATTAAGATTATTTGCTCTGTGCTTGCTGCAGGATGATTCAGAAGATGTGCTTCAGACTTCAAGCAAGCCTAACATGTCTCTTCTATTCATTAAAGAAGCTTAACCTCTTTCAGACTGAGCCTGAAAAAAAATGCTACCGTTTCAAAGAATCCATGAGTTAAAGTTAATGCACCTCTTAAAGCACCAGCACTTTTTTCAGGCTGATGGTGAAACCTGAAAGAAGCTTGGTTTTGCACAGTTCAAAGCACTTCTGAATGATTTTCAAAGCACGCACAGTCAAAATTTGTAACTATACTGTTTGCATTTCTTTGGCAGCTCCCTTTGGCCATTTGTGATTAGTTATTTGTATTAATGGGGTCCAAATGGTCAGTGGTGGATTAAGAAAGAGGGCTTGAAGCCATTTATTTATTTATTAATAAAAATTTGTATAGCCGCCCATCTCACCAAGAGTGAATCTGGGCTGCATACAACAATCTGATAAAAACAGCACATATAGAAAACAATGAGTATAACAATATAAGAATCAATATTAAAAGATAAATAATATAAAAAACAAATATACAAACCCTAGGCAGAGAGAGAATAAGAATAGCCACCTGAGCAGTGGAGTCATCTAAGCACGTCTCTGGTTCCCTGGGAGCCCCAGGCCTGGTGACAGAAACAGGTCTTGAGGGACTTCTGAAAAGTCAAAAGGGATGGAGCTAATCTAATTTCAGGGGAGAGAATGTTCCATAAGGTGGGCACCACAGCAGAGAAGGCCCGTCACCTGGGACCCACCAAATGTACATCCCTAGCTGATGGTACCCACAGATGCCTTCTCTGCCCGATCTAATGAGGCTGGCTGATGTAATCCCTAATGGACAGCTCAGCGAAAATATTAACCCACTGTGCATGGCTGTACAAGGGGCAAATTCCATGCTTGGAAGGGAAGTGAAAGAAGAACTGCTGTGGAATTTGCCTTTTTATAACAGCTACCCCCAGGTTGAAATCTTCACTGAGCTGTCCACTGCTATAAATATTTGGGTATTTTTTGGTATCATTTGGAAGAGAATTGAAAATAGAACTGCCTAGATAATAATGGCTTTATACAAATCTGTGATGAGGGCACACTTGACGTATTATGTAGAGCTTTGGTCACCACACCTTAAGAAGGGTATTATGGAATAAGAAAAGGTGGAATGAGGAGGAGGAGGAGGACAAAGCAAGTAAAAAGCTATAGCAATTGGGGCAATTTATTTATTTATTTCTTATTCAAATTTCTATTACCTCTCATCTCCCCCCAAGGAGCTTGGAACAAATGAGGATAGGAGAAGTCATAATAAAGGTACATAAAATCTTGCGTAGTATAAATAATATGATCATGAAATAGTTTTTTCCTCCTTCACACTAAGTTAGAACTAGAGGGTCTAATTAACTGCAGGGAGGTATAGAACCAACAGAAGGAAATACTTTTTCACATAATGTCCAGTGGAATTGACTGTCAAGAATTGTGGTAATAGCAGCAACTGTAGATTGTTTTAAAAGGAGACTGAATAGATTGATGGTGGATTGGGTTACCAATTGCTATTAAGGTTGGTGGCTATTTAACATCTCCAGAATCACGGGCAGTATCTCTTAAATGCTGATTGCTGAAAGATGAGGGTGGAAGGAGCTAATACTCTCCAACCCAAGCTTGTGAGCGTCCCAAGTACTGTGAGTGACACAGAATACTGGCCTTTTAACTTTGCATTATTCAAACCCATAAAAGTCTGCCATGTGGCTCAACTTCATCCTTGTGTTCCCTTCCAGTTATTAGCCCACCCACCCACCTACCTATTTTCTCAGCATACCTTTTCTCATTCAACAATTCCTTCACACGCAAATGCTTCAGCACATGCTGGACTTCAGCGAGAATTCTTAGCCCATGAACTATTCAGATTGTGCAATCAAGGGCGGAAAAGCCTCTTTTGACCTAAATTTTAAAACTGCTGAAAGAGAAACTGAAATAATTATTTTGACTGCTGTGTTCTGGAACAGTGACATTGTTCAATGTGCACATAAGAAATGCAACAGCACCTTCACAGTAAGCAAGGGCTTCCTGGAGGTGAAGATCTAACAGCAAGGAATGTCTTGTTTGGGCCAGTTGTGTTTCAAGTTCCAAACAAGTCCATGTTGCCTTTCCTAGAAAAAGCTAATGGAACTCCAAATAGTCTCAATGATCATTGGCTATCTTATCACATTCATAGAAATCATCTGAACCCTTTGGGCATGGAAACATCATAAGTGAGCAAGTATCCTCTTCCCTGCCCTGGGAAGAGCTGCATCAAGGAGAAGGAGAAGAAGGAATGTAGAAACAAAGCCTTCAATCACTTTTCTGAGCAAAAACTGTAGCTTAGAGGGACTGTATCAGATTAAAAATGTTTATTTTTAATCACACTGCATAATTTGGCTATGCCTTTACTCCAGATCATTTACTTCTGTCTGGGGATGTTTTCTTTCAAAATGATTACAACTGGAGTAAACCAACACCCAAGCCTGCTTGGTTGCCTGCAGGTGAACTCACTCTAGCTGAATCAACCAGCTGGTGGACTCCTCACTTATCCAGCCCAAGCAATTGTGCGTGCTTGCGTTTATATTTCCACATGCAATTCAGAAGGAAACAGCATTAATTATGCTACCTGATTCTTAGACAGACTGGGGTTAATTGGAGTCAAACTTACAGAGGTGGGGGAGTACCAAAGAAAAGGAAATGGGAGGAAATTAGTGTGCATCTTACCAGAGGATCCAAATGGATCAAAAATAATCCATTCAGATCCTCTGCCATTAAATCCACTAATGTAATAAAAGAGAAGAGGATGACCCACAGCAAGGTAGATGGATTCAATTACAGTGGTGATGAATGCACTGTTGGAAGACCTGAAAGACCAGGTTAGGGACAGATCATCATGGAAAAAATCTAAGTAGATGCTAGGAGACAAAAACAACTTGATGGCACATAATCAATTAATCAATGTAGAAGTTAAAGTACTGGACTGGCATTGGGGAGACCCAGGTTCCAGTCCAACCTCAACAAAGGAAGCTCACTAACTCACAGGATTGTTGTTGTGGGAAAAATGGGTGGAGGGAGCACTGAATGAAAGGCAAGATATAAATCTAACAACCAAGCACACACATAATTAGTACCACTCCAAAACAGATGTAATCCTAAAATACTACCTACTAAGATTTGAAAGCTATGAAAAGGAACTTTTGGAACAAATAGTTCTTGATAGTCTCCAGTATAATGATCATCATTCACTTTGGATGCATGTGACATCAAGGAGATATTCTTTTTAATCCAAGCCCAGCAGGGTTTATGCAACTCACACCTGGCGGGGAACCGCATTAAGTACCTGGACCAAGATAGTTTTAATATGGAAAGTGCTTTATAGTTGTTATCTATCATGCTTATCCTCACAACCAGTGTGTTAAGTAGGTCATTCTCATTCCCACCTTATTGATGGCATGCTGCAGCTGAAAACTAAAAACAAGCCCCAGACCAGATACATTAGTCCTGTTGCAAAATATGACACCTACCAATACAATGCTAATTCAATCCAGGAAGTTTCCAAGGAGAGATAATTTGCCAGAGAGTTCAATGTAGCAACCTATAAGTGGTCCATAGCTGAGGACCATGCTGTCACATTTTGCATCAGTTGAAGCTTCTGGATACTTTTCAAGGGCAGCCCCATGTAGAGCGTATTGCAGTAGTCCATTCAGGAGGTGACCAGGGCAGAGCTCTCAATCCAGGAATGGGTGCAACTGGCTCACAACACAAAGTTGTGCAAAGGCCCTCCTAGCAACAACTGCCACCTGTTCTTCAAGCAGGAGTCGTGAGTCCAGAAGGACCTCCAGATTCAGCACCAGGTCTGTTTGGGGCAGTGCCACCCCATCCAGTATCAGAGATGGTAAAGTCCCAGATTCAGAAGGTCCTAAATCCCAAACCTATTCAGTCTTGCCAGGGTTCATTTGAAGCCTATCGTTCCCCATCCAGACCCCCGCAGCTTCCAGGTACCAAGACAGGACATCAACAGCATCGCTTAATTCACCAGATATATAGCAACAGATTATCTCACCCAGGATCTTCATGTACGTGTTAAAAAGGAGCAGATTGGGTACAAAACCCTGTGGAACCCCACAAAGCAGAGGCCGAGGGGGGGGCACTTCTTGCTCCTGATCAACGCTGACTAGAACCAACCCCAGAGGAAGGAGAAGAACCAGCACAAGACAGTGCTGCCCACCCCCAACTCTCTGAGCCAGTCCAGAAGGATACCATGGTCAATAGTATTGAAGGCCACCAAGAGGCAAAGAAGAGCAAGGATGAATGCACTACCCCCATCCGCTCATGCCAGAGGTCATCCAAAAGCATGACCAATGCTGTTTGAGTCCCATACACAGGCCTGAAACCCAACTCAAGGGGGTCCAAATAATCTGATTCATCCAGGGTCCTCTGAAGCTTTGAGCAACCACCTTCTTAACAGCCTTCCCTAGAAATGGAAGGTTGGAAACTGGATGAAAATTGTCCAGTATCTCAGCTTCTTGAGAAGGGAGTAAACCATTGCTTCCTTAAGAGGCAAACGGACAACCCCTCTTCTCAAGGGAGAATTAACCATCGCTAGAACCCAGCCACATATCACCTCCTGAAAGGCTTTCACTAACCTGCTTCATCTCCCTCAGCTCATCTGTAAACCAGATGGAGCAATGGGATTGGCAGGTAGAAAGAAGTCGCATGGGCGTGACCTGATCCAAGGCTGCGACTGCCCTTATGTTCCAGGTGGCAGTTAAAGCCTCAACTGGACCATGAAGCAGACCATCAGGGACAACCCCAAGCTCCCTCTGGAACCCCTTGGCATCCATTAGTCACCTGGGGCAGACTGATTGAATAAGTCCCGCCTCCCTGCACAGAGAACTCCATTGCTACCAGGGAGTCTGACCATGACATAGGATTGACTAAAAACTCCCCCAATTCCAGATCACATTGCCACTGGTCCGACAGTGTGGAGGAATGATGTTCTAGGAGATGGGCACCATGATAGAAAAGGCTGTCCTCCAGGGGCCTGCCAGATGACACTCCTTAATGGACAAGACCCAGAGCATGCCTCTCCTGCTGGTTCTCACAGGATGGGTAGATACAGCTGGGGAGAGATAGTAACATGTATACAGAAGACAAGAATAATCTTTTAATGTCACTTTATATTCGACAACGTTGGTAAATAGCCCTAATGGAGAAGCTGTTGGGAAAAAAAATAAAAGAGAGGGCTTTGTATATCTGAAGATGATTTTCTAACCATCTGGGATACCTCTACTGGTTATGCACAAATCATGGTACTGAAAAGCGTCACCAAAGACAAAAGAGCCCAATTAGCACTCACTCACTCACTCACTCACTCACTCCTGGCCTGTCAGATGTCCACAATGAAGATGCAAAGGATCTACTGGCTCATGGAGAATGGCTTCTTTTCATAGAAGCAGAGAGTTGGGAGGGGCTATTTGAGGCTTAGAGTCCAACTCCCTGATCAACACAGGAATCCAAATTAAAGCATTCCAGGTAGATGGCTGAACGCATCCAGTGAAAGGGAGTGTGGCATTTTGCTCTGAGTAACTGGTGCCACTATCAAACTGTTGTTACTATTAGGAGGTTTTCTGCTTCTGTGCCTTGAGGGTCTCTCTCCTTAGTTCAGGCTGACATGATGCATCATGGTTAAGGATATCCTGCCACTGTAAGGGCTCTTCCTCTCATCCCTCTAACCATAGTATGAACATACCCCAGTAATGGGTTTTAGGGATTTTTCCCCATCATGTTGCCTTCATTTCATCTCCAGCCTATAGCTGAGGCAGTTTAATCATCTTTAGCTGTCCCAGTGTTAATATTTTCCCTCTTCTTCTGATACAATTTTTACCATGGAGGCATTTTTCCCTCATTTTCTCTATTATTGGTGCCATACCCATCTGCTGCCAGACTCTGTCGTTGATGTCGTGGTCAAGAAGGGAGACCTAATGACCAGCAGAGCATGTGCATCTCCATAGCATGTAGTTCAGCACTTCTGGTGGTTGGCCAGCACTCAGCACCATACCATGCTGCTGGGCGAACCATCATCACTTTCAATTTTAAGTGAATCAGCATGTGCCTATCACAGAGCACTCCAGTAATCTCCTTCCACTGCAGCCATGTTGCATTACCCTCAAGCACACTCCCCCATTAATGCAGCCCTCACTTTGCAGATGGGATCCAAAGTAACAGAAGGAGTTTGTCTTCACTAAATCTTTGCCCCTGACCTGGGTGGTGGAGGTGCTCAGGCTGGTCTCTAGATATTCAGTCTTCTTTATATTGAGGCTCAAACCGAATTGACTAAGATGGTCGTTCCATGTCTGGACACAGCACTGCAGTTCTTCCCTAGTGGTTGCTGTGAGCAGGACATCATTGGTATAGAGCAAGACCCAGGGACACTGTGATGCAGATCTCACATGATGGTATCCATGATGAGAATGAACAGCGATGGCGATAATGCCGAGCCTTGGTACATGTCAACTTCCACAGGAAAGCTGTTGGAAAGGCTGGTGGCGCATCTAACTCAGCTGCTGATATTAACGTAGAGCATCTGGACCCATTTTATGAGTAGCTTGGAAACATCATGGTCATGTAGTATGTACCATATCAGCTGATACAAAATGCGGTCAAAAGCTTTTTCTAGGACAAGAAAAGCCAGGTGTGACAACTTCTTCTTTTCTCTATGCTTCTCCATGTGCATGTGAGCCACAAAAATGGTGTCGGTGGTACTCAAGCCTTTGGCAAAACCTCACTGGTTGATACTGATTTCAACAATGTCAAGGAGGTGCTGACTGAGGATCCACTCAAAAATTTTCATTGTGTGCGACAGGAGATGGATTGGTCAGCAGTCTGCTGGGTCACCTTCATTTTTAAAGAGGGGAACTGGGATACTTGTGACTCAGTCATCAGTGGACTCCTATATGCTTATCATAAACTCATTTGAGTATGGAACCTTATGTAGCTCTATCGACCCACGAGAGGGGTATACTGGGCTAATGGAAGCCTTGAGGTTTGCAATAGCATAAAAAAATGTTTAAAGGAAAAAGAATCCTACATGAGATACCAAAACCATCCTAATGAAGATGAAGCAGGATCACCAGGCATAGAACACCATTTGTTTGGGGAGGACAGTAAACTATGGGAGAGGAGAATGAAATGGATCATCCTTGAAGGAAACATGGAATCTGCCATGCAATCTTTCTTTCAAGTTCCTTCCTTTTATAAAATATTACAGTGGATCCTTGAATGTTAAATTCCAGTTCAACCCTGCCTTTTCATCCTCTGGTCTGTTTTATAATACTGGAATCTACATTGCAAAAGAGTTGTGAGCATGAACTTATCAAAAACACTCCTTTACATCAAGATATTTTAAGATACCACATCTGGTTAATAGGCAACGATTGGAATAGATTAATGTAGGTTTCAGGACAAAGCGGAGTGCCAGTGAACATGCTTTCCATCGCTGGATTTGCCTGGGCTAGTCAATTCTGCATCATAAAGCATCTACTGGCCAGAAGCTCTGCCTAGCTGAGATATCCAAGAATTATTTATCTACTCCTGCTCTCTAGTGGAAGTAGTTTGGAAATAGTGGAGCCTCTCCAACTTTGGGAAATTTAAGGGGGGCTGTGCTTTAATGTGAAGAGGGTTGGGAGCCAAGGAAGAAAAATGCCATTCTGGGTGTTTATTACACTTGATTCACAATAGAATACCATCTACTTTACTCTCACAGAAACAATGATAAAAGGAAAGGGAAGGCAAAATAATAATGATAATGATAATGATGATAATTGCTATACAGGCATCTGCCCCATAACACCTCAGATTTAACAACTGTTGATAAGAAAAACAAAAAAGTCTGGATAGTGGACATTGCAATACCTGGAGACAGCAGAATAGAAGAGAAAGAACTGGAGAAAAACACAAAATATAAAGACCTGCAAATAGAAGTAGAACGACTCTGGCAAAAGAAAGCAAAGATAGTACCAATAGTAATAGGCACCTTGGGTGCAATTCCAAAACATCTGGAGCACCACTTGAACACCATCAGCAGTGACAGATCGCCATCAGTCAATTGCAAAAGGCAGCTTTATTTGGAACAGCTTACATCCTGCAACGATGCCTTTAATATTATTAAACAACAACATCTGCCTGTCCCAGAACCTTGGGAAGGACTCGATAGGTGGACTAAAATGCCAAATCCAGTCTAAACATCTGGCTGACTTTGCAATCAACTATAATTGCTATACTGGTGATGCTAGGATTGAGGAAAAGAAACTGGAAAAAAATTACGAAATGCTGAGACTTGCAGATCAAAGTTGAACGCTTATGGAAAAAGAAATCCAATGTTATACCAGTTGTAATTGGAGCCCATGGAGCAGCTAAAGGACTCCCTCGATATTTGGAAATTTTGAATTTATAGGACCTTAACATCCTAATTTTAGGGGGAAAAAATACCCTGCTTGGAACTGTCTGTGTCCTCAGATGCTACCTTAATAATTCTTAGGTCCTTGGTTAGGACTTGAATTATTAAGTTTTCACCAGACTTTGTGAATCTAATTGTAGATTACCAATAATAATAATAATAATAATGACATGAATGCCTAGAGATGAATGCCTGAACCTTGAGAACTAGTTAACCTTTTCCCTTACAGGCATTAATTTAAGGCAGTGTTTCTCAACCTTGGCAACTTTAAGATGTGTGGACTACAACTCCCCACATATCTTAAAGTTGCCAAGGTTGAGAAACACTGATTTAGAGACACAACACCCCTACATTTAGCCTGAGGCAAATTCATTTTGTTTATCTTAAGGCTGTGTCATATAATATCATACTACTTCTCAGGCCAAACATCATACAGACAAGTGGTTAGTCTATTGCCTTAACCAAAATACTACTGTGCTGCTAAGTGAAATAGAATACTTTCTTAGCTCCAATCACCAATTTGCTTTGGATTCTTTGAAGGTGTCTTTGTTGTCAGTCTCATGGAAAGAATGCCCACTGAATGCCTAGTCGGGCTTATGAACTCTCCTTGCCCGCATCAGCAATCGAAGCCTAAAAGTGGATTCACTTTCAGATATGGCTGTGAAACCAGGTAACTGACTTATTAGCAATATCTTAACTGGAAACCAGCTGTACATATTTATGTGCTTCCAGCTTCCAGCCAAAACACATTATGAAATCTGTTTTTCTACTATCAAGCCCTACAATAAATCAGATTTGTTCAGATTCATCAGACAGATTAGTACTGAAGGATTTAAATCAAGCATTTATGAAACTCAACAGCTACCCAATAAAGTAAAAACACAAATCAGTAAAGCCAGCCTGGTACTATTAGATAAACGTGGAGGGGGGGGAGATTACACATCACCATCATCACCATCACCATCACCATCATCATCATCTTAAGTATGAATAAATAATAGCTTGGCTTTGAAATCCTGAAGTACACTGGAAAATGAAAAATAGTTCAATTCAGAACATTGAATGCAACATAAGAAAAATAATATTTTTCATTGGATCAGCTTTTGAAAGGTGATGGTGACTTCTATGACTCCAGACTAGGAATTGGACTGGAAAAGCTGTGGCTTTTTTTTTTTCCCCTCTCAGGCCGGAAAAAAAGATAGTATGTTTGAACTACTTCTGTTAAACAGTGAAATGCCATTTCCCAGTTGTTGATTTTGACTGATTATGTGCATTCAGGTCGGTATCAGTTCTTAGCAACCACATAAATAGGACGATGGGTCCCCAACCTGGTCCTTCAGAACTTCCAGTGGTGCACCTATGGCTGCTGTAATTGAGTCCATCATTTAGCTGCTCATTGTCTTCTTTTTCTCTTTCCTTCCACCTTTCCCAACATTATAGATTTTTCGAGAGAGCTAGATCTTTGCCAGATGTGCCCAAAATATAGTAATTTCAGCCTGGTCATTTGTGCTTCAAGCAAGAACTCTGGATTGATTTGTTCTGTGATCCATTGTTCATTTTCTTGGCTATCCATGGTATTTTCAGGAGTCTTCTCCAACATCAAAGTTCAAAAGCATCAGTACTCTTTCTATCCTTCTTCTTCAAAGTCCCGCTTCCATAGAGTGTCACAGGAAAATTGTTCTGATTTTGTAAGTATAGACATATTACGGCATCTAAATATCTTTTCCAAGGACTTCATTGGTAATAATTATTCATGGAACAATATATGGAAGAAGAGAAGCAAAACTCTGGGGGGAAAAAAACAGCAGCCCCTATAGTGGAATCTCAGTCGGGCAGTTTGAAGAAGGATGAAAAACTTTTGTCAGCATTCTGAATTATTTACAGCTAAAAGAAGAAACTAGCAGAAAGCGTATACCAACTCTCTGTTTGGATTATTGCTTCTATAGAGGAAACCGTCCATAGATTTCCTGCAAGCTAAACAAATTGGGATCCGATCTTATCCTATCTTATCCTATTCCTCTTTGATAAGTTGATACCATTTAAGTAATCATTTCCTGAATCAAAAAGAAAAGAGAAAACTCTGAATCAGAGAAGTGCTGACTGTCATGGTCAGGGCACACCTAGATAACTAACTATGACTTAGTAGTGAGCTCTGCCTATTCATTCCACTATACACATGGAGGGATGGGGAAGTAGGATTAAATACTCTATCTCTGCTCCAACATTCAAGCTTCAACTTGATATACTTCCCTCAAGTGTACAACTGAACACATGCTTGGAAAGCTTGCTTTTTCAGTGTGTGTGTGTGTGTGTGTGTGTGTGTGTTTTGCTTTGCACAGCAGACCAGCTGTTGCCATATTAAGCATCTGCCTGGCTTTTGCTTGTCTGCAGTGGCTAAACTAAACCTTGAGAACTTGGTGTCAGAAAACCCAGAACTGTGGAGACTCCCATCATTTGGAATGATCAAATGTGCACTATTCATAGGCTTTAATAATTCTGGCTCTCCCATACACATATTTTTTATTAAGGATGACTACATTTCTGCTTTATGAAATACAGGACTTCTAGGGAAGGGAAAGCATCATTTGCCCACCCCCACTCCTCTCAGGCAGCCATTAAGTTTGTTTGCCTGTGATTCCTTCCAGCTGACAGAACCAGTCTGTTAGCAGTTAAGTTAAATAGAGCTTGTCCTGTAATAACCTCTGCTTCGGGCTGCTAATTGGTACCAGCACCCACTCCAGGCCTTGGTCTACCCACCAGCTGTGAGCTGGTTGAGAAAGACTCTGGCCATGAACATTTGTTCTAGCTAAACCTTGGTCCAGGCCAAGTACATTACAGCTTTCCTCGACATGGTGCCCTCTGGTTCTCTTGAGACAACAACTCCCAGCATGCTCCAGCCAGCACAGCACACACATCTGGATGGCACTAGCTTGAAGAAGGCGAGGCTGGAGAACTATAGCCTTAGCAGCAGCCTCACATCCCTAGTCCCTGACAAACAAAGCACTGCATGATGGGATAGTTTCCACCCAAGTATATCTAAATAAAATCCACAGAGAAGAGGTGTTCCCAATGAAGTTTGACCCCCAAACATAACCACTAGTTTGCTTTAGCAGCTTTTCTGGTGATGCAGTTCTCCTGTTTATTAAGCAATTGTGGTGCAGACATGATGCTTGTTGTTCTACATATTAATTTTGGTATTAGGCTTGACTGAAATGTAGACATTTTTGGAATGTGTGGTCTCAAATAGTAAAGTAAAGAAAAGAAATGTCACGTCCATTGTGGTCCCAGGGTGTGGTTTGAAGCCACGTGAAAGGTAAAGCCATATCCAACATCATTTCCTCTCAACTGTGTTGGATGACAGCTCCCCAATACCCCAACCAGCCTGGTGATTCTGGCTAAGAATTCTGAGCATTGTCATGCCACATCTCTGGAGGACAACACCTTGTGGAAGGATGGCCTAAGTAATATCAAAATAAAAAGTAGAGAAAGTCATGCTGTTAGTCAGACATCAAGCTCCTTCCTAGGAAGCGTCCCACATCTTAACTGAACAACTGCTGTCCTTTGAAGAAAGATGACATCCATTTCTAAGTCTTTCTTACATACGAAGTGGGAATGCAAACTGCTTTTGGCTGAATCCAAACAGCACAGGACCTGATGTCCTTATACTTTAAAAATTAAACAGATTAAAAAACTGTATGTGAAAGAACATATCTCTAGTCAGTTTTATTTCTCCCAAGAGTTATGTACTGGAGCATCTCCAGTCCTCTGTAGGTGTTCCAGCTTGCATAGGGACTGGGGCAAAGTATAGTGGGAGCAAGACTGTGCTCCTAATATTCTCCTCTGTAGATCTTAAAGATTAGAAGTCTGCCAGGGAGTTTAGCGCATTGAAAAATTGGAAACAGCCTGGTAGCACCTTTTCCATTTAACAAATTTTATTAAAAGACACAAGCTTTCGTGATCTGCAGTTCACTTCATCAGATGTATACAGTGGCTAGACAGATGTAAGATTTAAAATGGGATGAAATGGAGGACGGGGGAACAGAACAGAAGCAGATACAGATTACACATGACACGGATTATAAATACCTTATCAATTATCAACAGCAAAGTGCTAAAAACATTATGTTTGCTGAGACCTTTTGAGATAGCCTGATCCCTTTCGATGCATGTGAGTTCAGCAACTCCCACTCCATGGTGCTGTTAAAGTCTCATTTTTCCAAAATGGTCACTTTGATGTCTGCAATAGAGTGTCCCAGGATGTTGAAATGCTGTAATATTACTTTCTCCTTGTTTTGAGTCCTGATGTCAGACTTGTGTCCATTAATGTTTTCCATTAATTAATTAATTAATTCAATTAATTATTTCCATTAATTCATCAGGTCTCAATCACAGTGACCATGTCTCAATTACAGGTCAGGTCTCAATTACAGTGGCCATATTAGAAGATGGGAAGGTTCAGGTTAGGGACAGATAATCCTGGAGAAAATCTATCTATGTGGTCACTAAAAGATTTTTTGAGGGATCTCCTCTCCCTGGTTACATCTACCCGTTCTGTCAGGTCCAGCAGGAGGGGCACATTATGGGTCCGTCTGCTAAAAAGTTCCATCTGATGGGACTCAGCAGACAGGACTTTTCTGCCATGGCACCCACCCTCAGGACCATCATTCCCCCAGAGGTGATAATAGCCCCAACCCTATTAGCATTTAGGAAATCCCTCAAAACATAGTTCTTCCAACAGGCTTGGAGATCCCAGGGAAATAGGGAGCCTGTGAGATAGTTACACTGTGTGTAGGATGCTGGTCTATTCTCCCATGGTCTTATTTATATTTTTGTTTAAATTGTTTTAAATTGTTTTATATTTGTTTTAACTGGTTGTTTTTCTGTACTCTGCCCAGAGTCACATCTATAAGATGGGCAGCTATATAAATTTGATAAATAAATTTTAAAAAATGATAAAATTTACTCAGACATACTATGAGCATAAGGATTGCTTAATTAGTATAGACCAAATTCCATCTAGGCCAGCCTCCTGTCTGTGGCCATAGTTTGCTAAAAGCCTTTAAAACATGTATAAGCAGGCCATGCCAGTTATTTATTCCCATCTCTGATCATATTACTGCTAATTGCTACCTGCCTATTCCAAACTGGTACTCAAACGTTTCAGATTAGAATTTTCTGTCAGATCTAGTCAGCAGGACAGATGTTAGGATTGATGTGAGTTGTAGTCCAAAGCATGTAGAGGAAGCCATGAGGATGTGAAATACTGCCTAAATCAGTTTTTTCAGGTCATCAAAGCTAGTGACCAGCAGCTAAAAGAGAATATAGAAATTCTATTTCCACTTCTGCACCAACCCACATTTCTTGCCATTTTTTTTTCAAATATCTATTCCATTTTAACCAAAATAGGCAGCAATCACCATTTGTACAAATTCTTACTGTACTTCAGAGTTAATTTTGAGATAGAGAGCTCACATTTCTCCCCAAGTTTTTTTTTTTTTTTGGTAAGATGTTTACAGATGCTAGGCCAAGTTAGCCCCAGTGTTATTTTTAACTGTGCAGCTGAGCCAATCACATGGCAAAGGAATTAAAGATGTAATTTAAAGCACAAAAGAACACTCAGGGGAGGGTACTACTGTACTTTGCCCCCAACTCACACATCAATTGTTTCTTCATCATTTCCCCTTGGAGCAGTTTAAAAGAAAAAGTCTTGCTTTCGAAGCCTAGATGTTGGGGGCGGGGGGTTACTTTAGAGGAGAAACAAGCAGTGGGGAGATTTTCCACCCTCCATTCCAATATCTCTCTTACAATACAAATTGCACTCTACCCTTGCTTTCCATGTGACTGAGCCAGGTACACACTTAAAGACATCAGTATGTGGACACCACTTGAGAACCAGTCCTATCATTAGACAGAATGAAATACAGTAGTGCCTCATGCAGCAGATGCCAAAAATATAGAGAGCAGTGTGTTGTGCAGCCCCTAAGCTACCCTGTGTCATGCCCACTTAGCAGGAGAAGACCACACCATCATTATGTTAAAGCAACTGGCTTTTGTCCATGAAATGGTGAAAGGTACCATCTTGTCTTCTGCTTTAGGCTTCAAATATCTTTATCCAGTACTCCATTCATCTACATACACATTTGAAAATATTTTGTCAGTTGTGACACAAGACCTTCTGCTGCCTGAAATGGATGCCTCCCTTTCCCTAAAGGTGGGGTTAGACCTTCATTCAGTCAATATTCTGAAAGCAGTCTCAGAAATTCACAAGATTAGGCAGTATTTTAATATTATTAATTGTACTGAGGGATATTCCATATCTAAACTAGAAGCTTTCTGAAACAGAACCAGTCCAACAAGACACTAGCTTCTTCCTTTGTTCCTGCAATCATACTGTAAATCAAAAGCAGAGCCAGAAAGAAAACACGCCATAAGTAGAATGGGCAGCAGGATACCAGTAAGGTAGAGAGAAGAACCCAGTTTTCATATCTTCTGAAGTGTTGTATGGCTTGGGACCAATGCTGCAAACTGATACAGTTCCTCAGATGGAGTCAGAATGCATTGGCCATCAATCTCATTACCATGCATCAAAAGAAATTGTAGCAATTATTTCCAGTTGAAGTTCCCAGCCATTACCCTTTAACAACTTATGGATGATCTCTGGCGGGAGCGGGATGGAGGCAGTGCATCCATCCTCACTCTTCTTGATCTCTCAGTGGCTTTTGATACCATCAACCATGGTATCCTTTTGGGTTGGCTCAGGGAGTTGGGGGTGGGCGGCGTGGTCTTACGCTGGTTCACCTCCTTCCTCCAGGGCCGGTCCCAGTCAGTGGTGATAGGGAGTGAGAGATCCAACCCTCGACCCCTCCGTTGCGGGGTGCCGCAGAGTTCAGTTCTCTCTCCTCTACTATTCAACATCTACATGAAACCACTGGGTGAGATCATCCGTCACCATGGGATGAGGTATCATCAGTACGCTGATGATACTCAACTGTATATCTCCATCCCAGGTGAAGTAAATGATGCTGTGACTGCCCTCTCCAGGTGCCTGGAGGCCTGGGTGGGGAACAACAGGCTTCAGCTGAACCCTGGTAAGATGGAGTGGCTGTGGGTTAAGGGCTCTGCCATATCCGGGACTTTATCATCTTTGGTTCTGGATGGGGTTGCACTGCCCCAGACAGACCCGGTGCGTAACTTGGGGGTCCTCTTGGACTCACAGCTCCTGCTCAAAGAGCAGGTGGCAGCTGTGGCCAGGAGGGCCTTTGCGCAGCTTTGTGTTGTGTGCCAGTTACGTCCCTTCCTGGATCGGGAGGCCCTTCAAACGGTCACTCATGCCCTTGTTATCTCCCATATTGACTACTGCAATGCACTCTACATGGGGCTACCCTTGAAGAGTATCCAGAAGCTTCGGCTGGTCCAAAATGGCCACGAGGGCTATTTGTGGCACCCCTAGAAGGTGCAAATAACACCTTTGTACGCGAGCTGCACTGGGTACCGGTTTGCTTCCAGGTCCAATTCAAGGTGTTGGTTATCACCTTTAAAGTCCTACATGGCATGGGGCCAGGTTACCTGAAGGACCGCCTCTTCTCCGTTACATCTACCCACCCCACCCGATCTTGCAGAGAGGGCATGCTGAGGACCCCGTCAGTAAGGGAATTCCATCTGGTGGGGTTCAGGAGGCAGGCCTTCTCTGCAGTAGTGCCCGCCCTTTGTAACACCTTGCCAGCAGAGGTGAGGCTAGCCCCATCGCTCCTGGCCTTTCAGAGAAACTTGAAGACCTGGCTCTGCCAGCTGGCCTGGAGCGGGGAGGAGAGGAGTCGTGCCTGGGGTTGGCTAGTGCCTTGAAGTACCCCTTCCATGAGAAGATTGAATGAGATATAGCCATCTGGACTTTATTTTTATCTATATTATTAATAATATGTAATTTTATAATGTATTTTATATATTTATTGTTTTATTGAGTATTTTGATGTAAACCGCCCAGAGTCCCTCCAGTGGGAGGAGATGGGTGGTGACAAATTTGATAAATAAAATAAATAAATAAACAACTGCAAGGAAAAAATTGCTTGATCCCAGACATGAAGAGGCTGATGGAAAACAGATTTTTATTGAGGCTGCTTTATCTCCAAACTGGTATAAAGCATCAAGGGAGGGAGTGGAAATATATGAACAAACATACATACAACACATTCACAAAGATGCCACTGGGGTTATTCTCTGCAAACTATTTAGCAAAATCATTTCCTCCTCCTCTTTTAAAAATCAGAATGTGTTTAAATTGTGCTTCGCTGCACAGCCTTTGGAAGAAATCATTCTGTGAGCATGGTATTGCTGAAGGGGATTCACTCAGCTTGCCAAACTATATGTAGAGCCTATGATAGGTATACATTCCATACTTGACCTGTCCATGTCTCAAATTCATTGTGACAGATTGCTAATGGGGTTTCAACAGCACAGGATTTTGTGGCTCATTTGGGTAGAAATCATGCAAAACACAGCTAGTATAGACATCACTGTGCTCACTCTGTTCACAGATGGCTCCCACAAAGTTTTTCGCAGTAATTTTCAAGTGGCTTTTTTCATTTAGAGGATGTCACAATGCACCAAGCACCACCCAGCAGCAAGCTCTAATAAAATGAACCAAAATTGTGCCAGAGCAGGGCTGGGTAAGGAACTCTAGGGCTTTCCCCCTTTCTCTGGGGGACTGAAAAAGCCGGAAGAAGTGGATAGGAGGTTTGGCTTTTTCTAATATACTTGTGGTTGACAAGACTGAGATTGTTTTAAAATATCACTAAAGAAAAAAGAAAAAGAAAGCACTGTGACCACAGGATGAGGACAAATATAAAAGGCCTTTCAGGCAGGAAAAACATATATTTACACTGGTAGACAGAAAATGTGGTGTACATCCATCAGCTCACAAAGGAAAAATACCTTTTTTTAACCACTCTGCTGCTGTCCTAGAGTTCCATTCAGCCTATCTAAACAAAAAGGGGAACATCAACTTCTTTTTGAGATGACTAATATGAGGTATCACGTACAGAAACAAAAACAAAAAATATTATCATTATTATTATTATTATTATTATTATTA
This sequence comes from Candoia aspera, assembly GCF_035149785.1. Classification (NCBI taxonomy): domain Eukaryota; kingdom Metazoa; phylum Chordata; class Lepidosauria; order Squamata; family Candoiidae; genus Candoia; species Candoia aspera. Next base: position 62,995,418 of record NC_086153.1, on the reverse strand, counting down.
TTATATGTTTAAAGTATTTTATATGCATGACCTTAGTAAACCTTGAAACCATGTTGTAATGTAGGCCAATATCCTTACTCCAGTATCATGGAGGGACAGAAAGATAGCCTGTGGCTACACTACAAGATTGTGGCTCGTATTACACTGGAAGATTGATCAAGTTTGCACTGATAAACTTGATCACATATGGAGACTAGGTACCTAGGCAATGATGCTGTTAAGGACATCTTGGAGTAATTGCAAACCAAATGGGAGTCCACCAGTGAACTGAGGCAAACAAAACTCCCACTTACACTTAGGGATACATCAGCAGAGCCATCACTTAAAAGCTACAGAAACAAGAGACTAAGGACATCCGGTTGTTCCATAACAGACATACTTCACATCCTGCACTCCGCCATGATCAGCCTTGATGCCATGTAGCCAGTTGTTGTTAAGATACCCCTCATTGCTTCTTCCAAAGCCCACTTTCTTCAGTAGATCTTCTTGCCTTGGCTGGAGTACTGGGCTTTACAAAAGATGGAGGTAAATTGGCAGGACTTCAGAGAAAAGCAGTAGTGGTATAGTTTGGAATGTAAACTCTATGTGGGGATGGCCAAGGAACTTGGCATGATTAATTCAGGGAAGAGGAATCTCAGGACAGAATGTGATGAGGGTTTTCAAAGAGAAAAACCTCAGTGTGAATACTTCCTGGAGAAGCATTCAAGTTAAAGGCAATGGGCATAGAAACCTGTATGTTATCAATTCAGGCTATTTCATAAGCATTTTCATCCTGTTATTAGAAAGATCAGGAAATTGTGCACATAAATATTTGTCTAATTAGAACAGTTATTGTGTTTTCTCACTAAATACGCCTTTCTAACCATATTTCATCTAAACCTATTATGTTTACACTTCGACATCAAATGTAACTTTCCAAATGCTTTTAAGCAGGGAACCGCATCACAAAACCTGACAAAGAGCCAAATTGGAACATATACGCTATTCTGTACATTAAACCAGGCCACTTTGCTCTAGGATTCATGCAATCAAGTTCCAAGCATCAGGAGCTCTCATGTCTTCAGCCAGGTCCTTTCAGAGGGTAACTGAATTCTGCCACTGCTTCTCTCTGTGAGGAGGAACAACTATTTTGACTAGAAAGACAATTTATCTTGGTGATTCTCATCTAGAATCCTTACATTTATGTTGGCCTATAATTTTCAACATGCTGGCTAGCCAGGGTTCATGCCACATTGGAAGATGTAAGTTGTACATATCCCATTACATCTGGAGTCTACCAGGTCTGGGAAAGGCTGGTGGTGTTTATTAAAAGCAATTACTCTTAGTCTGTTTCTGGAAAAAGGTGGTGAAATTATTCAACTGGTTTGCTCTGTGTTTGTCAGCTCATGGTTTTAAGCACACTTCTGTTGCCCATGTATTAATGCATACATTTATATATTGAATTAACACCCTGCCTGTTCCCCAGGAACTAATGGTGTCATAAACAGCAGTAACTTCTCCAGTTTTTCCCTACAGCTACAACTCTGTGATATAGGCTGAGCTGAGGGGTAGTGGCTGATCTAAAATCATTCAGGAGCTTCTATGGCATAGAGTGAACATGAAGCTCCTCTCTACAGCACCCTGGCCCCTATCCTATAAGACTTCAAAATCAGTACCTGAGCAGCCCAGGAATGTGAAAACTCTCTGTCTGGGTTCACTCAGCCCACACTACCACATCAGTTGTAACTCTAGTGGTTCTATTTGAACAAGATGCTAAGGTTGGTTTAGTGTTAATATCCTTGTTTGGTTTTCAGTGCCTTAGCATGTTATACAAAACCAGCCTGTCTGACTAGTTTCTGCTTCCATACATTGGGCAAATCTAGAGAATGGGCAAATTCAGGAATATGGTTAAGTGTATTGCACAAATACATCCTCGCTGACGTGAGAACAGCTGAGCCAATGGTTGGCAGGCAGGTTTCACAACCCTTTCATCAGGTTGCCTGATCACAAACAAGGGACTGTCATTAATTGTTCACCTGCAACCACCACTGTGACATCAGAGATGGAGCTGGCAGAGGGAAGCCAAATAGATTTGCAGATATTTAGACAAGTTTCACTCCCTACAACAGTGTTTCTCAACTTTGGCAGCTTTAAGATGTGTGGACTTCAACTCCCAGAATTCCCCAGCCACACATCTTGAAGTTGCTAAGGTTGAGAAACACTGCCCTGAAATAAAGTCTCTGCCATTTGGCCTTCTTCACATGCCTTTCCACCTAAAGTAGTGTAACTAAGTGTTCTTGCTTAGTGGATCTTTATTTTTTTTCAGTGCAGCCATGGACATACTCACGTCTGAAGCAAATAATACATATATACAACTTTGGAAAGAAGTTGGGGGGGGGTGGAATTGGGGTTGGAAAGGGAACTGGCATCCCTTTAGGAATCTGCTGCCTAAAGCAATGGCTTATTGCTTTATAGTTTCATAATAAAACAGGCCTGGTTACAGTGCTGATTATGGCACTAAAAGAGGAAAGTGTTCATTCTTTTGATTGGATCCATAATACACACATGCAGTCTGAACCAATAACTTATGATATTTCTATGAGCATCCCAATAGCTGAAGCTTTCTAGCTAATTTACATTTATTCGTTTGATTTCTGAATCATTTGGGAATTATTATTATTACCATTACTATTATTTCCCAGAATACTGACAGATTGCAGAAGGGCAGATCAGGAGATGCCCCAAATTCTGACCCACCCAAGTTCTGCAAGTGCAATGCTGTATTCTTCATTGAATGAACCTCAAAATAGTCCTGCTTGAAAGTGAAGTAAGGTCCAATAGCAGAAAAGATTACAGTGTTTTGTTGGTTACATGACATCCATACACCTGCCTTCCATAATCTGAGGGGCCCTGATATCAATACCTTTAGGGAACAATTCCAGCTGATTTGGAGCAGATCAACTTGGGGATGGCTCAGGTACATGAATCCATTACGTGACCTGAAACCGAAAGCGAGGCTATCTCAAATGGCTTTAATTTCTCTGCTAAGTGCGTGGCACGTCACATGGTTGTCATCCTGCTGAAGTGTTATCAGACATCAAAAGCAGCCGTGTGAATAGCTGCGAGTCACATGCTCCCAACTACATTCCTCAGCAGCACCTTGCAAGAAGTCAAAGGATAAGGAGCCCTTGGCTCTTATCCCAGCAAGGTATTTAGGAATAAACAGCTCTGTGGCTCCTCATTTTGTCCTTGAAAGTTACCAGAGTCCTTCAGACCATTACCTTTCTTGTTCCTCTTCAGTCCTCCCCCCTCCTCCTGCCTGTTAGTCATGCTGGTTAAATATCAGAATAGTTACACGTTTTGCATGCAGAAGTTAGCCTCTGTTCTCATTCCTTATTTGTGTCCTTCAAAAATCTTGGATTTGGAATTTGCAGGGATGAGGTATGCTGACTGATTAATGGAGTATATAACAGCAGCACAGTATAGTGATTGATCAGTTCAGTGGCTAGAACAGGGATCCCAGATAAATCTGCACTTTGGGAAGGTTGACTCAAACATAGACCCCTTGCATGTCTGAGAATCTGGAGTAGAAAAAATGTTGAACAGCAACCTCCCTCTCTGAGGTTTGGGGAGAGAGTTGTGTGTGTGTGTGTGTGTGTGTTTGTTTTAGATCTGTAAAACCCTTTCTTTAAAAATGGCCTGCCATGAAGAAAAATCTTCATATGGATACTTTTGCACCAAGCATTTTGCCACGCCTCTCTGGATTTGACTAGGTGACTCAGAGCCATGTCAGTAGGCTGTGTATATCCCTTACTTTTAAAAATCCATTGTAGGCTGATGAATTCATATGCTCCTAAGCACCTTATCCAGCTATGTACAGTATATAGCTTTAGAAGACATACCTGAATTTGCATATAAACGTCAGCTTAAGGCTTGTCATGCTTAGTCCATTTAGCTCTGCAGTTTGTCTATCAAAGGCCCACAGAAGTCTCCAGTTCTCAAGCAGTGCAGAAAGGTAATTGCCAGCTCATCTTGTTAGCCACGGTAATCAGGTATATGTGCCTATGAAATGTCTGTTTTACTAATGTCCACATTTGGGTCCACTGTGCACTTCTCTTCTATATATTTACTAAATCCTTTTATAAACAGATTCAATGTTTACAAGATAACATCACCAGACATTTAAGCCTTTCTTTGTAAAAGAAAGATGATTCATCTCCTGGATCTGGTAACTTTTATGTCTATGCATGTGATCATTCTTTTTTTCTTTTCTTTTTTCAAAGGCTGAAGGTGTTACTCTTATATCATCTAAGAGTAGTCCTCTAATTGTTTTATTTTGTTTGTTTACAGACATAGAACTTTGATTGATTGATTGATTGATTGATTGATTTTACTTTCCAGAAATCAAGACTCTCTCTCCAAGTTCAAGAAAAAAACTGAAGACCTTAAACAGCCTTAATTTTCTATGATGTATACAATAATCTGATCTAGCCTGATTGCATGAGGATTACCATCTCATTCTGTCCGACTGAGGATTGTTAGTTGTCAGCCAACCAGTTTTGTCTCCTCAAGGTATTCTTTTGATTGCACTTTCATCTCTTCGAATGTGAGCAGTGTGGTACACCATCACACTAAAGTCAGTTTCCTGAGTTCACCATACATTGATGGGACTTTAATTAACTAAACCGTGACTCTAAGTGCAAACAGATGCAAATACGATCTTGATATTTGACCCTACTGACTTTTCAGTATAGTCTGACTTTTTTTTTCTCTATTCAAACTCAGTTTCATTCAAAGCTGCCATAGACCAACAAACCATCTTCCGTAAGAGAGGGGGTGATGGAAGTAACCTGGTATAGAATCATGCAAAACACATCAGGATTACAAGACAAATCTCATGGGAGCCAGTGAAGCAAGGGATCCAAACCATGCTATATAGCAGTTGATTATTTTTCTGCTTGTTGCTCAGAACACAAACTCCAAACCTTATATTCTCTAATGCTTCCCTGATTAAATAATATCACTGAAGTTATTATTTGGCATGCAGTGAGTGGGTAATCCTGCTGCTCTGTTGTTCTTCCAGGCATTTATAGGAAGCTAGACTTGACGGCAACTAACAACAACAACAACTTCTTATATAATGCTCTTAATATACACTGACAGGGAGTTGCAGCTTCTGTACCCTCATTAGATCAGAAGATTTAAGATGGGCTGTGAAGAGCCAACCATTTCCTCCCACTCCATTATTGATTGACTCCCTTAATTAAGGCAAGCAAAGAGAGTTGCTGTTGGGAATTTCAGAAGGTCCATGGCTTCTGTTCCAGGGATTCTATCACAATCTGATATTCCCTTCCAAAATAGTATTGGATTACAACTGTTATAATCCCCAACCATTTGAGGAATATGAGAAGATTGTGGTATACAGTGGTAGTTATAGCCCTGCACAGTTGAAGACCACCTGATTGAAGAGCTTGTTGTACCAGTTTAATTCTCCCAGATCTGAAGCATTTCAATGTTTTCCATCCCCTCATTTTTTTCCTGCACATTCTTATCCACCACCACCACCACCATTTCTTGATTTCAGTCTGGTAGCTAAAGCTATGCAATTCCTTCCCTAGATATTTATCTGTTTACTTATTAATTCGTGGTTTACACTGATGATGCCATCTCTCTTACTTCTTTCATAACTCTTACCAAAATCCACTTTCCTGTGATACCTCTGACACCTCTCCTATTGTAACTTAGGCATTAACAGCAACAAGAAAAGGGCCTTGGTTTGCATGAAATGTATTGTCTATATACATTGCAAACATAGAAAACACGACTTAAACAATTATTCAATACATCTCCACAATACAAAGGGGAGGAGATTAACCTGTGCCTGCTATCCAAGTGCTCATTAGAAATGTGGGGAAAAAACATCATAGATTACTTTTTCAAGCAGAATTGCATGATCTGCCAAGCGGAAGATATAACAGCACAAGTAGGAATGTAATTCACCCAGCTGGTGCATGTCTCCAAAAGCCTTCCTTTGGAAAGGTCCGTATAAAGGAACACATTTCTGAAAAAGCTGCATACAAAGATAATGAAGTACACTTTGAGAACACTGCACATAAAACCATTGCAAGGTGCAAGGTGCTTCTTTAAAATATTAATTTTAAGAAAATTGGATGGAAAGGATTTGAATGCTTCAAGGCTTTAAGCTGATACTGCTTTAGGCTGAAGCATACCTTCTTAGTGCTCATGTGACAATGGGCCTCTTTAAAGCCTTGACATGTCTTCCTTTTTAAATGGGTCCTAGGGAGGACAATCCTTCAAACAGTGGGCTGTATTTTTATTATTATTATTATTATTATTATTATTCCACCTTTTTTATATATAACTCAAGGCAGTGGATATACCTAATACCTCCTATTTTCCCCACAACAATCCTGTGAGGTGGGTTGGGCTGAAAGAGAGTGTGGTTCTTCAGATAAGGCACTATCTTCTGGGGCATAGGATCCACAGTCATACAAAGCTGAATAACTGAAACAACTGCATATTCTTTCCAGCTTCCTCTCGGCTGAATTACAAATTGGAAGCCACTTAAGGCAGGGATCTGTCTTCTTGTTCAGTGCAAAAGTCCATAAACATTGGTGGTCCTGTATAAATAATAAAAGCAATTCCTTCATCAGTTCAACAGCTGTGACATGTAGAGAGCTCATATTTTTTCAGGCTTCTACTTTTCTGCAAATCAGACAAAACTCTTAGAGTGCCAGGTTTCATGGCTGCTATTTATTGGTGAAACGACTTCTGAGTAACGCCATGTGAGATAATGAATTAATTCTGCATTCAGCGGAATGTCCAGTTTGTTCAATGTGACTGTCTCCACAAGGACAATGCCATGGAACTTGAGATAAACTGGATGTTTCAGAGAATGAGCATGAAAGTACATGAAAGCAGTATTAAGCTTAAGAACACAAGATGATCAGCACTGTCTAAGCACAAGGATCAAATCACAAAGGAGATTTACCTGAAGAACATCAGCCTCTTGGGGGGTTGTAACATATTATTTCCCCAGATCTGTCATTCTCATGGAAATTGGCAATTGGTTGTGGAGATTCTGCAGGTAACATATAAGGATGTGACATCCATTTCCAAATTCAGTTTCAGATCTGCTCTAACAAAGCTTACAGCATGGTTAATAAAACATCATGTATTCATTGTCTTACATGGCACTATCTGAAAGACATTTCACCAACAAAGTTCCTTGCTTAATTTGCATGAACCAAAGATCCAAACAAATACTTCCCAATAATATGCTAATTCCTGAAAAATAAAACAGTTCTGCTAAACCTCCACAATTGTCACCATTTGGACACACACAGTACATCAGGAGGGGTGGGGAGCAACTTTCTTATAACCAGGGGCCACATTTAGTACTTTAAAAAAGGTTCAGCTTCTGACAGCCATAGGGAATGAGTTGTGGGACTGCATCATAACTAAAGCAGGCAAAAGCAAATTTTTCATCCCTTTTGGAGGAATTTAAGAGCAAAACAGTTGCTTTAAACCTAAAGTAACAATTTCTCTCCTCAAGGCCCCTCCAGACCTTTCTTAAGGATGAAAATAGGATGCTGAGCAGGCTGCAAACAGTCTACAGGTCAGAGGCTACGCATATATGTCTTAACTTAATGGCAAAGAGAAACTGACAATCCCAGGAATACTTATCCCATATAAAACATGACACATTCTGGGACAAATCTTCTGTTGTCCCTAAGTCATAAGAACAATGTGAAAGTTAACAAAGGAATGAAGAAGGGTTAGGGCTTTATGAATGCAGAAGCGGAAACAAAATTCAAGAATCTAGGATGAGGAGATACAAGAGACTGTTTCTCAAGTAGCAAATGCCCAGAAGCAGAATCCATGTAGTGTTTCCAGGCTGACAGAACTGGACAGAGAGCTTCTGAAGCTGGTTCAGTATAATGTGAAATAGTCCCATTGTGTGAGATAGCCCAATGGGAGATGTTCTTGATATCGAGTGGCCATGCTGATTTGGAATTCTAGGAGCCATAGTCCCAACACGTAGTCTCAGGCACCTGACCAGGACAGGCTAAGATAGAACATAGATCCAATTTGATATAAGGCAGCCTGTTATTTGATGTTCTTCTTACAGGGGTGTAGCTAATAACTAGGGTTTCCCTTGACATTAAGTCCAGTCGTGTCCGACTCTAGGAGGTGGTGCTCATCTCCGTTTCAAAGCCGAAGAGCCGGCGTTTGTCTGTAGACACTTCCGTGGTCATGTGGCCGGCATGACTACACGGAACGCCATTACCTGCCCACCAAAGCGGTGCCTATTAATCTACTCACATTTGCATGTTTTCGAATTGCTAGGTTGGCAGGAGCTGGGACTAGCAACGGGAGCTCACCCCGTCACGCAGATTCAAACCGCTGACCTTCCAATCGGCAAGCTCAGCAGCTCAGCGGTTTAACCTGCAGCACCACCGCATCCCTTGCAGCTAATAACTACTGGCTCCATAATTTCTTGTATATATAAACAAGTACTTTTTTCTACAAGAGAACCTTGATTTTATATTGCTATCAACAATTACTGTTTAATATATCCTCTACCACTTGTAGGCTAGATCTATGCCTTACCTGGCTCCTTTAGTGGCAGGGGGAAATGTAACTAGTTGGATCCAGGAAATGATCAATGTGTCATTATGAGAGGAGCGATGCCTGCAGCATGGAAGGAAGCTGTGGTATGCCTCCTCCTTATAAGGACCACAAGGGATCCAGCCAATTTGGGTAAGTACCACCTAGTCTCCAACTTCCCATTTTGGGGGAAGATTGTTAAAAGAGTGGTGGGGAGGCAGTTCTACAGTACCTTAGAAGAAGTAGATTATCTGGACCCCTTTCAATCAGGACCCAGTCCTAGACAAGGAACAGAAATGGCATTGGTTGTGCTAGTGGATGATCTTTGTCAGAATTTAAATGGGGGCAGTGCACCTCCTTCTAATCCTGGTGAACTTCTCAGCAGCATTCAATATGTCAGCCTTACTAGGTAGACCAGACAGGAAACACGACCAGATGAGCTAATTCTACTTTATTGTAAAGCTACATTAACAGAGTCTTGCAAGTCTGAAAGTACAATTCTCCTGCCATCTCCTTTACAGCCCAAGAAACAAGGGAGGGTCTCTTTGGAGCCTCTTTCCCCGCCCACTATCCAACTGCAGGCTGTGCTATCTCTTATCTAATTGTTCCCTAGGCAGTGTTGCTTGGCCCATTCTCCCAAGATCTTTCCCAGATACCATTACACAATACCGTCATGGTATTCTTCTTGACCACCTGTGAAGTTTGGGGATTGGAAGCACTGTTCTACAGGGCTCTTGGTTCTTCCTTAGTGGGTGGTTTTAGTCAATGGTGATGGGAAGGTGCCACAGGATTCAGTCCTCTCCCTACTATTATTTAATGTCTATATGATACCCCTGGGAGAGGTCATCTATTGGTTGGAGGTTCAGTTTCTTTGTTTGTTTCTTTATTAGATTAATAAGGCTACCAACTCAAACAGTGTGACTCTGGGAGGAATACAGCATTAAAAAAATAGTTTTCTGCCAATGCCCAATTTTACATCAGCTCCATGGGCAAAGCTGATAATGCTGTGGAAGTCTTATCCTGGGGCATAGAGGCTGTTAGGATCTGGATGGGATGAGACAGATTGAAGCTGAACCGAAGCAAGACAGAACTGTTGTTTATTCTCTGAACACCCCAGTCATCTTCCATGTTGTCTCTCAAGCAGGAGGCACCACCCCTTCAGGATTCATGTCCATTATTTGCAGGTCCTCCTGGATTCATAGATACTACTTGATGAGCAGGTGGAGGCCGTATCAGAAGGGCTTTTTCCCAGCTCTGGATGGAGTGCCAATTATGGCCCAACCTGGAGCATGAGGACTTTGCAACGTTAACTCACACTCTCACCATACATTTTGACCACTGCAATACACCCTACAAGGGGCTATCTCTGAAGACCACTGGGAAACTATGAAGGTTAAAACCCTGCTGGCCTTCTGGAAAGTGCTGTAAATCGGGCTGTTTGCCCAGTCATCGGGGTCAGGAAGTAAGTGAAGCCCAGGTGGTTGATGTTGTTTGGTGGTTCTTATATTTTCAGCTGCCTTGGGATGGGGTGGGGGAATGATGTATGTTTTATTGGCTACTCTCTTTTTACTTTGGAATGTTGTTCACCACCCAGTTACTTTGCCAAGAGGGGTGGCTATATAAATCTAAATAAATAAAAACTATTAATAAAATGGAAGGCCTGTTTGCTGACAGATATTAACTGCTACAAGCATATTACATTTGTACTTAAGGCCCTGCATTGGCTGCCAATAGGCTCCTGAGGACAATTCAAAGTATAAAGCTGAATATAGCTTGGCACCAGGGTATCTCCAGGTCTATCTTCTCCAACCAGAACCAGCCCCTTTGGTACTTTCATCAGTGGAACATTAATAATCTCCACTTGTTTGTTTGTTTGCCAAATTTCTCTACCACCCATCTCGCATATGACGACTGGGCAGCTAATTTTAATTAGTAAGAGGCAGCAGAAGCCAGGAAACTGCTTTTCCATCATAACTCAGCTATGATAGAATAATTTCCCCTTAGATATCAGGTTAGCCCCACTTCCAGAAAGTGGTGGACTGAACTTTTTCAGAGGGCTTTTGAGATCAGAGTGTCAGCTTCTATGTACCTGTGAAATTGATGCAACAGGTATTATGTAAGGAGTGTTTACAAATTGATTAATACAGTATTATTAGTTTAGCTATTGTATAGAGATTTTGTTCGTTATTGTTTGTTTTAATATTGCATTACTGGGACAGTTACTATATCAACTCTGGATATTTTATTGCTTTACATTTTAAGTGGTAATGTGAATGTTTACATTTTACGTTACACTGTGAATGTTTTAACCATTATTCTGTAAACTGTCATGACTCCATTTGGATTTGGTGGCATACAAATCCAACAGCTACATACAGACACATTACATACATATTGAATAAACATAAACAATATGACATTTTTTCATTTCTATTTGGCATGAAGAAAACTACATTCACTATATACTATTCTAATGGGTGTTTTTTTTTTTAAAAAACAAGGCATAAGCCTTATTCTGTGCATCTAAATAGCAATCTGTGCATTATACCTAGACAATATTATATTCAGCATCCCCAATATTATTTAGAGTTGGATACAATTAAATTTTGCTGTTTTAAGCTGAAAGAGCATACTAGCTACAGTATAAATCAAAACTATCAAAATATCTTTATCCCTAATCTAAAACATCCTTTAATTAATTAATCCCTAATCTAAAACATCCTTCTTCTGGAATTTCCTATATTTCTAAATTAAACTGTTATAATTAGCCTTCTTAGATCAAGGATTACAATGTCCAGAGCTGCAAGAGGAGGATTTGGCAGATGACATGACATAATCAATGTGGTGCAAATAAACTCTCTAAACAGACTGTGGAAGCTACCCATCACTAATGCACATCCTCCTGTTCTATTTAGTGGCCCAAAGGGAAAAAATAGAGGAAAAAGTGAACTCTAAATTATTAGTCATACATGTATAATGAATTAATTTCATCCCTAATTCATAAGAGAATAAACACATTTCCAAAAAATCCCTTTTCAACTGTTTTTCTAGTGGTTGATTAAAACTGTGTGTTTTCTAAACTGGTGCAGATGGTTTTTCTGATATTTAAAACGTTGTTATTATTGAGTTGGATGATATGGTGGGAAATTTGCAGATAACCCCAACTGGGTAAGATAACTAAAACTCCAGAAGGCAAAAACAACATTCAAAATATCTTGGTAGGTTAGAGAAAGTGGTTGGAAGAAAGAGAATGCAATTTAATAGGGACAAGAGGCAAAGTAAAACCCCTTGCTTAGGAAAATGCACAGTACAAGTTGGGGATGCCAGACTTGGGTGTAGTATCTGTGGAAAGGATTTTGAATTGTAGTAAATCATAACTTGATTATGACTTAACAGTGTGATGTGGCTGCCAAAACTGCAACATGTAATTTTGGCTGCATAAATATAAATATAGCTCCCAAATTACTGATATAACAGTTCCACTCTATTCTGTATTAGTCAGACCTCATTTTGAGTACTGGGCACCATGTTTTAAGAAGGATTAATAAAACCTGGAACAAGTACAAAATAGAGCAATGAAGAATGTCAGGATTGAAAGCCAAAACAAGGAGAGATTGAGGGAACTAGGTATGTACAGCCTTCAGAAAAGACAACTATGAGATGAAATGACCACCCTCTTCAAGGACTGGTATTATGCAAAAGAGGGCTGTGATCTGATCTCTGTCTTCCCAGAGTGCAGGAAATGAAATCATCCTCTTCAGTTTTAGAAAGGCAAATTTCAAATGAATATTAGAAATAACTTCCTAACAATAAGAGCAATTCAGCAGTGGAAGCAATTATCTAGAAAAATGGTGGACTCCCTTTTTGGAAGTGCTCAAGGGCTAGACATGACAAAGGGTTGGACATGGTGGCCTCAGTGGACCCTTCCAACTGGATTTCTATGAACTTGACTCTTTTTTACCAGTAACTCTGTATCTGCAATTGGACTGTCCCATGAAATGTTGGTAAAAAAGCAAAATACTGTAAAGAGCTGAGATATCAGGAAAGAATGCAGGTAATGAGGGCCAAATCAGATGCTTATTAGCCATATGCTTGCCAATTTGGTATAAAGAGGTTGTCAGGTTCAGTTTTAACAACAAAAAAAGTGATTCTGGATGGGAAGCTCCTAACACAGTCAAAAAGCTATCTCATCTTTCCTTCCTTAACTGCTTGTTTGTCTGTAAGAAAAATGATCAGAAGTGGTAGGAAAATACAAGAGGCATGGAAATGGAAGACAACATCTGGAGCAACTTGCAAAATTCTGTGACTGAAGCAGAGTGACTGAATGATAAATATCCCAGCAGGAAACATGCAATGCAGAGCATGTGAGAAAGGAAAGCCCCTCCCTAGATGATCTCCACACACTGCACCACTTTTCACAAGTGCCCAGCTGGGCTAGGAGAATATATCTTAAAGCAGTTGTTGTTTATTCGTTTAGTCACTTCCGACTCTTCGTGACTTCATGGACCAGCCCACGCCAGAGCTTCCTGTCGGTCGTCAACACCCCCAGCTCCCCCAGGGACGAGTCCGTCACCTCTAGAATATCATCCATCCATCTTGCCCTTGGTCGGCCCCTCTTCCGTTTGCCCTCCACTCTCCCTAGCATCAGCATCTTCTCCAGGGTGTCCTGTCTTCTCATTATGTGGCCAAAGTATTTCAGTTTTGCCTTGAATATCGTTCCCTCAAGTGAGCAGTCTGGCTTTATTTCCTGGAGGATGGACTGGTTTGATCTTCTTGCAGTCCAAGGCACTCTCAGAATTTTCCTCCAACACCACAGTTCAAAAGCATCGATCTTCCTTCTCTCAGCCTTCCTTATGGTCTAGCTCTCGCAGCCATACGTTACTACGGGGAACACCATTGCTTTAACTATGCAGACCTTTGTTGTCAGTGTGATGTCTCTGCTCTTAACTATTTTATCGAGATTTGTCATTGCTCTTCTCCCAAGGATTAAGCGTCTTCTGATTTCCTGACTGCAGTCAGCATCTGCAGTAATCTTTGCACCTAGAAATACAAAGTCTTTCACCGCTTCTACATTTTCTCCCTCTATTTGCTAGTTATCAATCAAGCTGGTTGCCATAATCTTGTTTTTTTTGAGGTTTAGCTGCAAACCAGCTTTTGCACTTTCTTCTTTCACCTTCATCATAAGGCTCCTCAGTTCCTCTTCACTTTCAGCCATCAAAGTGGTATCATCTGCATATCGAGATTGTTAATGTTTCTTCCAGAGATTTTAACTCCAGCCTTGGATTCCTCAAGCCCAGCATGTCACATGATGTGTTCTGCATACAAGTTGAATAGGTAGGCTGAGAGTATACAGCCCTGCTGTACTCCTTTCCCAATGTTAAACCAGTCTGTTGTTCCGTGGTCTGTTCTTACTGTTGCTACTTGGTCATTATACAGATTCTTCAGGAGGCATACAAGATGACTTGGTATCCCCATACCACTAAGAACTTGCCACAATTTGTTATGGTCCACACAGTCAAAGGCTTTAGAATAGTCAATAAAACAGAAATAGATGTTTTTCTGAAACTCCTTGGCCTTTTCCATTATCCAGCGGATATTGGCAATGTGGTCCCTAGTTCCTCTGCCTTTTCTAAACCCAGCTTGTACATCTGGCAATTCTCACTCCATGAACTGCTGAAGTCTACCTTGCAGGATCTTGAGCATTACCTTACTGGCATGTGAAATGAGTGCCACTGTTCGATAGTTTGAACATTCTTTAGTGTTTCCCTTTTTTGGTATGGGGATATAAGTTGATTTTTTCCAGTCTGATGGCCATTCTTGTGTTTTCCAAATTTGCTGGCATATAGCATGCATTACCTTGACAGCATCATCTCGCAAGATTTTGAACAGTTCAGCTGGGATGCCATTGTCTCCTGCTGCCTTGTTATTAGCAATGCTTCTTAAGGCCCATTCAACCTCACTCTTCAGGATGTCTGGCTCTAGCTACCTGACCACACCGTCAAAGCTATCCCCGATATTGTTATCCTTCCTATACAGGTCTTCTGTATATTCTGGCCACCTTTTCTTGATCTCTTCTTCTTCTGTTAGGTCCTTGCCGTCTTTGTTTTTGATCATACCCATTTTGGCCTGGAATTTACCTCCGATGTTTCTAATTTTCTGGAAGAGGTCTCTTGTCCTTCCTATTCTATTGTCTTCTTCCACTTCCACGCATTGCTTGTTTAAAAATAATTCCTTATCTCTTCTGGCTAACCTCTGGAATTTTGCATTTAATTGGGCATATCTCCCCCTATCACTGTTGCCTTTTGCTTTCCTTCTTTCTTGGGCTACTTCTAGTGTCTCAGCAGACAGTCATTTTGCCTTCTTGGTTTTCTCTTTCTTTGGGATGTATTTTGTTGCCACCTCCTGAACAATGTTGTGAACTTCTGTCCAGAGTTCTTTCGGGATCCTATCTACTAAGTCCAGTCCCTTAAATCGATTCTTCACCTCCACTGCATATTCCTTAGGAATATTAGTGAGCTCATATCTAGCTGATCTGTGGGTCTTCCCTAATCTCTTTAGTCTGATCCTAAATTGTGCAAGAAGAAGTTCATGATCTGAACTACAGTCAGCTCCAGGTCTTGTTTTTACCGACTGTACAGATGTCCGCCACCTTTGGCTGCAAAGTATGTAGTCAATCTGATTTCGGTGTTGTCCATCTGGTGAAGTCCATGTATAAAGCCGTCTCTTAGGTTGTTGGAATGTTAAAGCAGTAGAGTCTATTTAATTCCTATTTACTATATGTCCTGATTACTGTTAAAAGCTGATGCCCACTCTAATAGACTCGCTGTTTCATAAATATCCATGGGTCTGGTTTGACCTTCAAACTACTTTAGGAATCGCAGCATAAATGGAACAGGCTAACATTCAGATCAAGACAAATAAAATTTTCCATAAAATTCCAATGCTTCTGCAATGGGTTTGGAAAACAAATTCTTCCTCTGGGCTTTTCAAATTATAACATATTCTTTAAAATCATCTCTTTATACATCCTGTGAGCTTCCATAAGATGGGGAACAGGACTAACTTAGCAGATATTCCCATTAGGTTCAGCTCAAGCTGTTTCCAAGTCCTACAACTGCATATGTATATGATTGATTGCCCAACTGTGAGCTGGATTACAGCCACTGAATGCATGCATACCTCCACATTTGCTGCTGTCTCGGGATGGCTAATGCCAAGAACACACCATACCCCAACCTATTTCCCTAATAGCGCTTTTTGACTTAAAAGGACATTGGATGCATTCAGTGACAAAACTGCAGACAGCAGGACATGAAGGTTCCTGCTCAGAGCTGTGAGCCAACTATAAATAACCCACAGGATAAATAGACACCTGACAATTACAGACTGCAATTCTCTGGCTTTAGCATATAGGACAATACCTGTTAATAGGCCATTTTTATCTGCTTATTTATTTGTTTTCAGGCACAAAATGTTTACAGAGATAAACCCCAAGATGACCGACTTGCTGCTTTAGGTGAAACTGTTGCCCCTTAATAATTACTTGCAAGTATTTTAAAAAACCAGTACACTGTACTTAATGGTCTTTCTCACATTCCATTGGCGCTCATCAAGACATTGCTCCCTGGCAGTGATGAACTGAGCCCCATTTCCCCATTTAGAAAATATCCATGACATCAGCACACTGTATTATTTTAGCCAGCATTCATAAAATGCATCCAAAGATGGTGTACTCAGAAACATCCCTCCAAAAGATCTTAAACAAACTTTGTTGGGACTTTGTTTACCCATCAGTCAAAGGCTTGTACTTCTTGAGCATAACTGTGCAGAGAATGGAATGAAGCAAATGTTTTTTTCTCGTCATCAGAACTAAAACATGCATAAAAGCATCAGACAAAATTTCTTATCAGGGAACACACAGATTCACAAGAAAACAGAACCTATGTTTTCCTATTTTCCTTCACCATGGACAAAATTGTACAATTAAAGAAATAATGCAGCCTTCTCTCAACCTGGCCAAAGATAGAGATATCACATCCCTGAAAAATGTAGCCTAGAAAGGAGCTAATGAGGTGACACTAAAATACAACAAAGAATTCCTGATATGTTTTGAGTAAGTTGCCAGGAAAAATTATTCAGCAGTTAAATAAACACAAAATCCAGATCAGATCCTTCCCACATACATTCTGGAGAACAAGAGAATGTATTTCTTCCTGCATATGTTGTGCTGAGATAACTGGGGATTTTTCTGGGATGCAAAAAGGCCAAAGCAAAGTCCTTACATATTGGACTTTGTGTGTATTGGCTATACTCAAACACTACATTCCTGCAGGGACATCTAGAGGCATGAAACTGAGGCAGGTACACTGGGCATCTCAGAGATGAAGCCCAGCCAAGCCAGGAGATGACCAGTCACACCTCAGATTCAAGCTTAATCTTCAGTGAGCATCTTCAGGAAATGCTTTTCAAAACAAAGCTCCTTTATAGTATTAGTGTATTTATTCTATCCAGTATCACCCCGAACCTGCCACTGTTTTGCTGGCACTCTTTTCCTATTCTAAATCTACCAACATCGTTTTACTTTATTTCATGCCACCTAACTCAGTCCATACTCCCTGAACTTTACCATAGCAATTTTCCCCAATGGGGCATCCACCAGTTCTGTTGTTGACACTCATACTCTGAATACCTCTGGACAAGGCACCCTTGGCTCTTTATCTGCTGGACCCCTGCTATTCTGGATCCATGTTTCTTTTCTTTCGCCCCCACTCCTATTTCTCCATCTCTACCCATCCCTTTACATTCATCACATTGAAGCAAACATTTCATGGCCATCTCTTTTATCTCCTTCAGTGAGCACTTAATCAGGAAAAAATGCTTTCATGTTGCTAAATCAGGGCCAATGGGCAAAACCAGGCTGACAAGAGACATTTCCCTCTGTTACTAGACTGGCCTAAATAGTATTAATTACACAGATCGCCCTTTGATTGTTGGAATGTGGAAAGCTATTGGCAAGCTGGTAAGAACTGCAATTCTTCCCCCTTTCATACCACATCCCACTTCTGTTCATCCAACAAAGGTCCTGGCCTGTCTCCTTCTCTTACACTGGGGTTTGGGGTTCCACTAATGCTTTCACAACTCCTCTTACTTCTTTGCCCAAAGTGTATTTTATAGTCAGTATCATTCTGGCCTAGTTTTCACTGAGATAATAAATGTGTGTTTGGGCTGAATCCAGACGAAAACAAAAATCAAAATAAATCCTTGCACACAGAAAACTAGATGTCAAGGAGAAGGTCACTAGCCCTGCTCTTTCCTCCCTTGCTTTGTTTTACTAAATGCAAGTTCCCCTCTGGCCTGCTTCTTTTCTCTTGATGATGGCGAAACAGGGAAATATGCTCTATGATACAGTCTAACCCAGGCACAGCTTTGTTTATCACTCCAGTGAGATCAAAGCCTCCATCTCACATGAAATGAACATCTGTATCATGGAGGCACTGCTTTTTCCAACTCTGAGACTCATTTCCTGCCACATGCTTCACATTGCATCCTGTATCAGAGTAATTTTCCCCCTTTGTCAAAAACGCTGAAGATGCACAAAATCTTCTCAAAAACCATCTATACTGGCACCAGAATCAACAGAATGGTATATTAAAATTGTGTATCTTGAAACCTGATATACAATTTTATGTTTTAAAACTGAAAGACAACAATATGCTATTAACCTCGCATGCAAAATACAGGAGGGCTGCATCTTTTTCATGTTTTGTAAACTAATATAAATAAAGTATAGGCTTGACATTGCACTGTTTAATGCAGGGTTTCTCAACCAGGGTTCCATAAGAGGTCACTAGGGATTCCCTGGGAGATCATGATTTATTTAAAAAATTATTTCAAATTTCGGCAACTTCACTTAAAGAGATAGGTTTCATTTTTTTAGTTTAAGAACACTGTTAATGCATATATACAGGCCACAAATATAATAATTTTGAAACTTCTAGCCTATATTTGAGCCTGAATGTGCAGGAGATCACTGAGGCCTGAAAAATATTTCAAGGGTTCCTCCAGGGTCAAAAGGTTGAGAAAGCCTGGTTTAAAGGCTTACCATCATGTCACATGTAGACAGAAGTTGTTTTATATTGAGCCCAAATGATGTTCATTTTCTTCTATCTCCCTTTTTAACTTACAGCCAGAGAAAGAACTGTTCTAAAACTCTAGAAATGGAAAGTTTGAATACTGTTCTGTGACTTTTGTTTTGCTCCAGTTTTGCTTTATTCTGGTTATTTTTTAAAAAAATTATCTTCTTTTTTCTTGGCAGCAAAGTCAGATATGAGATCATCAAATGACAGTGCCCTCAGAAGGGTTCATCCTATAGAGAAAATGGATAACCATGGTCTTAGCTATAGCACGGTTAACCATAATTTCTTTTTAATCGGGGACAGTTTGAAGAAAGCTCTCTCCCTCACACATTGAAATGGGCAGTTAGATAAAGGCAGAAGGCTACAGCAATATTTGGGGGGAAAATCAAACAGTTTCTTCTTGTAAATTGTTTTCAGAATATTATGTGTGGTCTCAGAACCACCCCATCCATCTGCATTCTGTAGGAAGAGAATAAAAAGAGAAATCTATTATCATCACAGTTTCTGTGTAAACAGAAGAGCACTTCTCTAGTTCAATCTGAAGTCTGTCTAATATTGCCACCTGAACTTGTCATTCCTAGTTAGCCTTTTCCATCTGGGAAAGCTGATTTGTATCTCCATGTTGATTTTATTTTTCCTTTGAATATGAGGTTTCCACAAGAGGACTTATTTTCTTTACTGCTTTCTCAATTTTTTTCAATCCTGTTAGGCATATCACACACAAAAGTGATAAGGGGAGAAAGCAATTCCTTTGCTAACACAACTTCAAGGCCTGCTTTTGTACGATTTTGCTGACATAGTCAAATCCATCAAGGACTTTATGCCTCTATCCTTTTCACTGCCTTCTCTTTGGAACCAGCCAAAATCCTCATCAATATGTAGTTATAGAAGAAGGCCAGAGTTTGTGTAGCATCATCTCTGCAGGACAAGCTTGTTAATGATAGATTTTTTTAAAAGATAATCTTTAGTTATTTGTTTTGGGCAAAGTCAGTGTTTGATATTCTCCTGGTGTGGGTAGATGCTGAATAGAATGTATACGAAGCTTCAAGCAACATAATATTAAAGGCTATCATGTGCTCTGTTTTGCCCAATTGGGTTCAGGGAATATCTAGCATAAGGCATAAAACATGGCTTAGTTGTTGATGCTTTTTAGATGAGCTTGCAATCCCTGATATTCCCCCAGTCATATTTCTTGCATTATCATATGTCTGCCTCTGGCAATTCCTGATGCCAAGGTCAGACTTCTGAAGAATGCTGATGACAGTTGCACACAAGTTTAGCCTGAATGTCATTTGCCACAAAGGACAAAAATAGCTCTCCATTGAAGCAGTACTGAAATGATTCATTACTTATCCATGTGAGAAATATCAAGTGTAGTGTCACAAATAAGACAGATCATCACCATCACCATCACCATCACCATCATTTGCTATCCCACTTTTCCTTCAAGAGCTCAAGGTGGCTCACACAGCACTCTGTTCTAATTTTTCCCACAACAACTGAGAAAGGTTGAGCTGAGAGAAAGTTACTGGCCCAAGGTGACCTAGAGAGTTTCCCTGACTCAGTGTAGACTTGAACCTGGCTCTCCAATACCTTAAGCACATAACACTCTGGCTCCAGGAACTTTGCTGGGAAATACAATCAGCTCAACATGGAACTGTGAAGACTTTTCATACAGCTTTTCCTTCATTTCCACATTTTCTCAAGTACTGGAAAAGAAAAGGGGGTTCGGACAACAAGTTCCAGAGATCCAAGGAAAGTCATCATAAAATGGAAGCCCTCTCAGAGCAAGAAACTTTATAAAAGCAATAATAGTCTTCGATATATCTTTCCAAAATCTGATTTCTTTGCATAACTGGGTCTTAAAGTGTTCATTTTTCTTCAGTAAACATCATATGCTTTGATTTTTTTAGTTCCATTTTTTCCACTTTTTAAAAAACAACTATAAAAGCACTTTTCATTATTCTAGATGAGCAAAAGAGTTTACAGGCAAAGCAGAAAACATTTCCTGTTGACACAGAAATATAACAATCACTTCCAACTATGTGTCTCTCAACTTTCTAATATTTGCAGAAATACAAAAGATGCCAAATAGAGTTTAGACTTTGTATAGCCTTGTTCTGCTGATGTACAGAATCACAGAATTGGAATGACTCAGAGGTCATCCAGCCCAATCACTGCTCAATTCCGGATCTGCTGAAGCATTTTAGATAGATGGCTACAGAGCCTCTGTTTGAAGACCTCCAGTGAACAGGAAGTTGTCCCTTTGTGAGGCAACATATTCCCCTGATTTGTCAATCATGCCATCAGGAAATTCCTCTAAATATAACCTGAATCTATTTCCCTATAGTTTCAACCCATTCAGTTCTGATCCTGCCTTCTGGAGTTACAGAGAACAAGTCTGCTCCCTCCTCTACACAACACTTTAGATATCTGAAGATTCCTATCATATATCCCCTCAGTCTTCTCTTCTGCAAAGTAAATACTCGATTTCTTTAACTATTCCTTGAACTGGTTT
Source organism: Candoia aspera (assembly GCF_035149785.1). Taxonomy (NCBI): domain Eukaryota; kingdom Metazoa; phylum Chordata; class Lepidosauria; order Squamata; family Candoiidae; genus Candoia; species Candoia aspera. Next base: position 62,974,154 of record NC_086153.1, on the reverse strand, counting down.
CCAGTTTCCTGACTATGTTGGTAGTCCTCCTCTGAACTCACTCCAGTTTGTTGATATCCTTCCTAGACTGTGCTGATACAAACTGCACTATTCTAAATGGGGCTTGGCCAAGGCAAGGAACAGTGGGACAATTACTTCCTGTGATCCAGGCTCTGTGTTCTTGTTAATACATGTCAAAAAACATTTGCCTTTTCGAAGTTGCATCACACTGTCAGTAAAGTTCAAACTGTGATCTACTAGAACTCATGTTCAGCTTGTGATCTACGGTTTGTGTTCCTTCTATAATTTCTGAAGGCCATTTAGCAGGATCTCCCATAATAAGCTGAAATAATAGGGAGAAAATTCTACTGGTACACTAGTTTCTTCATTAATTTCCAATTTGGTGAATCCTGGCAGGAAGCACATACATGATCTTCAGAGATGGATAGCCCTGACAGAGATTCAGATCCTTTTCTTGAGTCTTCTGTTTTGCCAGGACTGGCAATTAATCACTGGGTAATTTTGGGATATATCACTTCTTGGTATCACCTTGCCTTTCTTTCAGCTGCTTCATATGTACAGTCCTATGAAAATGCTATGTTGGCACTATTTTGCACTTTTAGTACCTATTGGGGTCTTGTACCTTGGTTGATGGGTAATGTTTAATGCTCCATTATATCTATGGAATAAAATTCCATCTATCAGCTACAGCAGCAAGACTACAGGAGTATCATGGTTGAAAAAAGACTAACCAGAATAAGTATTGATAGTGCGTCTTGTTCTTAAGAGAATGGGCATGTCTAATAATTTAATGAAGCAAAGCTGGTTTCTGGGCAATTAATTGCCAGGCAGGCTCACCCAGAGGGATAGCTGTGTTGCAGCAAACACAGTAACAAAACTTGGGCACATTCAAAACTGTGGCAAGCCCATTCATTCCATCTGGACCTTACCATGTAGAACTAACCAGAATCAGATATTATTGCAGGCATAATTTTTCAGTCCTTACTATATTGCACCTCACAGCCAAATCATGGGGTGGGAGTGGAAGGGTCAGTTGTTACGTTGCCACTAAACTACAAGAATAATTTATTTCACAGAAATGGGGAACAGGGCAGTGGTTATTTGTGTTCCCCTACTGTGGGAGCAGCTGCTTCCATTTCCAAAGCATGAAGCCAAATTGGTAATACATCTGCCAGCCCCCATAAGTTGTGTTTCTAAGGTATGCTTAATGGGATTTATTTTATTTTATTTTTTTTTATTTTATTTTATTTTATTTTTTTATTCATCGAATTTATATAGCCATCCATCTCACGAAAAAGTGACCCTAGGTGGCATGTTGTTGTTTATTCGTTTAGTCGCTTCCGACTCTTCGTGACTTCATGGACCAGCCCACGCCAGAGCTTCCTGTCGGTCGTCAACATCCCCAGCTCCCCCAGGGACGAGTCCGTCACCTCTAGAATATCATCCATCCATCTTGCCCTTGGTCGGCCCCTCTTCCTTTTGCCCTCCACTCTCCCCAGCATCAGCATCTTCTCCAGGGTGTCCTGTCTTCTCATTATGTGGCCAAAGTATTTCAGTTTTGCCTTTAATATCATTCCCTCAAGTGAGCAGTCTAGGTGGCATACAATAAGACTATAAAACAGTTAACATATAAAAAACAATTATTATTTTTTTAAAAATTAAAAATCACAAAGGCTAAGAAAAGACAGAAGATGTTAACAACAATGGATCCACCTCAGTACCTCGCCAGTCCCCTGAGGCCCCCAGGCCTGATGGCATAACCAGGTTTTGAGGGACTTCCAGAAAATCAACCCAGGTGGAGCCAGCCTCACTTTGGGGATAGTGGGGGAGAAAGTTACCTAAGGCAGGTGCCATGGCAGAGAAGGCCCACCTCCTGGGACCCTCCAAATGTAGCTCCCTAGCCGATGAGAACTGTATGCATGCCTCTTCTATTTTATTATACTCTATGGTAAATAGAAAGTATTATTTACTTTCTAATTACTACACCATTGCATAAGGGTGAGTGTGCTGGGGGTTCTTCTCTTTTGGACTTCAAATTTATGAGATTTTTAAAAACGAGGGAAAAAATGGAAGCATTGTCCATCAAGCACCTTAGCTGAACCAGTAAGTATTCCTTGTCAGTAGTGAATGAAAAGTTGATTCAATTGCCACTTCCTCCGACCAGGCCAAACCAAGAGAAGGCAATGACTTAATAAACCATTGTTGGTTAGGTCATGGTCAAACAACAGAGTCAAGGGAATATGTGAGGAAACACAAAACACTAAAATAATTCTTGATCCTGGGGCTAGATTTCAACAAGCTAACCACCATAGGCTTCTTTGGATTTACTTTGAATAGGATGGTTCACTCCTAGAAATTCCTTGGTCCATGTGAAAATATGTATCTGCTTGTAGATCAGGCTGATGGGCACATCTGGAATTAGGGGTTTGTTATAAGGACTATTACAAAATGGCAGTCTGAGAAGGTTGGAGGGACCAAAAGGGGCACTGAAGGACAACCCGGGTCTGCCTTCTATGGATCCTCCACCCCAGGCAGTAGAATTCCAGGGACATTTTCTGGACAAAAAATAAAGTCTCTTCTGGTGATGGAATATCAGCCATATCATTCTGTAGCCCATAATATGTCTTTCATAAATATATGGAACAGTTTTGCTTGATGTTAAATGTCATTAAACTCTTAACCCCAACATTGCTTCCATATTTTTAAAATGGAAATGCTAGGTACATGTTCTGTCACTGAGCTATGGACCCTCCCTCATTTGCCCAGACAAATCCTGTAGACTTTTATCTCATTATCTATACTCCCTGGCTTGGTAGCAGCAGTGGGCAATAGTGTATGGTTTTCATTCCTTTCCCTTTAGTCTGGAGTGAGCGGGAGAATTTTGGTTACTGAAGGACCTACAACAGCTGAAGACAGAGAAATGAGCTGTGCTCTTTGTTCTTACGCACCAAGTCAGCAGAAGTGAAGACGATTCAAACTGCTTCTGAAAGTCTGGGAACTGAAACAGGGTGGCAGTAGGGAAAATGTCCTCTTTGCTATTTTCTGCATAGTCTTTAAAAAGATATCTTATTTAAGACTCTCCATTTTGAATTATATTGTGCAACAAAATACATAACCAAAACCTGGGAGACTTGATGGTATTGTTCTAACCATCCATAACCAGTCAGGAGGTTATCTGAACCAAGTAATTATAACTGTCTGTACTTTATTTCCAAGGCCAGTGGGAACATTTGAAATGTTGAGAACATGATTTGGAACTTCAAGAACCATCATAAAATGGGCTGCCACTGTCTTTTGTTGTAGTTGTTGTTCTGAATAAGTGGCTCCACTTCCAAACAAAACACTGAAGTGTAACAAGGAACCATTTTTGTTCTCAAAGAATGCCTAAAAGAAAATGTTTAAAATTTGATGGAGAAGCAGCTCGAGAAACAACATGGGACTTTGCTTTTATACATGATTACAGCAGCAAGACTTTTATATGCACAAAGATGGAAAGAACCACAAATTCCTACAGTGGAAGAATGGATGATTAAATTGATGGAACTGGCCCAAATGGCAAAGTTAACAGCATTGATAAGAGAAAATACCGTGTCTGGATTTGTTGCTATTTGGCAATCACTTTTAGACTACTTGCTTGTGTCAGAAAAAAATGAAGTTTTGATTTTGGGTTTTAATGATTAAATGGTTTGATTTGATAGAAATAATGTTACTAAGGTTTAAGTAATGGTAAGAGATTATATTACCTGAGGGTTACCTGAGGGACCGCCTCTTCCCCATTACATCAACCCGTCCCACCCGATCGTGCAGAGAGGGCATGCTGCGGACCCCGTCTGTAAGAGAATTTCATCTGGCGGGGTCCAGGAAGCGGGCCTTCTCCGCAGTAGCTCCCACCCTGTGGAACATGCTGCCCCCGGAGGTGAGATTGGCCCCATCGCTCCTGGCCTTTCGGAGGAGTCTGAAGACCTGGCTCTGCTGCCTCACTTGGGGTGGAGAGGGGAATAGATCTACATGGGGATGGTTGCTATAGACCACTACTCCCACACTTGGACTGTTTTAGATTCTTCGCCACCTGGATTTTTTATTTTTACCTTTATTTATATTATTTATTATTGTATTTTATACTGTGTATTTTATGGTTGTTGTTTTTAATTGATTGTTGTAAACTGCCCAGAGTCCCCTGACGGGAGGAGATGGGCGGGGATAAATTAAATAAATAAATAAATAAATAAATATTTGTAAATGCATTCATATCTGTATTGGAGAAGGTGGGAAGTCACTTTCTGTTTCCGTTCTCTCTCTGTTTCGTACTTTTATAGTTTTTTCTTTAGTCCTGTACTCTATCTTTTCTATATTCTATATTTTGTATTTTAACTGTACTCTGAAAATTAATAAAGTTCTATAAACAAAAAAAAATGTTTAAAATTTTAAAAAGAGAGACTAGGCATCTGTTTTCAAGTTCATTGTTACCAACCAGCAGCATACTGGGAGAACCAATCCCTATTTCCTTTCGTTCATTCCTCCGTTGAAGGCATCTCTTCCACTTCCACCACCAACTTTAGGGCAGCTGTTCCTCATTGGTTGAAATGTAGTACATAAGCCTCCTGTATGAGCACCATTCCTCTGGAAAAGGACTTTTTATTCCTCCAGTTGTAGTTGTTGGCAGATTGCTAGGAAAGCCTTTGGCCCAGGAGAGATCAGAAAAGTCACACACCAGGCATTTCTATAAAAATAATTTTATTTACAGAAAGCAAACATATTTACAGGCTCTCATTGAGAGCTGCTTAACTCTCTACATGCCTACACAGAAGGGAAACTGAAACTAAAACAAGTCCAGGCAAGTTCTTCTCCCCGGGTGCAAAAATTAACATCCGAAAAGAGGACAATTAAATTCAACCTCTTCACCCAGCCAAAATGATTAGTTACCATAGTAACCTTAATCTGTAGTAGAAAACATATTAACAGTAGTGACATGTGTAGTACATGGAAGTTCACATGTGTTTCTGAAGAGAGAATTTGTAAAAATAAATAGTCCAAAGAGGAGGCTTTTAAACCATAAGCTTAGCTGCATATTTTTGTAGAAAAGCTAAATAAAATTGCTGCAAATAAATACATGGTAATGGGAGGGAAGGAAGGGGTAATTTGTGTATGAAACACAAAACTATTTGTACAGTCAGATGTTTTTAAAAAATCACTAAAGGAGAAGTTCTGATGAGTGAAGAGGAAGGAAGGCGCAATAGCCAGGAAGGGAAGCATTTCTCCAAATGTGGGAAAGTTTGTACCCCTTTAAATAGGAATAAAGCGTGTTTCCAAGCAGAAGCTTTAGATGCATCCAATAGGCTGCCATGTTAAGGAAAGCTACAGGTCAGTCCTCCTTTGAATCCCTGATAGTGCAAATGGCACCGTTAAGGCTGGATTAATGAGCACAGACCTAGAATTGGCCCCCAAACATAGCCTCTGTGAGGTTTTTTTAATCACAATATTTCAGAAAAGGTTAATCCCACTGCAGAGGAAAACTGCAGTCACACCCAGGTTCCTCAGTTCTCTAGAGGGCTTGGAAGTAGTACATGGGGGAAATCTAGGTGCCAGGCATGACTGCAGTTTGGCTCTGCCCCCAAACACCTCTGCAGTTTAAGAAAAGAGATGTCGCTGCCTGGTAAAAAGAAAGGAAGATCGTCACAATGGGGGGAGGGGGAAAAGTTATACAACAGAAAGAAAAAGAGAGAGCTTGGGTGGGGAAGCTGAGGAGAAGTATTAGAAGGCCACAAACTAGGGTTATGGTGAGAGAGCATATGCTGCAGAGAAGTTCTTCTACACTATGCCACAGTGATGTCTAGAAACTGCTTACTGTGTGAATCCATCCAACTGTGTATGACAATGGTAAACCAGTGATGGATTTGCCTGGAGCACAAATGCTACATTTGGGTAAACTGGAAATACTGAGCAAGAGGCCTTCAATGATTACGATTTTGATGTACCAAAGTTGAAGGACACATTCATTATAATTTAATGCTGGTGCTAATGCCTCAGCTGGTACTTTGTGGCAATTGCTCATGGGATAAGAAATGCAGCTTGTGCCCATTTCTTGTGCTGCTTTCAATAACAGATTGAGTGAGTGAAAGGTCCCCTGTGCAAGCACCAAGTCATGTCTGACCCTTTGAAGGGACGCCGCTTTTGCGGCACTTTCTTGGCAGACTATAGCAGAGTAGTTTGCCATTGCCTTCCCCAGTCGCCACCTTCCCCAGCAAGCTGGGTACTCGTTTTACCAACCTCGGAAGGATGCAAGGCTGAGTCGACCTGAGCCGGCTACCCGAGAATCCAGCTTCTGCTGGGATCAAACTCGGGTCGTGGGGAGAGTTTCAGTTGCAATACTGCCACCTACCATACAGGGGAAAAAAGAAAGAAAGTGGTATGGACCTGCTCAGCAAGCAAATATTATAACAACTTTGCAGAAAGCATCAGTATTGCAAGCTGTTGCCAAAATGCATCATGTTTGGGTGCCTGTCTCATCTCCTGGGGCATGGACTCAAGACATGCTCGCCTGATTTTCTCCATTCCAGGCATGGTAGAATCCTTTCTTGTTCTCTCCATCTCCCCAATATTCCCATCACCTGCCACAGAGAGTTAAAAAAAAACTGCAAAGAATCCTTTCTTGAGTTCCACTCCAAAAGTCTCAAGCATGACCCACTTCTGAGCTTCTAGGAGTCCTTCCAAGAGCATTTTCCGGTTTGGAGCAGCACAAAAGCAGCAAACTTAAAAGATCACTGGATAAATCTCAAAGACCAGTCATCAGGTATTTGTAGATCAGTGAGCAGATTTGAAAATAAAGTGCCTTCAGAGGCTTTTTACAGTACTTTATATTGTTTCAGTTATGTCTCCACATTTTAAATAAATAGTTCACGAGGGATTGTATTTCTGAGAACAAGCAATATTCCAACACTGGGGAGTAGGCATAAGACTGATATGTGGACTTGCTTAAAAGACCTGTTCAAACTGAATAGAACAAAGTAATTGCAGAGTTGTTAACTGGAAAATGTGATCCTTTCCTAGCTAACGTATGCAGAGAGACAGTAAGGCCATATCCTCAGTAAGGAGGTGCGTCCTGGGTACTAACTAGGCAGTGTCTGGAACAGCAGTCCAACATAGGGTTGGATCCTTGGTTCTTTTGGCCATCACAATAGAAAGAATGGAATGCAACTTTGTTGAACTTTGAAACCTGCTGATCGCTGGAAACCCACCAGTCCCTGGAAACCCACCACCATGAAAACAGTGAGTTGGAAATTAATGATGCTGGTTTTAGGCAGGTGTAGTTCAAGAACAATCTAGGTCCCACTTGTTCAAGGATTGAAATGGTTCTAGATCTGGCAAATTCGATGCCAGTTCTGATCCGCCCACAGAATGCTGTTTTAGAATCAACCAAAAATGATGGTTGTACAGCTCTCAGGCCTTCTGTGGATGTAAGTCAGGCGCTGGGAAAGACCATTTCCAAAGGCAAAGTGGAGAAAGAGACTTCAGCCTTATTCTGATCTCTCTCAAATGGCCATCTGAGTAGTTAAGGATTGTTCTAACTGACATCAGTGCAATGATCCAGTTCCCACAATATGCATAACCTAGTCAGCTATTGACACAGTGAACTCTTCTTTCCAGTGATTCTGGCAGGTCAACAGGTATCATTTGTGGGAATATAGAGTCTCTGCTCACTCCTTCCAGAAAGTGTCTGGTATCTCATGAGCCAACAGTACTAGTAAGGCTTCATGAATCACCAGCCCCTTTAGACAGGCATGATTGGGCATAATAGGGAAAGGCAAAAAAGAGACAGGGAACCAGCTGTGCTCCATGCCCTGATTCACATAAAACACTTAAACCTCATGAAGGACGTGACAACCTGGGAGGCAGAGAAATGGGGTGGGGAAGAAAGAGAGGGAGAGAGAGAAACACATGGAAATAACCAAGGTACAGTGCTGGTATCCAGGGCATGAAACCTTGACTGCCAGTTCTTAGAAAACAGGGGAGCAGGTATTAAAACCCATTATCTATTAATTCTAGGCATATAGGATTTTCAGGAGCACTGGATTTTCCTTGCAGTTCATATACTTTGGAGCATGTAAGAATGTTTTGGTCTAGTGGTTAAGGCACGAGGCTAGAGACCAGGAGACGGTGAGTTTTAGGCCTGCCTTAGGCATGGAAGCTGGCTGGGTGACCTTGGGCCAGTCACTCACTCTCAGCCCAACCCACCTCACATGGTTGCTGTTGTTGTGGAGAAGACAGGAGGAAGAAGGAGTAATAGGTATGTTCCCCACCTTGAGTTATTTATAAAAATAATATAGGCAGGAATGTATATATATGATTAAATATATATTTTATATTATTAAATATATTTTATTTATTACATATATTTTATTTATTAAATATATTTTAATATAATATATATATATATATATATATATATATATATATATTATATCATATCATGTGTATGTATGTGTGTGTGTATATATATATATATATATAGTGTGTGTGTGTATATGTTGTTGTTGTTTATTCATTTAGTCACTTCCGACTCTTCGTGACTTCATGGACCAGCCCACGCCAGAGCTTCCTGTCGGGCGTCAACATGCCCAGCTCCCCCAGGGACGAGTCCATCACCTCTAGAATATCATCCATCCACCTTGCCCTTGGTCAGCCCCTCTTCCTTTTGCCTTCCACTCTCCCTAGCATTAGCATCTTCTCCAGGGTCTCCTGTCTTCTCATTATGTGGCCAAAGTATTTCAGTTTTGCCTTTAATACCATTCCCTCAAGTGAGCAGTCTGGCTTTATTTCCTGGAGGATGGACTGGTTTGATCTTCTTGCAGTCCAAGGCACTCTCAGAATTTTCCTCCAACACCACAGTTCAAAAGCATCGATCTTCCTTCTCTCAGCCTTCCTTATGGTCCAGCTCTCGCAGCCATATGTTACTACGGGGAACACCATTGCTTTAACTATGCGGACCTTTGTTGTCAGTGTGATGTCTCTGCTCTTAACTTTTTTATCGAGATTTGTCATTGCTCTTCTCCCAAGGATTAAGCGTCTTCTGATTTCCTGACTGCAGTCAGCATCTGCAGTAATCTTCGCACCAAGAAAGACAAAGTCTTTCACTGCTTCTACATTTTCTCCCCCTATTTGCCAGTTATCAATCAAGCTGGTTGCCATATTTGCCAGTTATCAATCAAGCTGGTTGCCATGTGTGTATATATGTGTGAGTATATATATATATACACACACATATATACATGTGTGTGTGTATATATACATATATTTCAGAGCATAAATGCCAAGGAGATTGTAAGCACTAGCAGCATGCACATCTACAATCCACCAGATCGGGATAGTGGTATGGATGGCTTGGTTCTCTCTGCAACCAAGGGCATTAGGAAAGTATGTTAAATAGCTGCCAGGAATTCAGCAATGGAATTCAAAATTACAACTGGGCCTTTTTCAGGCTTTTTTTTTTTTTTTTGGTGTCTTCGAGTCAGTATTCATTCCTGGTGACTGCTGGGACAAACTGGGACAAATTTTCTTGTCAATGTTTTCAGAAGTGGTTTGCCATTGCCTCCTTCCTAGGGCTGAGAGGGAGTGACTGGCCCAAGGTCACCTGGCTGACTTCATGCCTAAGAGAGGAACGCCTGGTCTCCTGGCTTCTAGCCTGGTGCCTTCACCACAGCAACGAAGTGGCTCTTTTTTAGGCTTGCCTTCAACGAAACTGAACAACAGAGCCCCAGTAGGATCCGGGAGGCATGCAGACAGGCTGGCAGGCAGGAAGGGCCCATACTGCCATTGCTGCCACACCTCCCCTGCTATTGCTCCTGAGTTTGCCATTGCAGTGCCTCTTCCAGCTTCCTTCAGTTAAAGAATCATAGAATATACAGAAGAGGAGAGACCTTAGAGATCATTTAGTTCAGTGTTTTTCAAACTTAGCAACTTCAAGATGTGGGGACTTCAACTCCCAGACTTCCCCAGTGCTGGCTGGGGAAGTCTGGGGGTTGGATTCCCCACATCTTAAAGATGCCAAATTTGACAAACACTGATTTAGTCCAACTCATGCCCAGTGCCAGAATTCATACCATAGTACCTCTGACAGATGGCCATCCAGCCTCTAATTAAGCACTTCCAGCAAAGGAGAGCCCACCGTCTCATGAGGCAGCCTGTTCCACTGTTCAACAGCACTTACTGTTAAGAAAATTCTTCTGACGTCCACTCAAAGCTTGTTCCCTGGTCATTTAAACCCATTATTTCTTGTCTTCTGGAAAAATATCGAACCAATCCACCCATCTTCTACACAGCAGACTTCAAACTTAAATCAGCTATTTTGTCTCCTTTGTTGGAGAAAAGTCTGTAAGATAGAACTCCTGAATTTATTTCCATCCCATTTACAACTTAAACATTTCCTCTCCTTTTTCACTTGGCCCCGCAGGGACAAGATTTTGTGTACTCAAGCAGAATACCAGAGAATTTCAGTCTCCAAAATTTATTATGGGCTTGCAAAGCCAGATCAAGCACACATGGGCATGTGCAATAACACTCCATAGGCAAGACCTTGAAACAGAAAAAAAAGGGTATATTTATAATTTAGCAACAAGGAACTACAGGATTATAAATGAGATTGGTTACAAATTATTTATAGAAGACAAAGTTTAAAATAGATCTGATTTGCTGTACTGCATTGTACCTGCTAAATGTCAAATCACAGCTTTCTACTAGTTCTGTTTCATTGGCCAACTTCGTTGTGAAATCTGCTAATGCAGAGGTGTAGCTATGCTAAAAGCTTACTAATTTACGGCTGCTATGCATAAAACACTTGCTATGCTCAGGAGCCCACACCCTGCAGTGAGAGACTATTTGGTGACTGAGAAGGTGAGGGCTCAGGCCTGTGGCTGCAGCATTGGTACGGAAGAAGGGCCTGTGTAACGTTCATTCTCCTGGCCACCAGAGCCCAGGAAGCAGCTGAGTTCTCTCAACATACATCCTTGAGACACCTTAATGAAATACATGATTCTATCCATTTACTAAACTGGAATCTCCACAATCAGAAGCTGAACATTCTGGGGAGGACTATTGGGTTTATGGCTTGTATATAACTTTTCTAGGGCATCCAGCTGGCTGTTGCTGTTTTCAAAAGAGCTAAGCATAGTTTTCCCCAAAATGGACTTCTGCCTAGTCTGATCCAGCAGTACTCTTTCATGTTATATTTTTAGAGAACACAAGAGGGAATTCTATATATTTGTTCATCTGGAAATGTTCTATTAGGCTATGTTTACATGGAATATCCACCCCAGTCCTACCTGAAACATACAAATGTGCATTTTCTATGCTAAGAGTAAAATAGCCTCCTTTACCTTAGTGTCTGTGAGGTATGAGGGACTGCAACACTCAATAAAGTTATTGTGGAGTCATGACTGCAGCCAGAGCTCTCCTCTGCATAATTGGCATTATGGTAGGCATTGGTTTTAATGTCTATTATTATTACTATTACTATTACTGTTAATAATAACTTTGTGGCTCTTGTTTTTGTCCAAAAGGAGAAGCCAAAGCAAAGATATTGTCTGATTCAGAAGGAGGGGATCTTCCATCACAAAACTAATGAAAGTGTCTCAGTAGTCATCTAGCAAAATGTAAAAACATATCATCAACTCAGGTGAGTGGACAAGGAGAGATTCCTTACTGCCTAGAGAAAGTCTTTTGCCCAGCCTGTTATTGACTTCCACCATCCTTGCTTTTAGCCAGAAACCAGGAACTTAAATCAGTCTTCATCTGCACGTGATACAATTTCACCAATTTGCTCAACCATGGAGGATATTTGATCCATAATCCAAAACAATTCTAAGGGCTGGAAAGTGATGATACTCTCTGCTTAGCATATAAACCACAGCTACAGTGCCAATCATGCTGCTTAGGACACCCTGGGTTTCATTCAACACAATTCCTGCACTGCCTATATTTACTGAATCAGGCAGGTCCCGACATGCACACAAACATCCATACACATAAACAGAAGATTCCTCTAATTCGAGCCCAACTCCTTGTGACTTCATAGACAGGACAGAAAAGTAGTTTACTGTTGCCTTCTTCCAGGACTTCCCACTTCCACACTACTGCGTCTTCCTGATGGTCTCCCATCCAAGTACACATCTAGCCTGACTCTTAGTTACCAAGCCAGACAAGGCCAAGCAGGTACTGCAACCAGCTGGTATTACCTAGGGGCATTCCACCCCAGTACTAACCAAGCTTGCTTGCCCTTAGGGCTCATCCTTATATTCTTATAACCACAGTATGAATATGTCCTGTGGACAGTACTTAAATACCATGTCCTCAGGCCATTGCTTTCATCTCACCCCCGACCCCCAACCCACAGTAGAAGCAGCATAATGTCAGCATTAGCTGTTCCAGTTTTAAAATAGTGTTTTCTCTCTTCTTCAGACACGTTTTTTGGCACAGACACAGCCTATGAAGGTCCTTCAATATTGTGGCTCCTGACACGGCCAGGGCTGAGATCTTCCCAGCTCCTTGGCCTTCTTGGGCTTTTATGGGCACACTGCCACCCTCTGGCCACTGGTCACAGCCCCATTTTGGCTTAGGCTCTAGAAGACATTGGACATTTGGCATCTGCAGAGGAAGCAGCCCTCTTCTGTGACTGACCGGTCACAGGTGCAGAGAAGTTAGCTGAGCTCCAAAGTTTCTTTGATTATTAGTGATGACTTGGTGGTAAGGGCATGGGGGCATTTGTCTTCCCAGATGCTATTTTTTGTCCCATGTTCTTCACCATCCAAAGAGATTCCATGTTTATGCGCCTGTGTGTGTTTTGTGTGGGTGTTGTGGTTTATGCCTTCTGGTTGGTTTGGATTGGCTTTCTGCTCTTTTCCCTGAAAATCTTTCCTACTAAAGGTGCTGCAGGGAGTAACACAGTGAAGTGTCTCTATCCACCAGGGCTCCAAATGTAACTGACAGGTCTGTGGGATAAGAGACCAGGTGAATAAAATGTAGGCTCCTTCCCACCCATGTCTGTCAGCCAGCACGTGCGTGCACACACACACACACACACACAAATCTGATGTGCCGGAAGGGTAGCATGGTGAAGCAGAAGATAAAGGAGTTGCTCTGACTTTGCTGTTTCAGCTCCCGGTCCTCAGAGATGGCTTTTTATGCTCCAGGCCTCCAACGATATGGATCAGCTCAGTGGGATCAGCAACCTGGCAGGTAAAGCATCACCTCTCCACATCAGTGCTTGTCAGCCTACACCCCAAAGGGCAGGGAGGAAGGTAGCATTATGAAATGTCAGCATACATTTTTTCAGGCTATTTTTAAACAGGATACAGTGCTAAACCCATACTTTAAAAAGCTGTGTTCAAAAATAGCTTTAAAAACAGCTGACATGCACAGAAGAGGTATGAGGTAAAATGGGAAGGAACTCTGCCACAGTATTGAGCAACCACACACACACCACTATTAGCTGTTTTTAGAGCTATTTTTATACAGGTTTAGCGCTCTTCTGAACGAGCACTAAACCTATTTTTAAGTGTAGCCTGAAAAGAAGCTGACAGGTGCTGGAGTGGGGATGTCTAGTGAAGTTTTATCTCTCCCATTTCACTGTGTTCCCCCACCAGTGCACAGCAGCTGCCTTTTCATTTGGCTCACAGGCACTGGGATCCTGGGACTCATAGACACTTACAGGCAGGGCCGCAACTAGGGTCTGTGTCACCCAGGGCAAACATGGATTCAGCGCCCATTTTGGTACCCGCCCCCCAGCGCTCATTTTGGCACCCCACCAGCGTGGCACCCGGGGCACATGCCCCGGTTGCCCCCGCCCCCCGCCCCCCCTAGTTGCAGCCCTGCTTACAGGCACCCTGCAGCCTGTAGACCATCAGTAGATGAGAGATGCCTGGTAAAATGGAGTTCTCCTGCTTTATCAAGCAGCCTTTCCCCCACCTTATGATCCATGTGGACGCTGCTTGGTAAAAGAGCAGAGGTTCCCTGCACCATCCATGGATCAGCTCTCCTCGTATCAGTTTTCGAAAGAGGGCTAAACCCACAGCAGCAGCCATCTGTCAGAACTCATCTCCCACCCAGACCCAGACAAGGATGGATGTTTTCCTGCCCACTGGTGATATTGTTAAGAAATGTTGTGATGTGATAAATTATGAATGTTCAACACTTTTTCAGTATTTCCAAAATAAGAATTCTAATTTTTCAACAATGTGTCCTTTATGGCAAGAAAACACTGGAAAATAAAATGTGGGAAAAACGTGTCTCTTTGTATAATGCAAACTAAAAGAGAATATAACTGGATGAAAAACTGGGACAAAACTATTAACTGATGTATCACTTCAGACAATAATGCTGCCAGATTTTGGAGCTAGAACACTGAACTCTTGTGAGGATTGCCATCTTGCTATCTATCTATTTATTTATTTGTTTAGTGCCGAGCGCCTGAAAACATTTCTAATGCCTGGCATGTAAGATTAGCTATTAGGACCTAGTCATGAAAACTTGGAATTAATGAATCTCATTGTGTTAAAACAAACATAATGTTCCCAATTTTACTATATTAGTTGAAAATTGAAACAGATGTTTGTGGAGAGAGATGGGAACTGTGGAAATGCAGTCGTATAAAAGGTTTGTTCACAGCTTTGTTCTAAGTTTAAAATTTTTGGGAAGGCTGTGCTAAATGTATAAATTGTAAACCTAAAACTGATATTGCCATTACCATCATTATTGCAGAATTAGGCGAATCGGCTGATGAAATAAGAAGTAGCATCATGTCATTGTGCAGGGATGCACAAGTAAGCCTGCTTCTAGTCCATGCCAGTTTCACATATACTCAATCATATTTCCATATTTTTAAATGTGCATTTAAAAAATAATTACATTTATATTTAAATCTGCATTTTATCCCACGAAATATGACTTTCTGTCCTATAGTTACTTAAATATCTGAAAAAACAAACAGGAGAGGTAATTGTGGAATTCAGTGCATTAGCAACTTTAGTATTTTGAGTGTCTCTTCTAAAATACGTGACTTTGTTGCCCGTGACATCACATGGCAATGGAAAGAGCCAGTTTGGTCTAGTGGTTAGGGCGACGGGCTAGAAACCAGGAGACCGAGAGTTCTAGTCCCACCTTAGACATGAAAGCTGGCTGGGTGACCTTGGGCCAGTCACTCTCTCTCAGCCCAACTCACCTCGCAGGGTTGCTGTTGTTGGGAGAAAACAGGAGGAGGAAGGAGTATTAGGTATGTTCGCTGCCTTGAGTTATTTATAAAAATAATAAAGGTGGGATAGAAAATAAATAGATAGATAGATAGATAGATAGATAGATAGATAGATAGATAGATAGATAGATAGATTATCTCAAAATGCTCACTTCTGAATGCATTTTCGCTAAACAACATATGAGGGATATTTAGGGAAGAGCTAGGATCAGAAATGTTAGTATCTCTTAGCTGCCATCCTGCCGTCATTTTTGTTCATAGCTTTGTTCTAAGTTTAAAACTTAGAACATTTTTGCAGCAAATAACCCCAGTCATTCCACAGAAAGAGACATCTACAAAATTTGGAAACATTCAGGATTTCAGGAGACTAATGAGCAGTATAGAGCCAGTTTGGTGTAGTGGTGAAGGCACCAGGCTAGAAACCAGGAGATGGTGGGTTCTAGTCCCGCCTTAGGCACAAAGCCAGCTGGGTGACCTTGGGCCAGTCACTCTTTCCCAGCCCTAGGAAGGAGGGAATGGCAAACCACTTCTGAAAAACCTTGCCAAAAATACTGCAGGGACTAGTTTAGGCAGTCATCAGGAGTTAATAACTGACTAGAAGGCACCAAAAAAAAAAGAGCATGTAAAAAGCCCCTACTGGTCTCCTGCAAAGGCTTCCAATAGGTAGGGAAGCAAGCTTACCTGGAGGATGAAATGACACAAAGAACAACAAAACTTTTCCATCTGTTTCCAGTGAGGCCAAATTGCAAGATCAGCTCAAACGCTAAGGAGTTAGTTACTGGCCTAAACTAAGTTTATGCCTGTGGTCTGTAGATCATACGCATGTTAGTAAAGAATGGCTATTTGTCATGCTTCCCGTTGCAAAGCCTACGGGCATCACAGCGGGAAAAATGCATAATAGGAAGAGGTAAGCATAATCCCTAAAGCACCCATGTCTGGAAGGGAATCACGACACAAAAGGAAAGACCCTCGGATCATATTGACAACCATTAAAAAAAGACAAGGGAACCAACACATCATTCCACAGGGAACACAGTCACACACCTCACAAATGGGGCGCCCATCAGACAGAACTTAAACACTTAGCAAAAGACCAAGGAAACATCTCCCCATTTCCCCACTGAACACATCTGATCCGGACGAAGGCAGAAAGACAAAGGAAAGCACCGGCATCGCCCATCAACCAACTCATCACAACCTCAAGCACCCATCGAGTCTTGGCTCGAGGGTGAAGAAGCACAACGTCCGCCAACAAAGTATAAACAGGGCAACCTGTCAACGTACAAGTATTCCCATCTTTTTTCTTGCATGCACTCCGTCCTAATAAATCCTGAAATCCTTAGACTACCTAAGTGAGTCTGTGGTTTATTTGGAGCGTGGCTGCCCTGACACTATTGGGCTGAAGGCCCTAAAGGTTTTCCCTCTTTTTTCCCCCGGCCTCTGCAAGTTCTATTTTTTTTTATTTTTCTCTCTATTCCTGCATTCAAATGTTATTTATTGTATTTCATTTTTGTGAGACTTCTTTTGTCTCCCTTGTGAAAAAACAGAATTCTACAGTTAAAGTAATGAATAAATACATTGCCTGGCAAGGGCGGTTTTATCTCAGGAAACATACATAGTTGGCAGAATCATGAAATACTCACCGGAACTAAAGAACTACAAGATTATTCAGATAACACCTTCATACTTATTTCTCTCTTGGGAAGGATTTCAAACAGCTGAGGAAACTATGTTAGAGCCCTGGGGAAATTGTGGGCCGTATGCAACCGCCAAAATACTTTTCGGCAGTTCCAATATTTTCAAAATCTTGCTGCTGAAATTTGGGGACAAAACATGGTAATTTTCAATAGTGTAATTTTTTGGAAAAGTTATTCTTGTACTGTTATTATATAATAATAACTATTATTATTAATGATGATGATGATGAAATTTGGGGACAAAAATGACAATTTTCAACAGTGTGATTTAAAAAAAAAACCTTTAAACATGGTACAGTGGCTAAGGTCTAGACTAGGAGCAAGAATACCAAAATTCAAGTCTACCCTCAGTCCTGAAAACTTAGCAAATGACTTTGGGCTGGTCACTCTCTCTCAGCCCAATCTACCTCAACAACCTTTCCTTGTTGTGGGGAGGAACTGGAGGAGGAAGCACTATGTATGGCACTTGAGCCTGGCTGGGGAATTCTGGGAGTTGAAGTCCACACAACTTAAAGTTGCCAAGGGTGAGAAACACTGCTCTAGCAAATCAATCAGTCAATCAATCAATCAATCAATCAATCAATTGAGAGTGTGTATTAATCCTACCAAAAAAAATTTTTTTTTAAATGGCCTTATTCCTTCCAGTGACATCATTACATCAAAGCCCTCCTTCTGTGGTTCTTGGAGGTACAAAGCAGAGAAAAACTTAAAATGGATCTTGACTGAAGAAAGTCACCTTCCACCCCTGCATATGAAGACCATGACATACAAATCCTGATATACGGCCAAACCGGATGTAAAGCAGATGCCCAGAATCCCTCTCAGAAAAACGGAAGGCTTACAAATGCAATAGGGTTAGCTGAGCATATTTTGAAGTGGAGTAGTATATATCTCCCATCTAAAGAGAAGAGCTCTGTAAGGCCATTTGATCCAGAGTCTAATTATGTAACTGCATTTCTGGCCAGGCTCTCAGGGGTTCATTCCAGAGTTCCCAAACTCACTGATCATTATGGAGTCCACATCCCAAAAGCCACAAGGAGAAGAAATATTAGTTGGTGATATCCTAAAGACCTTTTCTGCTGCTGAAGCACAGCTTCTCCAAGACAGGAAAAGGTTTAAAAGAAGGTGTCTCACAATATATGGCTGAATCAGTTTAGTTATTAAGGTAACTAACTCTAGAAATGACCCAGTTTTCAGTCAAAAATAGTTTCTTGCTCAATGGTAGTTAAAGTCCTGCTTTTCTAAAAGTTACTTTGAGGTCTGCCATGGAGTGAAATGCTCTGATATTACTTTGTCATTGTTTTGAGTCCTGATGTCAAACATGCCCTGTTTCAGGAAAGTGGGACTTTAACAGCACCATTGAGAGAGAGGTTACTGAACTTGCATACTGTACATCAAAAGGTTTCAGGCAATCTCAGAAGGTCTCATCAAACATGTTCGTTAGTTGGAAAACATGTCATCAGGCTCCTTCTGATTTGTTGCCACCATGGACTAACCCAACTGTCCTCTTACAAGACTGAATGTGGTTGTAATCTGCAGAGAAAGAACTTGGGTCAGATCTGATCAGGTACAAAAATGTGTTAGGTGACATTCAGCTCAGAGCTTGCAGGGAAGGAGAAAGAAGAAATGGTGGTCACCACCATCAACACCATTTTTTAAAAAATGTGGTATCAAAACTATTTTCATTCTTGGTGAGATGCAAAGATCTCTTGCTCTTGGAGATGGAAAACAGGAGAGACGTGAACTAGGCAGTCTTAATTTTAGTAAAGTTGGAAATAAGATACATACTTGGTAAAAAAAAAAAAAAACCAATAGAAGACAAAGCAGGTAAAATTATGCATGGATGGACATGCCTCCTAAAGGAATTTACACACATGTGTGTTTGTGTATGTGTGTGCCTGGATGTGTAAGAGATAAAACATGAAAGGCTCACTTGCAATAACATAACCTGTATATCACTTCCAATTGAATTTCCCCCTTACATCTCTAATTTTCGCACCTTGATTTATTGCCCATTTTAATGGTAAAGATCAAAACTACCTAGTGAGTCTGTGGCTCCTGTGGTCCTAAAAATCCCATTTTGAAGTTACACAGGGCTCTGGGCTCCTCAGCCTCACACCAGGTCACCAGTCTCTTGCCTCTCATTCGCTTTTTACAGTCTCACTTTCACTTCTTGCACTCCATGTGAAACTAGCAATCTGCTGGCTGGTGTTTGTGCAAGAGGATTCAGAGTTAGGGTTTCAGTCAGAGTCAGTAATACTTGTAGTTTTACTATTGCATTAATTAATAGGAGGTGGAGCAGGCCAAATGAAGCAGAAGGCCTTGCAGCAAAGGCCTTTTTACAACTCAGATCAAAGAGCTCCTCCTGGGTGCTGCATAGATGGCTTTCAAGAATCTATTCCAAGGACAATAGAAGTAAGAACTCTAATAACCTTCCAATTCTGGAGAACTGCCAGCTCTAGAAAGCAGCCAGTCTAGTGACCATTAAAGGGGATGCCTCTTTGGTTTCTTTTCCACTCTAATTACCTTTAGCTGGTTGCTGCACCTGGAAGCAGAACATCAAGTGCTCTCCAAGGATCACCATGTCAGAGTGGCCTGGACTCAAAGAACGATTGCCGCCACCTCAGACTTTTTCCTTTTCCCAGCACTGAAATACAATAGCCTTTCTGATGGAGAGATACGGCACAGCAATCACACACCGCTGGCCCTAAGGTTTCCTGGCACACATGCACACACACCTCACTCTCCAGAGACTTGTGCCAACTCTCCATACAATACCCACCTCTGGATAGCGCTCTTCCCCCTCTCCTGTGCCCCCCTCCTCCCGTTCTTCTAGTTCCGTGTAGGCTTACTCTGTCACTACCCACACACTAGTTTCTGTCAGGACAATTGCCTTACCACAAAACAAGCAGGCCAAGCACTGTGGCGTACTGGTAGAGCACATCCTGTCCATACAAAAGAGAGAATGACAGATTCCATTCCTATCGTTTGGAGAGAAAGCTGGAGAAAATGCTAGACTGAAACCCTGGAAAACTGTGGCCTGCGTACAGGAGAACTAGGCAAAGTTTTACCCTCCAGATGCTTTAGAATTATTTGTATATTTATTTATTAAATGCATTTATAAGGTCACCAACTCACACACAGTGACTCCGAGCAGCTTACAGAATTAAAAACCATAAAAACATAATACACACCCCACGGCAGCAGCAAACACATTCATGTGAGCCACTTGTTCGGCTCCAAAGAGGCCTGGGGTCCCCAGGCCTGCTGACAAAACCACATCTTCAGGGCCTTCCACAAAAGGAACAAGGAGGGGGCCAATCTTATCTCTGGTGGGACGATGTTCCAAAGGGAGGGAGCCACCACGGAGAAGGCCCTTTTCCTCAGCCTGATGTACTTCCCTGACTGAAGAAGAACTGAAGAATAACTCCCATAAGCCTCCAGCCAACCAGGCCAGTAGTCAGATTATAGGAGTTGTAACCCAAAAATACCTTGCCTATCCCCAGTGTCCTTGGGATGGATGCTGGATTACAACTTGCAGCATCCTTCACCATGAGCCATACCTTAGGATGCTGGGAGTTCAGCAACATCTGGACTACCATAGATTGTATATCCCTGGTATAGATAGTAACAAACGAGATGGATTCAAATTCTAACTGGGTAAAATGCAGCCTTCCAGTGTTCCTAAGTCACTTCCAGAAGAAAAATGCAGAGGAGATGCCTTTCCCTGCTTCTAGCCTGTGATTCTGTGTAGCATTAACTGAAAGGCACAGGGGACAGGTATTATGTTTATTTTTTCTTCGGGCCAGGCGTGCTCTTCAAATTTTTTCCACACAGAGTTCCAGGGCTAAAAACCACTCTGGCATGCTACAGTGGGCTCATGGCAATTGTTAGTCATGCCAAAGTGTGCTCTTGCTTGCTTGCTTGTTTCAAACCATAAGCACAACTGTTGTGGATCATAGCACTTGTCAACCTTTCAAATGTGGATTGAAGAGAGATGAAGCAATCATTTGTTGTGGTGAAATAAACAGAGAATTCCATGTAAGTTCAGCTTACACAACAGTCTCCACCAACCACCTGATAATGTGGTGGACCAGTTGTATGAATTGGCCATGAGGCAGATTAACCTTGAAGGACTTCTCCCATTTGCTCCCCAGTGCTGACAGTAGTCACACAAAAGGGATATCTCCCATTCCCCCAGCTGAAAAAGTAGAATTATGGACTCACCAAAGTCCATAATTACATGGGTCAGAACACAAATCTGTTCCTAGCTCGTAAATATTGGCTGTATTTGATGTGCCCAAATTTGTTTTTGTGATTCAGAATACAAAATCACTTATGAACCTGTGTTCTCATAAGGACAATATGACTGACCCACTCTGTACATGGTTTGATGTTAGGAAATACAGGTTGCCCTTGAGCTTGTCAAAGGAGAAAAGGTAAAGAAATTTGTATCAAAAATACAGTGAATGTACTTTCACAAGAGATCCACTGCTGAAAATAATTTACAAGCATACATTCCCTACCACAGTGTTTCTCAGAATTTTCTTCTCAACATTTGAAAATTGCTCAAAGTCTCAGAAAAATTACATACATACATATCCATCACACTCTCTTTTTAGGGTAGGCACCATTACACAGAGTGCAGAGAGGGAATAAGGAATAAGTTGAAGTCATGTGATAAGAAAAGGACATATCGCAAATGGACTGGCAAGAAGACCATTTATTCAAATGATGTAATAAAAAGGAGAACTGAGAAGATCATTAATCAATCAATCAATTAATTAATTAATTTGGTGCATTCTACAAATCCAGGTACTGTGCATGCATAACTTGTGACACATTCTGAAAACCAGAGGCCAGTCCCTAGCCACATCACTGAGAAAGACTCTTTCAATTGGTAATTTTTGGGAAGAAATGGTGTATCTGCCAACATTTCAGAATCAGAAATAGGGAGATGATTTGTGCAAAAACATGTTGCTCCTTCCCCACCCCCAATGTGTTTTTAGGGGCTGAGTAATACTTTTGAAGAGATATTTTGCTTTGTTGAGGATACACACGGAGCACCTCTTCAAAGCTACTTTGCAATGCAAAACACACACACACACACACACTCCTCCGTGTCAAATGCAGTGGCCACAGTCACTTTATGTCAGTCTGAGCCTCTTGCCCAGCAGCTCTAGTTTCTGAAAGCAACTTCTGTGCATGAACTATGCATGCTCAGAAGCCTTTTCTGACTCCTCAACCGCCACTGGAAGTGGAGGAAGAGATTTCTGTTCATCCAGAATACACGCACAGTAGCCTCTTGTGGCTACTGAATGCTGGACGATATTTCAAGGCAATAAGATGTCTTGATGATGCAAGTTGCATCATTATCATGCCTCACAAAGGTGAGTTGCATAAAGTCTGTTGTGCAAAGCACCCTTACTGAAGTAAAGCACAGTTCATTTGCACACCCCTTGTACTGTGTGCCTCAAGCCTTAAAGGAATAGTCTTCACATAGGTCCAACCAAGCAAAACATCTAATTTCCTGGGGTTCATTTCATTTTGCTTTGATTAGAGCCTTTTGCAGCCTAAAGCCTGGAACACCATATTCCAATTTAAAGTGGGTAGTCAAAGAGAAAAAATGAAGACTCTTTCAAAATAGCCAGGAGCATTAGTTGCACATGCCTTTCCCCTCGAGTGGGCTTTGATCCGAGGAGAGGGTATTCTCCATTTTGCCTCTGGTTTTGGTCCACTTGAATTAATCCTCTCAGAGGCTGGCTGGAGACCTCTTGCGGGGTTCAGGGTATGCCCTGTTACAGCCATCAATTGAAAAAGCTGCTCTTCTACATGCTTAACCCAAGTAGGTCACACTAGATTCAATGTGGCTTATTCCCAGATAAGCAGGGATAAGGTTGCAGCCTCCTTACAAAGAATTAAACAACAGACCTACCGCTCAAATAAAGTAGCAGCAAGTTCTATCAATACCTCCCACCCCCTGCCCCATTTTTTCCCCTGGCCCATAGAAAACCATCTGTGGGATCGCATTTTTTTCTGTAGTAAATGTTGATACATTTCAGTTTATTTAGCACAGTTCTATACATGCAGCCTATTCTGACTGAATCCAATTAAGCTCAATGAGGTTTGTTCTCTAGTAGTAGGCATGCAACCTTCTTCAACATAATTGAAGAATGCAAAAATTGCCTGCATTTGCAACTTTTAGCCACCTTCAGGAGGAGGAGGAGGAAGTTTTCTTTCATTTCTTCTCCCTTCTGACCATTGGCTGACAATCTAGGGCAGTGTTTCTCAACCTTAGCAACTTTAAGATGTGTGGACTTCAACTCCCAGAATTGCCCAGCCAGCCATGCTAGCTGGGGAATTCTGGGAGTTGAAGTCCACACATCTTAAAGTTGCTAAGGTTGAGAAACACTGATATAGAGATAAAAGACGCTCAAGAAAATAAAATCTGGTTCTCGTTAAGTAAATAAGCAGTAAATGCCCCTCTATGGCCATTCCACAACCTTTCTGCAAAACCACTTAAATGAAGCTCGGAAGCTGTCAGTGTTCCATGAACCACTGCCAGAAGGCAAACCAGATTTGCTAGTATCTGACTCCCCGTCTCTCCTTGAGCTAAAAATCTGTGCTCCTTCCCCTTTCCGGTGACTTTTCCAGGCTATTCAGTTTGGCCATTGCAGTGAGAACAGCACATTTCCTCCTGTATCCATCCACCTGACCTGTCCCAGCTTGGCATGTTCCCTGGATCTACTCCTGTACATATTTCATTCTTGCTCGGCTCAACAGTAGCCAAAAAAAAAGTGGGGGCATCTTCCTTCCCTGGGGATTGCTTTCCCCTCTGCCCACTCTTGTCTACAATGGCAAGGAGAATCACATGAGTGATAGGGCTGCTTGGAAAGCTGGCAGGAGCCCTGGAATACGAACACAACCACTAGCAGCAAAAATAGGATGGCCAAGGAGGGAGAGCGGTGACGTCTTTGCTTTGGGGGCTTATTTTTAAACTGTTTATCAAGGACTTGCTAGTCTTGGCAGGGGAGGCTGGAAGCTATTTGGAGGGCAGGTGATGCAGCAACAGTCCATAAAGGTTAGCTGGCATTGGCCCTCTCTCTTTGCTCTTTCTGACCATTGACCAATCATCTTCAAGCACATGAAGAGATGAGTCTGTGGCCTTCTTCCTCCACTGTATTTATTTTTGTATATTTGTACACAGAGACAGTGAGAACGTATATAGAAAACAATGTTTGCATCACACCACATTCTCCCAGATAGTAAATTTCCTCGGTCTTTTGCTAGGAAGCAAAGTGGGGAAGAAAAAGAAGCAACTCACAAAGCTGACAGGCAACTTTCAAGCATGATTTCAGAGATGGGAAAGAGGAAAATGTGCAGGTGTGCATGGACACAGGAGACCTTTCAGAGACCCTTTTGCTGCCCATCTAAACTGCATGCATTTCGAAAATAAGCTCTATTGTACACACTGGACTAGCACGTAAATATGTTTTTAGCAGGTGGCAGAAATCGATCTGGACCAGGCTTACCATTAAGGTAGAATGACATAGTCACCTCTGGTGACAGATAGTAGGAGAGAGCAGCAAGGTGCCAGAGAAGCAGCAGTGGACTTTGGGGACCGCTGTGTTCCATTAAGGTCACCCTTTGCCCTCAGATGTCACAGAGGATCCTTTGACATCATCAATATTAAAGAAAGTTTAAGTTCTCTTTCCAGTCTATTTCTGAGCAGGCAGGAAGAGGAGCCTTCACCTCAGGAAACAAAACTGATTGGCCCAGGGTGTGGTCAAAGCAAGGACTCTTCAGATGCCCTTAAATCATCATCATCATCATCATCTTATTTCTGACATGGATTTCCACCAAGAAACTTAGAGGCTTGCTTGATCTGGATATTCCAGCTTTATGCCACTAAGTGCCTGGAATCCTTTATGGTCACTGTATGATGTGACTAGACCTGACTAAAACCTTCCACCCACTTTGTTTGCTTGTTCTTTGTTTAATCTATGTATAGGGCTATCCAATTCACTATTGTGCCTCTGGGCAGATAACTTTGTGTTGAAAACAAGTAAGATAGATAGATAGATAGATAGATAGATAGATAGATAGATAGATAGATAGATAGATAGATAGATAGATAGACAGACAGACAGACAGACAGACAGACAGACAGACAGACAGACAGACAGACAGACAGACACAAAACAAAATGAAAAATATAACACATCCAAGGCCAGCCACGATCAATCTTTTAACCTTTACGGAATGGGCTTATCTAACACTCTTTTTGGGCCAGACTACAGATCTTTTAGCCCAAGCTTCAAAACGGCTATGTCCTGGAACACACTAAAACAAACTTCTGAGAATACTCCAAAGGAGCTCATTTAAAGATCTCTGTATGTGAGCAATGTTTTGCGCAAAGGTTACACTTTTAAAAAATATACTTTGCCTCCAAGCGCCTTTGGGAGGATGCCAATCATACCATGACATTGCCAGAATGGGCATGGCAGAAAGTTTTAGACATTTTTCCATGGGTTGTTTTAAGGGGCTTAAGGAGCACTAAACCTCATGAAGCCTAAACACATCTGCTTTGCATCTTACTTTGCTGGAAAAAAAATCACAAGCTTTGTCATCACCCCAAATGGCATTTTTGCTATTAAATTTGGGGAACATGATCTGGAAGGGCTTGGGATGTAGGATGAATTGGGGTGCTTGGGAGTCCATGAAACGGAGTTGCCCATTCTTGATTTAGAAGGCAACACACCAGACATTCTGCCAATTAGATCTTCTAGTCCCAAATTGTAAATCAAAAACACTCTGAACTGGGACTGGAAACAAACTGGAAAGCCAGCACAGTTTAACCTCTATTAGAGATTAAACAGTTGCTTAGGCAATTTCAGTGGCTAATAAATTAATTAATTAAGTGTTGGGATGTTTCAGTTCTAGTAAAGTCATGATGGGAGGGATGCATGCCAGAAGAAATTCTGGCTAGTGTTCTGGCTTTCTCCCAAAAACGGCATGTTAATTGGTGAATATTCCTAAATTATCTTTAAAAAAAAAAAGAAACTGCCAAAACCTTGATGCCATTTTATAGCATCTGGATCTTTGAAGAATAGCAACTTCTATTCTGATGCTTCTCTGACCTCCAACCTTGAGCAATCACTCAGCCAATGGAAAAAGTGCCAGAAATGAAGCCTCTACTCTTTTCCAAGAGCCTGACACTGCTGTAATTAATAAGATGGGGTTTTAAAACATTAAAATGCATAGAATAATCACTTTGGAGACTCCCATTCACATATTTGGTGGAGTTCAAAAGAGTTTGTATAAAAATTTATACAATTTTTTTGTATTAAAAATTTTTTTCCCAAAATTTTTTTTGGGAAATCTGTCCCTAAAGTGGACTGTAAATTAATACGTTTGCCCTGGTCTGTTAGTTCTTAGCCAAGTATTTTTTAGACTTGGCAACTTTAAGATGTGTGGACTTCAACTCCCAGAATTCCCCAGCCAGCATGCCACCATGGGACTTGAAGTCCACACATCTTAAAATTGCCATGGTTGAGAAACACTGCCTTACCCTCACTTGATTTTATTTCAAATGGCTTTAAAAATCCTTTCTTACCACTCCTTCTCCTGCTAACCCTGTCATGCTGCCTGAAAAGGAATATTATTAATTCGAGCACCTAATTCATCCCAAAAAACTGCAGGGCAGTTGTGTAGGCACGCCAAGAAATGCTACTCCAGTACTGTTTTCACAGTAGATCTAATGACATCATCTGCCAGTGTAGGAGTTTGAAGGACAGGCCTGATGATGTCATTAGGTCTACTCTTAGGAAAACTATCCCAGAAATAAACAGGGGTCAGAGGTTAATATGGACGATCTACAATCCATCCCCAAAGATTTCGGAGGTAACATTAGCAGTAATAAAATGACTTCTCCAACCTTTCTCCCTCCCTGTGAGGGAGAGATGGGCAGTGAATAAATTTATAAAATAAATAAAATAAATAAATTAAGCATAATGAATACAATTAATCCCAACTAGGAAAAAGGAATTGTGGGAGCTGCAGGTCTATCAAACCCGTTAGGAAGCCACCAAGTGGAGGAAGGCTGATTTACATAACAAACAGATTTTTCTGTAGAAGGATGGTGGTCTCCAGTCCATTTTAAATCAGGGGTATGAACCCCAATCTCTGCAACCAAAATCTACCACAGTGACCTCTACTCCATCCTTGACCTTTACCCCATCCTTTGCCAGCTTGTGATTTATGACTATTAGCTGTCCTAATTCGGTTGTTCTGCTGTGCACCACAGCTCTTTGGAATATAAAATATGGATTCAACATATCTGCCCCAAATGTTGGACTCTTTTGTAGGAGCTGTAGCCTTTCCAAAGTCACCTTTGCACAGCTGCCAGCAAATGCATTATTTCACTGCCCTTACAACAGCAAAAGCATGCGGAGGGAGACAATGAGTGTGTTCAGTCCAGAACTGCTGACAGAATTTAATGACTAAATGGACTGTTTGGGTTTCCATCAGCCCTACGAGGGTCCTTCCAGTGCCAAGTGTGAGGCTGTTCCAAGACATGTGACACACCTGGCCAAGGCCAGCCCAGCTGCTCCCAGAGAAAGCGCTTCCTTTTAGGATGAAAAGCTTGTCTCCTTCTCCTCCCCCTTTCAGGATCAGACAGAGGCAAGCAGGAGGAGAGCACGGACTTGGCAGAGATTTCAGTGTCGTGATGGCCTGAGCATCTCTGTCCAGACAGACAGCTGTCTCCCTTCATCGCAGCCTGAGAAATTTGGGGGTGACATAGCACAAGGCAAGAGGCAAACTGCATACTGCTGCCCGTCAGATAAGAAACAGAGGAAACGACGTGGTTGGAAAAGCCATGATGCAAACTGCTGCCAAGGCTGTCTTGGGTTGGAGGCATGTACGTGCAGTTAGTAGTGTGCAGTGGTGTTGAGTGACACACATCTCTTTCTCGAAATGGCTTTGCTGGCAAGCAAAGGCAAAGTCATCTGAGGCTTCTGTGTGCTGGCCAAATCAGCTGCCGGGGGGTGAAACCGATGATGGCATGCGCTTATCCCCTGCTTTCCCTTCTATGAGGACTGCACCTGGCCTTGATGCTTTTTACAAGTAAAACCAAGTGTGCGTGCCTCCCAGCACATTCATCCTCTCTTTCTCTCCCTCTTCACTCTTCTCCGTTGCTATTGATGCCACATGCCCTAGATTCACAAGTATCATTTTCAGTGAGAAACTGGAGCCTTCCTTGATCCCAAGCATTCTAACTTGTTCCAACGTAACAATTTCAAACTAATGCTGGATATTCACCAACATCGCTAGGTCACCAAGTTACCAGTGGAAGGAAACCTAAGGAATGATATGTAGGAGCTGAGTAAAGAAAGAGCATTGTTTGCTGATCCCCAGCCTTAAAACATTTTGGGACATTCCTTCACTGCTGGGCTGTGGAAGTTCTGTCACCAAGCTGATCGGCCTATCCAGGAAAGAAAGATTATGATACTTCATAGTAATGTCATACAGTGCAGTTCAGTCCCATATTTATGTGAAGTTTCTGAATGCATAGGAAAATCTGACAAAAGGATATGCCAATATTCAACCCACATTTTAAGAGCATGGAGTGGTATGCAAATGAAAAGTTTCTTGTCCCAGTAAGTGAGCCACACAATGGAATGCCTCATGAGAGAAAGTGACAATATATAAAACCTTTAAGCTTAAAAAAAGTTGTAGTAAAACAAAAGCATAATGTTCTGTTCATGGGAAGTAGCAGTATGACTTTTTTCTGATGCAAGCCAGGTTTTATTTGGGTTATTATGTCCAGGTAAAGGTCCCAAATTTTAAGAAGGATATAAGAAAATTAGGACACATTTAGAAAAGAAAGATTAGGATGATGGGGGGATTGGAAACTGAGTTCTAGGAAGAGCATTTAAGGTTTTTTGGGGGGTGGGAGGTATGATTAATATTAGTATTATTATTTGCCATGAATAATAACTCTCTCTTAGCAACCACATGAATAGACTTTCTCCAGGATGACCTGTCCCAAGCATGGCCCTTCAGGTCTTCCAACAATGCAGCCAGCACTGCTATACCTGAATCTGTCCACCTTGCTGTTGGGTGTCCTCTTCTCTTTCCTTCTACTTTTCCTAGCATTATGTACTTCTCAATGGAATTAGGTCTTTGCATAAAGTGTCCAAAATATGGTAATTTGAGCTTAGCCATTTGTGCACTGAGTGGGAAGTCATGATTGATTTGTTCTGTGCTCCATTGGTTTATTTTCTTATTTACCCTCGGTATTCTCAGGAGTCTTCTCCAACACCAGAATTCAAAAGTATCAATACTGTTTCTGTCCTGCTTTTTCAAAGTCCAACTTTCACTTCCATAGAATGTCACAGGGAAAACCATTGCCTACATGACTCTTGATCTTTGTAGGTATAAGGACTTTGTAGCATCTGAATATCTTGTCCTTATTACCCTACCAAATGCTAGTCTATGGCATATTTCTTGACTGATGATTCCTTTATCTTTGATATTTGATCCTAAAAGGCAGAAGCTTCAATATTTTCATTGTTAATAATTCAAAGGCTGGCTGTATCTGTTGTCATTAGTTTAATCTTCTTTATATTTAATCTTAGTCCCATTTTTCACTGTGCTCTTTGACCTTCATTACTTGACATTGCAGTTCATTTGCATTTCAGCTATCAGTATTATCAGCATAGTGCAAGTTACTGTTGTTGTTTTTTCTCCACACTCATCTTCTTCCAATCCAGCCTTATTCAATATATAGGTTGAATAAATAAGGAGAGAGTATACCACCTAATCTCATTCTTTTGCTGACCTGAAGCTAGTATGTTTCACCAGGTTTCTGTCTGGTCTGTGGCATCGTGACCTGGGTATAGGTTTCTCATGAGGACAATGAGATGTTCTGGGATTCCGGTTTTCCTAAGGACATTTCACAGCTTGGTATGGTCAACACAACTGAAGGGCTCAATAAAGCCCATATTGACTTCGTTTGGGTATTCAGCTTTCTCAATTATCCAGCATGCATCAGCAATTATGTCGCTTGTTCCATGGCCTTTTATAAAACTAGCTTGAACATCTGATATCTCCCTTTCTATGAAGGGGTCTAATCTGTGTTGGATGATTCTAAACATTAATTTGCTAGCAAGTGAAATTAAGGATATTGTACAATAGTTTGCACACTTTGTTAAGTCTCCTTTTTGGCGTGTTCTCCTGATTTGCTGGCATAGTTTGGATAGAACCATTGCAGATTCTTCTGTTGGTTGCCATATTTTTGTAGACATTCCATCGATTCCTCTAGCCTTCTGACTTGGTGGTGATTGGAGTGCTGATATAACTTCATCTTCCAGTACTAGAGGGGTTTTCTTTTTATTTGCTACAAAAATAAGCACATTGAGCTAAAATCTGGGGCGGGGGGGGGGCAGGAGCTGGTTAAATTCTGATTTTTGTGCTCCCTTACTGATCAACCAGAGGGAGTGCTGGTTGGCTCCCGGACAGAACTCAGTATTGAACGAGGGCAGTTTTTTTTTAAGATTTTGAGAAGTGAAACCAGTGTATGTGTGGAAATGCCCTATATCGCTGCATCCTTCTAGATCTCAGAATGAAGCTTTGGGAGGTTTCAAATTCAGATTCACACTATTTTTGGGATGCCTGATTCAGACATCTTCTGAATGTTTTCAAATAAGTCAAAATTTGATTCTGGAGTCAGCCAACACTGATACACACCCCTAATAATTGCCATATATCTGCTTCAGATTTCTCTGCCAAGAGAACTACTTATGCACTACAGCTGCACTGCACAAAGTGATCTGTCAAGACAGAAATACAGCAGCTTAAGAGAATTTAGTGTTACACCTTCCTATCCTAATTTCATGAACAATGAGAAGTCCCAGGGTGTGAGCATTTTTCATGCAGTTTGTTTCTTTTCAGTGAGGTCATGGCAGATTTGTGGTATTTATAATATTTATATGTGTTTACAAATATATAGGCTGTATATAATAAAGGCTTACATCAATAACAGTCTAATAGATACTGTCTCACATTAGAGTCCTAGGGAATTCTTTACCCCAGAATGATGCTTCCAAAGCCCTGTTTACCCTCTAACCTTCCAGACTGATCTTGTCTGATTCTAACCTAGCAGCAATTTTCTCCCAAAAACTAAACTTGCAGATTCTTCACAAAAGATGTGATGACATCATCTCCTGCAACAAAGAAGCTAAACCCTGATTCCCAAAAGGCTCTCTTTGCAGAAGGGCCTGATGATAGATAGAAGGTGATGATGGTGATGATGGTGATGATAGATAGATAGATGAGAGAGAGAGAGAGAGAGATAATAGGTAGGCAGGTAGGTAGGTAGATATGCTAAGCCATATTAAAGTTTTCTTGGCATTGACTTAGTGTGTTGTGTGAACAGCCTTCCCTGAGAGATCCAGACAGCCATGACCCTACTGGCCTTCAGGAAGATGGTGAAGACGTGGCTTTCCCTCCAGGTGCTGCAGCCAGAACATATCTGGCATAGTTGTGTGAGATCTATGGGTGTGATATTTTACTGGGGCCTTGACTTTGTCTTTTTTCTTTTCTCTTTCTTTAAATTGATTTGCTAATTGTACTGTGTTTTTATCCTGATTTGCTACTCAGAATTCCTCTGGTAGATGGTAGCCATATAAATATGTTTAATAAATAAATAAAATAAACCCACCCATTATGGTTTAAAAACCATGATTGATGGCATAATGTAATATGTGAACCCAGCCAACTGAAGCTAAATCATCAAAGTATGATCCTATTGTATATATCCCACTCTACTCTGCCTTGGTCGGGCTTCACTTGGAGTATTGTGTTCTGTTCTGAACACCCCAGTTTAAAAAAGACATTAATAAACTGGAGCAAGTCCAGAGAAGGGCTACCAAGATGGTGAAAGAATGGTAATGGTGGTGGTGATAGAAATCAGGTTCTACAAGGAACAGCTAAAAGACCTCAGTGTGTTTAGCTTGCAGAAGACAAGGTTGAAAGGGGACATGATAGCTATCTTCAAATTCAGATAGTCATCAGATAGTCAGACAGACAGAGATAGGAATGTATTACAGGTAGTCCTCGTTTAGTCACTGCCTCATTTAGCAACCATTCATAGTTGCAACAGTGATGAAAAACTAACTTTATCCTCACACTTACAACCTTCACAGGTCTGTAAAGCAAAGAAAAGCTGAAGTAAGATCATAAGCACAGTCACAGTTTCACTTAACAACTGTTTCACTTAACAACCAAATTGCTGGTCGCAATTGTGGTTGCTAAATGAGGACTGCCTGTATAGAGAGTGAAGAAGAAGAAGATGAAGAAGAAGAAAGAAGGTTACTTATCTATTTTAAGAGCAAGAGGGTGAAATTTTTGGTCCGGATAATGATTAACTGCTGTAATGCTTCTCAGGCCTAATCAAATATAACTTGCTGAACTGCTTCATTCAGTTCTACTCAACATATCAAGCTTGAATTACCATTTTTTACTTACTCCAGTTCTTCAGCCACAGATTTCTACCTACCATTGGACCATGATAATGACCCTAAAACAAACTTTCCTGCTCCAAAATCTCTCCTGTGTGATGCAAGAATTGTATGACATTATTGTGTTTCATAGCAAGACCAATGCATCATTTTGTTTCAGAACATTTATTTTTAATTCATATGGGACTAGGAATGTGGTGCATAACTTTGGTAATCATATGAACAAAGACCTGAGACTCTGAGCAGCTCTATTTCCCTCTAGTGGCATAATTGCAAGGGCGCTACTTATCTGAATTTATTTTATTTTATTTATTTTTTATCCTGCCTTTATTATTTTTATAAATAACTCAAGGCAGCGAACATACCTAATACTCCTTCCTCCTCCTACTTTCCCCACAACAACAACCCTGTGAGGTGAGTTGGGCTGAGAGAGAGCGACTGGCCCAGGGTCACCCAGCCGGCTTTCATGCCTAAGGCGGGACTAGAACTCCCGGTCTCCTGGTTTCTAGCCCGTCGCCCTAACCACTAGACCAGACTGGCTCTCTCCATTGCCATGTGATGTCACAGGCAACAAAGTCACATATTTTAGAAGAGACACTCAAAATACTAAAGTTGCTTATGCACTGAATTCCACAATTACCTCCCCTGTTTGTTTTTTCAGATATGTAAAGTAACCATCGGACATATCCCTGCCCTACATAGCTTTTTATTCCAGGAAGCCACCTCGATGGCACATCCTTATCCAGTGATGATGGAGGAGGAAAAACATTCTATGGGGTGCAAAGGTCCTGTGGACATGGATGATTCATAGTGTTCAATGGTGATCTGTGGAGTTAGCATGCCACCCGTGTTTCAGTGAACTTTCAACTACAAGTGATGACATAACTGTTGATCAGAATAGCAACTTTTATTGGGTTGATGCAATGGATAGCACTCTTAATCTGGTTTGTTTATGAGCTGGGATTTCCCTTTGCTTAATAAACATGTTGTCACCTCATATTTAATAGCAGTAAAAGGACTCAGTCTCTTTAAAACCATGGACTTGATTGTTTTGCACAGCAGCCAGTGGTGGCTTTAGGACTGGGCAAATCAGGAATGACTTAGGGTCCTGCATTCAATGAAGACCATTTAACTTTCCGTAGTTTGTTTTCCCGATATGAATGATAACTGCACTTTCACAGCTCCATCATGGGTTGAGACATCTGAGAATAAAATCAGATACATCAGCCACACAGGTTATAAAAATCACTGGGCTCACAAAACATGCTAAACCATAAACTGTGGCTGAGAAACCACAGTACTGATTTCACAAGATGTTAAAGCGAATCCAAATAAACCACATGATGGCTTAATGAAACCAGCCAAACTGGGCAGAGGTATACCATCTTTGCAGCAGCAGTGTAGGAAGCAGGGGCATCCATGTTGTGGGGAGGGTGTCAAAAAAGTCAAGATGGCAGTTGTGACTGCCCAGTCAGAGCCTTTCCCCTTTGTACATGTATCTCATAATGTACATAAAAAGGGGATAGGACTTCTGTCATGTCATCATGGCCATCATCTTGACTATTTTTATCTCCACACCACCCATCCCCAGATGCTCCTGGTAGGAAAAACTAATTACATTTCTATGCAATTTTTTCAGTATGGCCTAAATAACATTCCCCATTTAATTCATCTTTTTCAGGAAAATCATATTTTCTTATAAACCCTACTAAATGACAAGATGGGTGGGAAAATGTGAAAACGTCAACCCTTCCCTTCCAAAATTACAAATAATTTTTGATAGTGGTTATTATCAGGGATAGGCAACTGGGGCTTTTATACTTTTAGGACTTCAACTCAATTAGCTCCAGGGAGTTTGCCAGTAGCAAAGGATGGGGCAGGGGCAGGGGCAGGGGCAGGGGCAGGGGCAGGGGCAGGGGCAGGGGCAGGGCAGGTAATGCAAAATATTTGGCACACACCATATTTCTCACTCCTGGTTACTAGAAACTTTCTGAAAACTGCCTATGCAGTAGCAGGCCCTTATGTTGCTAAGAAATGCTATTTCCTTTTTTTAAAAATACTTTTTATTAAAGGGTTTTGCAATACTAAAAGATAATACAAACTGTAATCAAAGGGAAGGGAAGGGAAAGGAAGGGAAAGGAATACAAAGTGCAGAAGAAAAAAGAGAAAAGAAAAGGAATAGAAAAAGGAATATTTAAAGAAGCAACTCCCAATCTTCCTTGCAAAAGTACAGGCAAAGTAATATTTCTCCAACCCCTATAAAATTAGACACAACATTCACTTCCTCCCATAGCCCCCTCCTCTTATCCATTCACAAATCCAAAAATTGTTATCATTTCTGTGAGAAGTGCTATTTCCTAACTAGCACCATATACCACTGACAGAGTTTGAACAGCAGGTATGAACTGAAGCCTCTGATCTCTGTCATTAGGAAGGCCAATAGACATCACCAACACAGAAGACAGTGAGAACTAAGCTTTGCGGAGAATCAGTGTGTGTTGATACAAAGAGAGAAGTATACACTTAGAAAGAACTAGTTTCTCTCGACGATTGAGACGTAAATGAATTGCCTAACCTAGGCACAGTGTGGTTGCATATGTGTGGCATATCCAGACCTGGAAGAAAGTCTATAAATGTGCTCAGGCTGTATTTGTTTGTCTTGCAAAGCTACTGTATTGTCATCATTTGGTCTGTGTCCTAAGGGTACCAAGTGATCACTGTGTTGTGAAATACATTTGCCTTGAAGCTTTTCGAGGCTTCAGGAAACAGGGCGGGCCAGTTGTCACCTGGCACGAAACAGGTGGCTTTCTCCTCAACAGACAGTGTAGAGCAGCCTTTCTCAACCTTTGGACCCTGGAGGAACCCCTGAAATATTTTTCAGGCCTTGGGGAACCCCTGCACGTTCAGGCTCAAATATAAATCAGAAGTTGAAAAATTATTACATTCGTTTCATGTGTAGGCCTGTATACAGTATATACATTAACAATGTTCTTAAACTAAAAATAAAGAATGAAACTTGCCTCTTTAATGTGAAGCTGCCCAAATTTGAAATATTTTTTTAAATAAATTATGATCTCCCAGGGAACCCCTAGTGACCTCTTGCAGAACCCTGGTTGAGAAACCCTGGTGTAGAGAATGAAGTAAGTTCATCAGGTCAAGAGAGTGGGGGAATAACCCAGGTCACCGCATGGTCCACTCAGAAGAGGAGCTCCAGCGGCACAAAGCTGCAGAAGTGATGGAAACTGTTAAGTTCAAGCTGAAGCACAAAAGGCCATTCTTGGTATTTTTCTTAAAAAAAAAAAAAGCAAATCAGGCACTATACATCAGCTTATGTGGAGCCAGGACAAAGAAATAGACAGAGCCAGGGCAAAAGCTGAAAATTATGTTTTGATATTGAACTGAAAGATCATTAATTAATGCTAATAACACAATTACTTTCTGTGTATTTCTAGCATATTAACAATTATATCTTGGTGGCAATGTTTGGATAGGCTGCGGAGCTGCACCCAAGACTTCCAGGGGCCATATACAATCCACACCAGGGAACACGTGTGCAGAGAGAAAGGGACACCCTTTATGGATGACTGAGACTGTGTGAGTTCTCCAGTTACTCTTCCCCCGGATCAAATGCATAATATTCCTAACCCTTTCTTTTTGGCCTCCAATTCGTTTATTATACTCTTAATTACTTCCATCTTTGTTTATCATTTCCCCTCCTCCTCCCCCTCCATGCTCTTAGAACTGCTTTCTCTCAGAGAAAGGGTTTATAAAAATGTGGAAGCACCTGAGAAGATAAAGTCAGGGCTGACAGCTGTTTGTATTGGCTTGGATCCTGCACCTTTAACAGCAGCCTGACATGCAACTGCTAATTGAGGCTGGAAGTTCCTCTCCATAGGAAGCTTTCCTTGCCTAACTTCTGCATGTCATACGGCTGTTAAAACTCCAGAGCCAGTTAGAAAGCTGGCAACCTTTGAGGCTATTCAACTGCTGAGGAGGAGAAGGTCTGATGGGGTCCCTGGATTAGAGGCCACCTGGAAGCCAGATGTAAGTCGTCCCAAAACTCTTTGCAGGAAGAGTTGGTTACAAATGAAACAAAACAAAAACAAAGAATTATACATCATGAACTAGGCAGGGGAAGATGGGAAATGGGCAAGGCATGAGTGGAACCAATTATCCAAGTTTGGCAAGGAGAATCCTGCAACAAGACATGGTGTACAAACAGGTTTTGAGCTGCACGTCAGTCAAGACTGAGAGTTACAAGTGGGCTGTGGTATCTCCGTGTGCCCAAAAGCAGGGCTGAAGAGCTGGTCAGAACAAAACAGGATCAAAACTTTGGAAAAGCAAAGTCTCAGTCTAAAGCAGCGTTTCTCAAACTCAGCAACTTTAAGAATTCTGGGAGTTGAAGTCCACACACCTTAAAGTTGCCAAGGTTGAGAAACACTGGTCTAAAGGAAGGGCTGGCATATCTGTTCATCCTCAATGAAGGCTCTAATGTAACACATGGCTGGCTGGGGAATTCTGGGATTTGAAGTCTACCCAATTTAAAGTTGCCAGGGTTGGGAAACATTGACGTAGAAAAAGAGCAAGAGGAGGTGCTAGACCATGCAATGGGAGAGGAGTCTTCTGATGCCTTTGCAGATTCCCAGGTGATTCATGCTGGATGTTCTCTCATCTTCTGATGAACCCATTGACTTGTGGCTGTGTGACCCACTTCCTCCCTTTCTGCAACCCTTAACTGCCACAGCCTGGGCAACTGGGCACTTTGGCTGTCTCATCATTGGGAGCCCTGTTGCCTTGGTGCCCAGAGAGCTCTGCTGCAGCTGTCCAGCTCAGTCCCATACTTGAACCCTTGACTAAAAATAGATGTTAAAGGAGAACTCTGAATAAATGGAAGCTTTTACAAGAAACTGATGGAACTTTAAACTTAAGGATATAGAGTTTTGTTTCCAAATCCTTGTTAGGAGATGGTGTCTGTGATTTGAACTTGGTAAAGCACCAAGAGATGATTGGCTTCAATGCTGTCCTGACTTACTCTTCCCTAGTTCTAATCTATCAAGCAGAATATT
Organism: Candoia aspera; assembly: GCF_035149785.1. Lineage (NCBI taxonomy): Eukaryota > Metazoa > Chordata > Lepidosauria > Squamata > Candoiidae > Candoia > Candoia aspera. Next base: position 62,936,629 of record NC_086153.1, on the reverse strand, counting down.
CATTCTGGCCCACAGTAGGAAGAGGAAAAGAGTGAAGACCATGGAGGGGTGCTGGTGGCAGGGGATATGTCGGTACTGTCACTTAGCACCTCAGAGCAGAGAATAGTCTAACCATCGCTTCCTACTGACAGTCTGTCATGTTCCCCGTTGCAAGGCATATGTGCATCAAAACAGGGAACATGCACATTAGGTAAGAGGAAGGGATAAGTATAATCCCTTAATCACTCACATATCCCTCGGGCACCCATGTCCATAAGGGAATCACCAACACAATGGGAGCGCCCATCAGACCGGACTTGACACCCATCGAAAGATCGGGGAAACGCCTTCCCATTTCCCCAGGGGACGCACCTGCTCTGGACAAAGGCAGGGAGACAAAGGAGACCGCCGGAATCGCCCATCAGCTGACGCGTCGCAGTCCCAAGCACCCATCCGGTCATGGCTCGAGGGTGGAGAAGCACAACGTCTGCCAACAGAGTATAAACAGGACACCCTGTCAACACATAAGGATTCCCGTCTTTTTCGTTGCATGCACTCCGTTCTAATAAAGCCAGAAATCCTTAGACCATCTAAGTGAGTCTGTGTTTTATTTAGAGCGTGGCTGCCCTGACACAGTCTTGCAGTACTCTATTTTGCTAGCCATTCCTCAATGGTCAGATGCTTATTAGCTCTATGTTATCTGCCCTGCCACCACTAGTGGAAGACAATACTGATATCATTTGACTAGGAATTTGGGGCAGGAGAGCAAAATGAGCAGTGGAGAGCTCCATCATGCAGTAGAGTCAGTTAAACTATATCTTGAATAAAGTGAATTATTTTTTGGAAACTGCAATTGTTAGCCGGTGCTCATTAACAGGGATATATTATGCCCATGCAGCGGGCCCTGCATTGGTTGCCAGAAGCTTTCCAGTTCCATTCAAAATTATGATTCTAACCTATAAAGCTCTATGGCTTGGAACCAAGATACTTGCTGGACCACTTTCTCCAGTCAAAATTAACCTGTCCAATATGCTCATCCTGGGAAAAACTCTTAGGGATTTCTCACTTTTGAGGTAGCCCTGGACATGCTATTTCTCTGTTATGAGCCCAGTTCTACAGAACATCCTTCCACCAAAAATTAGATTTGCCCCATTGTTGACCACTTTCTGGAGGACTCTTAGTAGTGCTCTCTGTTGGTCGTGTTATGATGCCCCTGTCATTTATAAATGGTTTAAATTATTAATACCTTGGACATTTTAATCAAATTTAAAATAATTAATTAATTCTTAAGCTGATTACCATGGACATTTGATTGTTTGTGTGCTGTAAAGTGACGGGAGACTTGTGAAATACAATGGCATTCAAGACCAATCAATCAGTGAAGTCTGCACAAACATTTATACAAAAGACCACTTAGTCCAGCATTTAAGTTACCTGTCTGCATCACTAGGAAGCTCCCTGATTTTTCTCAAGAACTTCTAATAATTCCAAGTCAATATTAGTGTGGGATGAAGAAGCCAAAACAAACCCCAGCAGTGAAAGGACCAGTGAAGCTTTCGCTACTACGATTTGACTTAGTCATTTTTTATGCATATGAATTACTTGGGACTAAATCATACTGCGCATAAACTGTATCAAACCTATTGAGAGAAAGAGGTTGGCATGACATGAATAATGGGCAAGAGATCTTCAAGCCAGGGCCAGACCCATATAAACTGAGCTTTGGGCACTGCGGAGCTGCCCCACTCCTTCTTCCCCAGACAGCTGGCATTTGCTTTAAGGAGAGATTGGCCAGAAGCTTAACTGTAGCATCATTCTGGTGGAAGACATATTTGCTAATCTGCTTAATCCAGAATATTAGGCCAGGGCAAGCAACTTTCTTCAGTCTGAAGGTTAGGGTCCCTCACCACCACCACAAATATTTTAGCTTCCAAAAGCCTAGGCATCCCAGTAACACAGCATAGTGCCAAGTCCAAAACAGTTTTTTTTTTTCTGTAGTGTTTTAGAGGAGTTGGCTGATATAAAGGTGAAAATGAGATATGACAATGACACCTCCAGTTTTACTTTTAATTTCTCCCCCCAAAATAAACATTATGCTACCTAAAACTGGCTATTTTATTTTTGAATTCCAATGTCATGATCATGGGGTACAATGGGGGCTGAAAATTGGGGCTTAGTTTGATTTTGGCTTTGGGGATGGAATGGACATGGAATGTGACATGCAAACTGTGCCAGCATGGCTTGTTCATAAAATGTTGTTAGAATGCAACTCCTGCAGTTAGCATTATAACTTTAATAAGTTCACTCCAGCTGATTGCAAATGTGCTTGTTTGTTAGATTTACTGCATACCTTGCCTTTCCTCCGGGAGCTCAAGGCAGCATGCATTGCACTCCTATTCCTCCTATTTTTCCCCATTTCAACAACCCTGTGGGAGAGAGGGACTGAGGGAGAGGGACTGGCTCAAAGTAACTCAGCGAATTTCCATAGCTGAAGCTGGGTTTGGCAGAACGATTTTCTTTGCAGGAGGTCTAGATCTCTTTTCCCATTCTTTTTGAAAACTCATGCCAGTGCTCTTCCTCAGTTGACAAAAGAAAAATATCTACACTCATCTTCTCCATCCTGGTACCCTTTAGATGTGATCTGGTGCCCTTTAGACTATAACCCCCTTAGCTCTGAGCCAGCACATCCCTTAGCTGTGACAACGGGACCATCTGGGAATCTCGGTCCCTTCACTTCTAAACATATTTTTCCAAACTCCAACTTGAATGTTACTCTTTTGAGACAAAGTTATACAAAGGAGAAAGGCAACCAGCTTTTTAAACAATTGCTCAATTTCTCCAGGCCTAGAAGTACAAGATCGAATCCAGTTTCTGGCTCCAGCCTTCTCTTGCCAGGCACTGGAGGGTGGGGTCTTCAGCTGGGCTTTATTAAGGAGCAGCCAGCCAGCCAGCCTGCCTGTTGGCCACAAGGAGGTTGGATGCATTTTCTCCCACAGGGATCAGAAGATTCACAGCCTCGTGCTCTGAAGTCAAGGGACCAGGTTGAAATGTTTTGTTTATTCCCTTCTGTGAGAAAGCAGAGATTTCACAGGGCTATTTTCCTGCCATAGCAAAATGGAGCCTGGTGAACTGATCTTGGCAAAGAATGTCTTGTTTGTTTATTTCTCTGAGGCAAGGAAAACATCTGATTACCTTCCTGAGACTTTGGTTTGCCTAGTCGGATGTAGACAAAGAGGGACCCTGAGTTTAAACTGTTCCCAATGATCCTGGGAGATTACCAGGAATTGTTGCTTACAAGTCCTCCAGCACACAAGAGAGAAAAGGCACGTGACCATTTTCTTCAAGTGCTCCTCAGCATCTTCTGTTCCAAACACTCCAGGAAAATGTCCCCATGTGTACAGACACATTTTTGTTTGCACTGTGCAGTTCAACAATATCTTATTGGACAAATAATATAAATAATAGCCAGAAATCTTGCCAATGTGAGGTTTCTGACATTGCCTTTTTATTTGGAAACAGCATCTGTGGCTTAAAAATAAAAATTAATTACCTATTCTTCTTCCTCCTGTCCTTGTTTCTGCATCTCTGTCACCTCCTAACTATTGCCCATTAAGCAATAATTACCAGCATGGACTAGGTTCAGCAGCAGGGCTAAACCAGGAGAGGCAGTTTTTTTAATTATAAGGGGAAGAAAGTGTTGGAAGTCCTGGCAAATCCAGCATGCCTCATTAGCATGTGAATTAGCATGTAAATTGAGTTGTCTCACAATGCAATTCTGAGGAAGCTCTTTGTTGCCACCCACTTCCTCTTTCTCTCTTCTCTCTTTCTTCCACCCAGGGAGAAGCGAGCATGCTGCTCTGCTCTCCAGTCATCAGGGCCATGTGCTCAGCCCTTGATGAAGGATTCTGCCCCTTTCTTCAACACAGCTCTTGGCAGCTGTAGGGCTGAGAGTTTTGGGCAAACTAAGTATTTAGAAAGAAAAGAACAAAGGAACTTCATCTTTTCCACCAGGATGGATGTAACAGAACAACAAAGAATAAAGTCAGTAAGATTCTTTTTACTTCTTAACCTAATCTGTCTAAGCGTGTAATTCTTTATGCTTGGGAGGGCTGAATGTGTAAGATCAATAACCTGTGTTTCTCTGACATGCTCACTGAAGCTATCTAAGATAATTTTCTTTTTCTCTACCAGCTTCTCAGCTGTGTTATAAGCTCTGCTCCCTTTCAGTGGTTCTAGCAGGCCACTGAATTGGCTTCAGAAAGAAGGAGAAGGAGGAGGAGGCCTTTCTTTGGGCACTAATGCACCAGTTTTGTACCGTTTGGGTAAAAAAAGAAGCTAAGAATTATACTGCTAGAAATCAACAAATTCACTGCCAGATATTATTGATGTGATTCAAGGAGGATGCAAAAGGGGGCTGGGACTTTATTTCTCTGAGGCAAGGCTTAGTGATTATTAGAACATGGTTAGTGATTCTCTGAGGCCATGGCTTACTGATTACTAGAACATGATTTGGAAGATTTTAAATTTAAAGTGGGTTTTCTTTTTGTTTTGTTTTTTAGAGAGAGATCTGAAAAAGTATTATTAAGATAGATATTGGCAATTTTGGATTAATTGAGGTAACCATTGTCTCCTGTTTTAATGAACATTAAATATGTCCTCTATGAATTTAAGATTAGATTAATTCCTCAAAATAGACCTTCTCATGTCTATTAGACACCTCAGTGGATGTTTAAGAAAATCTAATATATTTGAAGGGGCTTTGACACAAATGATTTGGGGACTTATCCTATAGTAGTCAAGTTTGGGGCTTATGTTCAAACCATTGCTAACATGATTTTGCTGAGAGATATAAGGTGCAAAGATGTTGATGTGATACTGAAGTACCAAAAACTTGGAATGTATTGGCTTCTGAAGGACTTCAGGTTTAATGAGCTTGGAGCATAACCTAAAAGATGAGTTTTGCTCCAGGCTTAAAATCCTGAACTGGAGGTATTTGTTCACTTTCACTCTTTGAACTAGGTCTTTATCAATGCAGCAGAAAGACTGAACAATGTGATTCTGTATGAGCAAGATTTAATGTGTTGTTTAAGAATTGAACTGATGCTATGTATCCATTGTACTATGCGTAATTTATTTTTATGCATGGGTTTATTTCATCCCCCTCCCCTCTTTTTTTAGTTTCTTTCACCTACTTTTTTTAACATATATTGTTTTCTGCTTTGTGGGTTTTTTTCATTTAAGAATACAGAAAGCAAAACAAAATAAACCATCGCTTATTGAAGAAAACACAACGGCTGGGTTCAGACAATATGGTTAGCCACAGCTAAACAAAATGTTTCTGGCTGAGCACAATGTGCAAATACTGCCTGTTTATGACACTCATATCATTCCTTAGAAAACTTCCAATCCAGCTGAACAAGAATGAGTGTCTGGGAGAAAAACGTACTAATGATGCAGCAAAATAATTTATACCAACTTTGTATCTGAGCATATTTATGAATGTAACCAAGGGCTCCCCGTGATTGTCACAGATATATATTATAATACAGATGCTGTTTAATTTACAAATCTCAAGCACAAACCCATTTCAAGACTTTAAAGTCTTCACTGTGTACTGGAACAGTGGGTCTCATCCCTGCCTTCTCATCTACTAATTTCAATCTCCAGCAATCATTCCTAAACTTGCAGCAGGAAATGCTTAAAATCAAAATTAAACATTCCAACTCAGAAAATAAAGATTTGCCCAAATGACAAAATATATTCTTATCACTAATGCTATATTTTCTGACCAAAAGCAGCTAGATGGCTTGATGAAGTGTTTGTGCATAATTCTGAATTGTTGATCTGCTTTTTTTCTGCTTATGATGCTAGTCTGTGCTAAAATCATACCACATATTTACTTTCTATTTTAGATTGGTGACTTTATATCAATATTTCCTGTTCAGTAGACTTCATCCCTAGTCACCATTTCTTATTTGTTGATTATTTAAGGTCTACCAGGAATTGACTTCAGCAAAGGATCGTTACCTTGTCGTGGTGCTGGAGCTTGAGCACCTCAATGATGCCATGAGCTAAACCGTGAAGGGCCACCCAAGACGGGAAGGTCATGACAGAGAGGTCAGACTAAATGCGATCCCTGGGGAAGGTAATGGCAACCCACCTCAGTATTCTTGCCGTGAAAACTAAATGGATCAGTACAACCAGAGATATGTCGGTATACCATCGGAAGATGAGACCCCCAGGTCGGAAGATGGTCAAAATGCTACTGGGGAGGAACAGAGGATGAGCTCAACTAGCCCCAGACGTGATGACGCAGCTAGCTCAAAGCCGAAAGGACGGCTAGCGGCCAACGGTGCTGGTGGTGAACGGCGAATCCGATGTTCTAAGGATCAACACACCATCGGAACCTGGAATGTAAGATCTATGAGCCAGGGCAAATTGGATGTGGTTATTGGTGAGATGTCAAGATTAAAGATAGACATTCTGGGCGTCAGTGAACTGAAATGGACTGGAATGGGCCACTTCACATCAAATGACCACCAGATCTACTACTGCGGACAAGAGGACCACAGAAGAAATGGAGTAGCCTTCATAATTAATAGTAAAGTGGCTAAAGCACTGCTTGGATACAACCCAAAAAATGACAGAACGATCTCAATTCGAATTCAGGGCAAGCCATCTAACATCACAGTGATCCAAATATACGCCCCAACCACAAATGCTGAAGAAGCTGAAGTAGAGCAGTTCTATGAGGATCTGCAGCACCTACTGGACAACACGCCTAAAAGAGATGTTATTTTCATCACAGGAGACTGGAATGCTAAGGTGGGCAGTCAAATGACACCTCGAATTACAGGTAAGTATGGCCTGGGAGAACAAAACGAAGCAGGACACAGGCTGATAGAATTTTGCCAAGACAATTCACTCTGCATAACAAACACTCTCTTCCAACAACCTAAGAGACGGCTTTATACATGGACTTCACCAGATGGACAACACCGAAATCAGATTGATTACATCCTTTGCAGCCAAAGGTGGCGGACATCTGTACAGTCGGTAAAAACAAGGCCTGGAGCTGACTGTAGTTCAGATCACGAACTTCTTCTTGCACAATTTAGGATCAGACTAAAGAGATTAGGGAAGACCCACAGATCAGCTAGATATGAGCTCACTAATATTCCTAAGGAATATGCAGTGGAGGTGAAGAATAGATTTAAGGGACTGGACTTAGTAGATAGGGTCCCGGAAGAACTCTGGACAGAAGTTGGCAGCATTGTTCAGGAGGCGGCAACAAAATACATCCCAAAGAAAGAGAAAACCAAGAAGGCAAAATGGCTGTCTGCTGAGACACTAGAAGTAGCCCAAGAAAGAAGGAAAGCAAAAGGCAACAGTGATAGGGGGAGATATGCCCAATTAAATGCAAAATTCCAGAGGTTAGCCAGAAGAGATAAGGAATTATTTTTAAACAAGCAATGCGCGGAAGTGGAAGAAGACAATAGAATAGGAAGGACAAGAGACCTCTTCCAGAAAATTAGAAACATTGGAGGTAAATTCCAGGCAAAAATGGGTATGATCAAAAACAAAGATGGCAAGGACCTAACAGAAGAAGAAGAGATCAAGAAAAGGTGGCAAGAATATACAGAAAACCTGTATAGGAAGGATAACAATATCGGGGATAGCTTTGACTGTGTGGTCGGTGAGCTAGAGCCAGACATCCTGAAGAGTGAGGTTGAGTGGGCCTTAAGAAGCATTGCTAATAACAAGGCAACAGGAGACGACGGCATCCCAGCTGAACTGTTCAAAATCTTGCAAGATGATGCTGTCAAGGTAATGCATGCTATATGCCAGCAAATTTGGAAAACACAAGAATGGCCATCAGACTGGAAAAAATCAACTTATATCCCCATACCAAAAAAGGGAAACACTAAAGAATGTTCAAACTATCGAACAGTGGCACTCATTTCACATGCCAGTAAGGTAATGCTCAAGATCCTGCAAGGTAGACTTCAGCACTTCATGGAGCGAGAATTGCCAGATGTACAAGCTGGGTTTAGAAAAGGCAGAGGAACTAGAGACCAAATTGCCAATATCCGCTGGATAATGGAAAAAGCCAGGGAGTTTCAGAAAAACATTTATTTCTGTTTTATTGACTATTCTAAAGCCTTTGACTGTGTGGACCATAACAAATTGTGGCAAGTTCTTAGCGGTATGGGGATACCAAGTCATCTTGTCTGCCTCCTGAAGAATCTGTATAACGACCAAGTAGCAACAGTAAGAACAGACCACGGAACAACAGACTGGTTTAAGATTGGGAAAGGAGTACGGCAGGGCTGTATACTCTCACCCTACCTATTCAACTTGTATGCAGAACACATCATGCGACAAGCTGGCCTTGAGGAATCCAAGGCTGGAGTTAAAATCTCTGGAAGAAACATTAACAATCTCAGATATGCAGATGATACCACTTTGATGGCTGAAAGTGAAGAGGAACTGAGGAGCCTTATGATGAAGGTGAAAGAAGAAAGTGCAAAAGCTGGTTTGCAGCTAAACCTCAAAAAAACCAAGATTATGGCAACCAGCTTGATTGATAACTGGCAAATAGAGGGAGAAAATGTAGAAGCAGTGAAAGACTTTGTATTCCTAGGTGCAAAGATTACTGCAGATGCTGACTGCAGTCAGGAAATCAGAAGACGCTTAATCCTTGGAAGAAGAGCAATGACAAATCTCAATAAAATAGTTAAGAGCAGAGACATCACACTGACAACAAAGGTCCACATAGTTAAAGCAATGGTGTTCCCCGTAGTAACATATGGCTGCGAGAGCTGGACCATAAGGAAGGCTGAGCGAAGGAAGATCGATGCTTTTGAACTGTGGTGTTGGAGGAAAATTCTGAGAGTGCCTTGGACTGCAAGAAGATCAAACCAGTCCATCCTCCAGGAAATCAAGCCAGACTGCTCACTTGAGGGAATGATATTAAAGGCAAAACTGAAATACTTTGGCCACATAATGAGAAGACAGGACACCCTGGAGAAGATGCTGATGCTAGGGAGAGTGGAAGGCAAAAGGAAGAGGGGCCGACCAAGGGCAAGGTGGATGGATGATATTCTAGAGGTGATGGACTCGTCCCTGGGGGAGCTGGGGGTGTTGACGACCGACAGGAAGCTCTGGCGTGGGCTGGTCCATGAAGTCACGAAGAGTCGGAAGCGACTAAACGAATAAACAACAACAAACAACAACCAGGAATTGAACAAGATTTTTGGTATTTTGTTCTTTACAGGCACTGGATTAGTTTAAGAGAAATGCTGATTCACAAAGGCCATATTGTACCCAGTATTCCAGAGCTGTCATTTGCCCCTTCTCTTCTCTGGACCCTAATGCAATTTTTATCTTTATCTTGCATCTGATCACTTCCATTTCTGAGCAGCCTTGAGATGTATTTGCAAGCTATTGAGCTTCCACACTTCTGTATAACTTTTATTATTTCTGTTAAACTATAACTGCTAGAAAATGAATAGGGAGTGCAAACAAGAGTTTACCAGAGGAATTCAACAGGGAGGTGAGGGAATATTGGAGAATCTGTGTCTTCTGAAAAAGCTTGTGCTCAACTATAAGGAGTGAAAAGATCATATCTTGAACAGTAGCCAGAAGATTGCAAGAAGTACTTCTGAGGGCTGTTAATTGAATGAATAGATTGAATGAATAGACTGAATGAATTATTACTGCTGAGTAAGCAGAGACTGCAAATGGCATATAAGGCAGCCAGTGAGCAAGCTTCCTAAGCAAGAAAATAGGGAAAATTAACAAAAGTTTGCCACGGAGTTCAGCAGGGAAGTCCCTAACAAATTTTGCCTCTAAGTCAAGAGTGTGTACTTGGCTAAATTTGAGAACGTGAGAACACAAAAAAAGAAATAAAACTATTCTATTAGTGGTGCACTAAGAAGCAAAAGTGAAAAGTCTGGAGTCTGCAATTGTGAGCTACAATGCTTAGAGCATATTTGTTTTCCTGACTGAAAACAACCTGGCATATCATTTCAGGAAATGCAAATTTATAGCTATCCTTGAAGAAGAGTCCAAGGCTTGGAGCAGTGAATGGATATACTTCACCTGATGAAAAAATAGAAGGATTTTTTAGTTCTAAGAAAGGAAACTGTACAACATAACTGATAGCGGAAGCTACTCTCTATAAAGAGGACAGTCAAATGGAGAAATAAGGCCAGTGAATAACTGCAACAACTAGATGCATGATATATAGAAGATATCCTGCAGTGCTGGAACTCATGAACAATTTTCAGGTCCTTGCTGATAAGACAGGCTCTGAATATCCAGGGGAAGAGAAAGAGACATTGCAGAACAGGAAATAGGAGGATGGATCCCAAAATAGCAGAAAGGATTCAGCTGTGCTTTATAGCAAGACAAAGAAGTCACGATAGTTGGTGATTCACTACTGAAAGGAATTGAAACAAAGGTATGCCAACCAGACCAATTAGCTCATAGTGTGTTGTCTACCAGGAACAAAAATCAGGAACATGACAGAATAACTGTCAAGGCTTATCAAATCCACTGACAATTATTACTTCCTGATAATATATGAGGACCAATGATACAGCAAAGAACTGCTACTATTGTGTCACCATGGAGTCTGAAAATCTTAGAAAAAAGACTCAGGATGCTTCAGTGAATTGGAAGAAGATTTGAAATGGGAGTAAAAATACTGCAAGTCAGTGACTGGCTATACAAATGGTGTCAGTGGGACACATTTTTTTTTAACAGAATCTTAAAATCATAGAGTTGGAAGGAACCTTAGAGGTGATCCATTCCATACCCTATTAAGTGCAGATCTATTGCAGCACTTCTGACAGATGACCATCAAGCCTCTGTTTGAAGATCTCTATCAAAGGAGAACTTGCACTTCATGTGGCAGGCTGTTATACTAGCTGACAGCTCGTACAGTCAGAAAGATCCCAACAGAAGAGAATATCTGTAGCTCAGAGTTGAACTGTGGTGTTCTTGTGCTGTCTGAGCTTGGTTGTTTGCTTGCAGATGTTTCATTACTCAACTAGGTAATGTCATCAGTGTACTGGGTAATGATGACGTTACCTAGTTGGGAAATGAAATATCTGCAGGCAAACAACCAAGCTCAGAGAGCATCAAGAACTCCACAGTCAGGAAGATGCTTTTTAGGTCTAGCCTGAACCTGCTTTCTTGTAGCTAACCCACTGGTTCTGATCCTGCCCACTTTAGCAACAGAGAATAAGTTCATTCCCTCTTCTGTGTTACAGCTGAGGACTGCTGCCATATCTCTCCTCAGATGTCTTTTTTGGAGGCTAAACTTACTCAAATCCTTTAATTGTTCCTCATGTTGCTTATTCGTTCAGTCACTTCCTATTCTTCATGACTTCATGGGTCAGCCCATGCCACAGCTTCCTGTTGGTTGTCACCACCCCCAGCTCCCCCAAGGTCGAATCCGTCACCTCTAGAATATCATCCATCCATCTTGTCCTTAGTCGGCCCCTCTTCCTTTTGCCTTCCACTCTCCCTAGCATCAGCATCTTCTCCAGGGTATCCTGTCTTCTCATTATGTGGCCAAAGTACTTCAGTTTTGCCTTTAATATCATTCCCTCAAGTGAGCAGTCTGGCTTTATTTCCTGGACTGGTTTGATCTTCTTGCAGTCCAAGGCACTCTCAGAATTTTCCTCCAACACCACAGTTCAAAAGCATCGATCTTCCTTCTCTCAGCCTTCCTTATGGTCCAGCTCTCGCAGCCATATGTTACTATGGGGAATACCATTGCTTTAACCTTAAGGACCTTTGTTGTCAGTGTGATGTCTCTGCTCTTAACTATTTTATTGAGATTTGTCATTGCTCTTCTCCCAAGGATTAAATGTCTTCTGATTTCCTGGCTGCAGTCAGCATCTGCAGTAATCTTCGCACCTAGAAATACAAAGTCTTTCACTGCCTCTACATTTTCTCCCTCTATTTGCCAGTTATCAATCAAGCTAGCTGCCATAACCTTGATTTTTTTCAGGTTTAGCTGCAAGCCAGCTTTTGCACTTTTTTCTTTCACCTTCATCATAAGGCTCCTCAGTTCCTCCTCACTTTCAGCCATCAAAGTGGTATCATCTGCATATCTGAAATTGTTAATGTTTCTTCCAGCGATCTTAACTGCAACCTTGGATTCATCCAGTCCAGCATGTCTCATGATGGGTTCTGCATACAAGTTGAATAGGTAGGCTGAGAGTATACAACCCTGCCACACTCCTGTCCCAATCTTAAACCAGTCTGTTGTTCCATGGTCTGTTCTTACCATTGCCACTTGGTCATTTTCCTCCTCTGAACTTGCTCAAATTTGTTACTGTCCTTTTTGAACTGAGTGCCCAGAACTGAATGAAATACTCCAAATGGGGTTGGACCAGGACAGAGCAGAACTGAACAATTACTTCCTGTGATTTGCAATCTAAAATAGCATTTGGCTGTTTAGCAGCTGCATCATACTGCCAGCTCATTATAACTTGTAATTAACAAGGGCACCCAGAGCCTTTTCACATGTACTATTGCCAAGACCAGGTCTTCTCCATCTTATACTTGTGCCTTAGATTATTCCTACCCAGATGTAAAAATTTATCTCTCTCCGTGTTAAATCTCGTCCTATTCATTTCAGCCCACTGCTCAAGATTGTCACCAACTTCAGAATCTTCTCTCTTTCATATAAACTATTAATCATCCCTCCCAGCTTTCTGTCATCTGCAGCCTTTGTAAATGTCCCCTCAACTCCCTCATCCAAGTCATTGAAAAAAGGTTGAACAGCATAGGGCCCAGGACAATGCTTTGTGTCACTCTACTTGATACTTCCCACCAAGCTAAAGTGAAGTAGTTCCTGGGACCTGGTCTGAGTTAGCTGAATGATGGATTTTTGGCACAAGATGGTGTACCTCATGAAGACTAGTAAAAATGTTTTACACAAGCATGGTAAGCTTGATTAGGGAGCTTTAGGTTGAGTCCTGTGGAACGGAAACAGAAACTCTTGAGTAAGAATTTCAGGTAAAAACTTGTGTGCCATTGAAAGTGGGAGTATTGCTGCTCAGTGAAGAATCAGAAAGAACATTAGCTCATAAAATTCATAGCCTTCATTGTCCGTAAACTAATGTTTATGAGAAATAAACAAGATGAACTTGAGCTTGAGCTTTTAGTACAGGAAGGCAAATGCGATTTAGAAGGTATAATGGAGACTGGGTGGAACGGCTGGAATAAAAGAACTGTAACTGAAGGTTACAGTTTGTTCCAAAGGAATAGAAGCAATAAAAAGGAAGGAGGAGTTACATTCTACCTTAAAAGTATCCTGCTCAGAAATCAAATAAATGAACTTGGCAATGCTGTAAAGAGCATCTGGGTTAAAATAAGTTCAGGAATAAATAAAAACAATACTGTTGGTAATGTCTACTTCACCCATCCAATCAAGGAGAAGATATGGATGATGCCTTTCAAAGCAAATGGCAAATTCAATGAGGCATAAAGTCATAGTGATGGGAGACTTTAATTACCCCAACATCTGTTGGGAGACAAACTCTGCTAAGCATAGTCCTTCTAGGAAATTCCTGACATGTCTTGCTGATAACTTTCTCCTTCAGGGGATGGAGGAAGATGTAAGAGGATTAGTTATCCTTGAGTTGATATTAATCAATAGGAAAAACTTAGTTGAGGAAGTAGAAGTTGCAGGAACACTGGGGGAAAGTGTCCGTGTAATGCTGCTGTTTTTGATTTTCAGAGAAAATAAAACTGAGCATAGGCAGCATCTTGGACTTCAAAACAGCAGATTTTAATCAAACCGAGAGCAGTGATAAGTAGGATCTTATGGGAGGAGAAGCTAATGGGAATAGGAGTTCAAGATGGGTGAGAATTCCTAAAGGAGATACTAAAAGCAAAAATGCAAGCAATTCCCATAAAATGGAGCATGTGACAAAAAGCCAGTGTGGCTACACAAGAAGCTTAGGAAAATCTGAAATAAAAAAGGGCGTATAGGAAGTGGGAAAGGAGCCAGGTCACAAAAGAAGAGCATAGAGAGGTACCAGGAAGGCTGAAAGGATCAAAATCACAGAAACACAGAGTTGGAATGGACCTCAGAGGCTATTTGGTTAAAACTCTAGCTCAGAATGAAATTTAATAGGGGTGGGTTCCCCTTTACTAGTTATGTTCAAGCCATTGGGGGGGTACTTTAATTTGGACTCCTGCATTGAACAAGGAGTTGGACAATGGATTCAGTGCCCACTTCGAAGTCTGAATTTTCCTATGAAAATACCTTATGAAAATACCCAACATTAAGGGGCTGAAGGCTTCTCTATTGTTAAATCCAGTGGAGGACTGGGCTTCTATTGTGTTTGCTCTGCCAGTGTGTTTTTGTCCATATGTATCATACGGGTACCTGAACTAGAGAGGCAGGATTGGTCATGATTCCTTTCAGGATTTCACTGGAATGGGCAAGTTCCTGCTATTGGGCAAATGGATGAAGAGGCCTTTACACTGACGTACTGTAACTTTACACTCTTCATAACAATCCTTGCCACCTGACCTGAGTTTAGTATGATGCCGTATTATTCAAATCCCTCTACCAAGAGAACTTCCTAAATGATCAGTCCGATATAATTGCTGTGCTTGTACGACAAAGAATCAATTTATAAGAACAAATCTACATGGCTGAAGGAAATGAGCTATGCCATATAATTCAAGAGAAATGTTAAAAGAGGAGGAGCATAAAATAGAGCCACAAGGCATTTGACTTTGGAGAAAAATCACTTCCAATCTTCACTATCAATTGAATGCAGTACAAGAAAGGCAAATTTGTTTGCTGAGGTTCCACTCATGAAAATGCATTTAGGTCTTCTTGGTGGGCCCATGAGAGCCAGTTTGGTGTAGTGGTTAAGGCATCACGCTAGAAACTGGGAGACCGTGCGTTCCAATCCTGCCTTAGGCACAAAACCAGCTGGGTGACCTTAGGCCAGTCACTTTCTCTCAGCCCTAGGAAGGAGGCAATGGCAACCACTTCTGAAAAACCTTGCCAAGAAGACTGCAGGGACTTGTCCAGGCAGTCTCTGAGAATCAGACACAATTGAACAGATTAAAAAAAAAGTGGGCCCATATCTAGAAGCAACAAGGAAAGTAGAAAGAGATGCTGAAAGGAAAACAAGATAATTGACCTTTTAAGATGCAGTTTTCCTTTTATTAAACAGGGTTGAAAGTCTGGCTTCAGTTGAAAAGAATTTTAAGTGTGATCTTTAATAAACATTGGATAAACAATATTCAAAGGAAATTTCTCTCACCTAGGGGTAACACCCAGCAGAACATCACTTAACTAGAACATGCCTAAAGGAGGGAGACAAAGATGGAAAGGAACTGGGTATTCAGAGTCTAGACAAGAAACTGTGAAGAGGCAATATGATAATCAACTTCCAGTTGTTGAAGAATTGTCCCATAGGTGATGAAATAAATGTATTTTCTGTTGCTTCAGAGAGGACAGTTCAAATCCTTACATTCAAATCACACAAAAAATAATTATGTATTAGGCATAATTTCCTGATGGTGCTAGTTATTTCAGAGATAATACAACTACCTCAGAACATGGTAGACTCTCCTGTGTAAAAGGTTACTAGGCAGAAGCTTGACAGCCACTTTTCAGCACATCAGCAGGAATCTAAGAAGTTGTGTGGAAACATAAGGACCAGAAGGTCAAAGGAATGTAGGACTTCTGTCCTCAGCAAACATGCCTTTCTTCAGCTGTATCTCCAAAAACATCAATAGTGACAAAAACAATAGGTATTTTCTTTCCTTCTTTAGATGTGTACCAGCCTGAATTTCCTCAGTTATACAATAATCATTTGTCCATCCATAGAACTGGAAGGCCATTAAAACCATCAAATGTAACCCACTGCTCCATGCAGGAATCCAAATACCTGTCTTGAACACATCCTGCAAATGGGAGCCATCACTTCTCCAGGTACTTGGTTCCACTTTCAAACAACTTTTATGGCAATATTTTTTTCTAATGTTCTAACAGAATCTTCCTTCTTCTAAAATAAATCCATTTTTCCTTGTTCTGCAGTCTGGGACAACAGAAAACAGGTCTTCAATATTATATCCTTTTGCTATTTACCAAGTGTTGTTATATCGCCTTTCAATCATCTCTTCTCAAGGCTAAACCTACCCAGATCCCTCTTTCTTTCCTCATGAGAGTTGTTGTAAACTCTTGACTATGTCAATGCTAAGAGAATGCTATTGCTCACTTGCTTTGTATGTAATTCTTTATCTTCATAAAAACTTTTCCATGTATTTATATTTCCTGCTAATAATTATATTGTCATGTTTGGTTCTGTATATACTTCTAAAGAAAAATGTAACGACATGAATGGAATGTCATGTTTTGGAGGATGGACCATAACTCAACAGGGAAGCATTTCCTTGAAGACAAAGACCTATTTATTTATTTATTTATCATATTTCTTTACTGCCCATCTCGTATTGCAATGACCTATGCTTAATCTCTGGCATCACTTCTGAAAGAATTTCAGTATGAAAAGGAAGCATTTTGGGTTGAAATCACCTGTCTCCAAGAATGCACAATATGAGGGAGTGTAGAAGGCAGCTTCAAATATTCATATACACAAATGGGAGGGGAAGATTTTGTATATTCCATAACAAAAAAATCCTTTGGTTTAAGATTATAGTACTAAAATCATTCCAATGTCTATTTCAAAAGGCAGCAAGTCAGAAACTGAACCTTCAAAAACTCAGCTGGGTAAATTGTAAAGACTTTGATGAATCTTATATGCTCAGCATCTTGTGCAGCCATTAATTCCATAGATCTTCAATCTCCCAACTTTCAAGAGATATATCTGCTGGATTTCTGATACATACACAGTATCATGAAGCTATATTTCTACTCCACTTTTACTGTTGTTTCATTGCAAACTGGCTTTTGAAAATCAGGAATTTGAGATATGGATATATAAAATCCTATGGTATCAACTATATTCTGTATTATTGCAAAACTACCTACAGTGGTTGATGGAATTTTTCATTCTGTACATGTATCAGGTATAATTTTGTCAATTGGCACTTCTGTGAAGTGATTGAGGTAGCTGCACCTTTCCAATTTCTGCCTGGACAGATTCTTCCACAGCTGAACTTTGTCTTGAAACAGTAGTGCAGATTAGCTGAAGAAATGTCATTTCTAAATCCATAATAACCTAAGAGATTCCACAAAATCTTTATATTGATGCTGTGTAGATATGAAGTGCTAAATTTCCAATCTGCTGGCTCTTTAAAGAACAAGTGAAAATTTAAACAAACTTGATAATTAGAGGCCAGTGAGTCAGCTTTGACTCCTGGTGACCTTATAAGCAAATATTAATCATTTCTACTTGTCTTTATTTTCATTTGGTGGTATACAAAATAGTGACAATTTCTAGCATTTCTAAGTATATTGCAATAATATTGCAAGGTGTGTTACATTAATATACCTTATCTATTTTCTTCTTCCTCCTCTTCCGTTTTCTTCCTCTTCATTCAATCTTGCTAAGTTTTATTTAAGATATTGATACACTGCTCCCTATTTCTAAAAATCTCCAAGTGGTTTACAATTAAAAAAACAAAAATTAACAATGAGCATTGGATCCAGGTGTGGGGGAAGGAATCCCTAAAAGGTGAAGGAGCCAGGGGGAGCTGTTGTGAATTGGGAAGTATTGGATGCTAAGCCATATGTGGTACAGTGGAAATTGGATTAAAACTTATGGAGATGGCTGGTGCTTGTCAAAGCTAAGGCTGTGATGGGAGAAGGAATCCTAGCAGGCAAAGCAGGTAGGTAGCCCTAGAAGAGTAAGTTGAGTTGAGCAGGTGTGAAGAGATAGTTGGGGAAATACGCTGGGGAGGAAGAGGAAGATACGAGTGAAGGATTTCCCACTAGAAGTTGGGCTAGCAAGCAAGGGTTTCTCACTGGGTCCCACTAGCTTACTACTAGGAAGTAGTATCACTGGAGAAGTTTCTCAGTGGGATACATATGGTCATCTCTACCCCTGCCAAACCTGGAATGCTGAAAACCAGCAAAGAATAGCATTAAGCCATCTGTGCTTCTTCCACCTAACTAACAGGAGACTTTTAAAAATAGTAAGTCAGTACTTCACCCTCTGAGCTATGGCAGGTCCTGGAGTAACAACAATCCCCTACTCTGCTTGACCCAGAAAAGGTAAATAATCAGGACTTTTGCAGAACATGTTGTATTAAAAATAAAACTAAAAAAGGAGGGGGGTATTTAGCCATCAAGACATCATATTTCCTGCACGTAAGTTCCCACTGAAATAAATGCTGATGGCATGACAACCAGGCACATTCTCCAGCAGCTGCAACCATGACTGTGGGTTGCAGCGTCCATTCTCTATATGAATCTTGCTTGGGGAAGAAAGCAATGGATGGCTTTAGGCCAAAGACTGGGAGGTGGGGTGAGGTAACAGTTTGGAAACCCAAGCCAGGCAGTTTTACATGGACTGTGAATCTGTCTAGAAACTGACTAGGAAAATTAAGGTCAGGTTTGCTGACAAAAGCTGGTGAGATGACCAGGGAAAATCAAGCTGGATATGTTACAGCAATTGTGAAACTGACTAGAAACTGACTAAAAGGATTAAGATCAAATTTGCTGATAAGGGAGAATCAATTTAGGCAGTTTGTTTTATTTTACAGGGATTGTGAAACTAACAAGGATTAAGCAGGAGTGTGGTGATAACGTTGCCTATGAAACTGAGCAGAGCAGCCTCTCAAACTTTTCAAGAACATGGAACAATATATGCTCTGCATATGTTTGGGTGTGTGATGCTCTTCAAAAGTCTCAAAGACTTTAATAAGCAGATTTTTTAAAGTGGCAGCCTTTTTTCTTCTTTTAGGGTCTCATGAAAACCTGAAAAAAATGTTGGGCTCCTTTAATGAATGGCAGAGAAGAACTGCACTCATCCAAGATCTGAAACACTTCTAATTGTTTTTTTAAGCATACCCATCCCTCCAGTGCCATGCCAGAGGTAATATGGGAAGTTAAAATGGTGAGCTACTGCTGCCAGGGAAGCTCTCCACTGGGCTTATCACAGGACCTCCTAGAGGATGTATTAACTGAAACACCTCAAATGAGGATCTGGTCTTGAAGAGATGAAACCTGCAGAGTGAATGCTATGTAATTTTCCGCCATCAAACTTCCCGTGATGCAGTTACACACTCATATTTCGTTTTTTTAAAAGTTACCTAACTATCCCTGTTAAAAAGGACAGTGTCATAATTCTCAAAGCCTATTCTCTTCAAAACCAAGATTGTTGTGCAAATGCCTTGAGTAGGGGTTGGAGACCTTTCAGAAATGCTCCTTTCTATCTCCATGAACATCCATTGCTCTGAGCCTCTCTATCACCACAGAGACAGAAGCTTGGCTTGTCAGCAGAGCATAAGCTAGATTCTGTTTTCAGTCAGGCCATGCTTACAGGTTCTTAAAAGACTTGCTAGAGTCTTTTTTGACTTATTCACTTTGTCTGTGGTTGCCTGACTAAGAGCTTCCCACCACCGCCACCATCAAATTACTCTTCATGCAACTATATTTCCTCCAGAGAGCATGGAAAATCTTTCCACAGCTAATTTGGCCCTTGGGTGTTGTTCCAACATGCAACACAGACCTTTAATTTGGGTGGGGGAAGGTGGCTTGGCAGTGAAAATGAGTTACATTTGCTAGTAATTCCTACTGATTCCAATGTGGTCTGTGCACATACCAGTGACCTTTATTAACTCTAGAAGGTTGGCCAGTGAGCAAGAACTTAGAATTGCTTTACTTAGTTTAGCTGGATGGAAAAGTAAAGACAATCTTGTACAGTCACTCATACCAACCACACATTAAAGCACTTTATTAAAACCTGGGACATTCCTGAAATCTGAACAGATGAATATGGCCACCATAGCAGAGGGGAGAGAGCTGAAGGTAGAAGACAAGCAATTTCTTTCAAGGATGAATATAGATACATCGCATTTTGGCAGGGAGACATTGTGGAAGAAATAGAAGGAAACTGTTCTTGTTTGCAACTGTGAGGACTAATTCACTGGCTCTGATTAATTAGCCTTGTGACAAATACAAAGCTCTCTTCTTCCCCAGTTCACGAGATCAGTATTACCAGATTAAAACACAAACAAATTTAGCACCTCCTTATGAATAGAGCAAGACACAAATCAAATGGCAGCCATACACTCCTAATCATTCCTTGGGACCACCATCATGTATGTATGTAGATCCCTGAATGGCTGCTTCATATCACGCTACCTTTCTTTTACACTATGGTGGGAGAGATTATTGAAGATCTCAAGGGAAGGCCAAGGAAATTAGGAAGCAGCTTTGCCACAGCCATAATTAGTGCCCTGAGTGGAAAAGGAAAAAGAAAAAGCTACTAATATCCTTTTCCTGGAGTTGTCTACCAGGTTACAGCAGAGTGAAAGGATTTCTGGGAATTTTTCATTTTATATTTTGTTATTTTCATGTCACGTGGGATTGAATTCTTACGTGTCATGCCAATTTTGTGTTTTATATGATCTCTTTGTTCTCTGTTCTGTTTCTCCACACCCACCCACCTCTCTCTATTTGCTTTAGGGAGAGGCTGTGGCTCAACAAAATAAAAATGTCAAAACTACAATTTGGGCCACCAATAAGGAATAAATGAAAGACCCCAGCATATTACAGGAAAAGAACAAGTATCCTTCAGAAGACTCTAAAGTAAGTGTTTCTCAAACTTGACAACTTTAAGATGTGTGGACTTCAACTCCCAGAATTCCCGGGAGTTGAAGTCCACACATCTTAAAGTTGCCAAGTTTGGTAGACACTGCTCTAAAGCCTTGCTTTTTCATTGGTCAGTCACAACAAAAAGTATGTATCACAAACTGACAGTGGTATATGAACCCGCCCAGTTTGCAATCTTCTGAATTGCTTAATCAAGCACAGACACATGCCTTTGTGTGCTATTCACAACTGACTGGAGGTTACTGAGTCTCTGGAAGAGCCATTTTCTCCTTTGCTTTCATCTGAACAATTTATTTGACCTGAATGATGTCAGCCCTGAATTATATCAAGTGCTGAATGGTACCAAAATGAAAGGAAAGGGTATGCAGTTCTAAACTCGCTTAATTCTCAGCTTTCATTCTTAGCGTTTTACTTCCCTTTTGGCCATGCTAGCTTGCCACCAAGAATGCTGCACAGTATTCAAAGGGGAAACTGTGAACATGTTTCACTGCCTATCCTGTGTCAGGTGGACGGTCCTGTACTAGTTGGAGATTTGTCTGTATCCATTTTAAGTGGCATCTACCATTTAGGCTGCACATTTGGTTTTGGATTTCAGAATGTGTGCAAATGCATATATGGACAAAAGCTTATGAATACCAAAGTAAGGAAAGCATACAGAGACTAGCTTCTGGAATTCTTTGCAACCCCTTTTACCAGCATTGGCCATAGGAGGCCAATGTATTTTCTTCTGTGCAATGAAGGAATGTATTGCACATGTTTCTGGTCTCCTCACAGATTGCATTTGTGTGCTCTGGGAAACACTGGAGAGGCTCTGGGTCACATGACTTCTCTGGGTCACATGACTGGAGTGCTTAGAATGAAGCAGTTGCCAACATTCCAAGCTGCCTCTCCTGAGGGAATGCATTGGGGAATCTTTGTCTGGAAGTCCTTTGTGTAGCGCTCCCAGCCTGATCTGGACTGTGTTCATACATAATCTTTTTCTTTTTCTTTGCCAGCTTCTCCCCCACACCAAATTTGGTCCTGTTCTGTTTGATTTTCAGAGAATTATCCTGCTGACACACACACAGAGACAGACATGCAGCCTGACTCCCTTTTCACAGTTTCTTTCCAACTTTCTGTCCAATTGGAAAGTCTAAAAAAGTGTTCTCTGCATCTCGATGTTGCTTCCAGATATCGCTAAATGAAGGTTCCTGGTATACATTTCCATGCCATGGTGCGTTTGGACCATGTGCGTACACAGTGCAAATCCTGACCCTTTACCATGTGCATTTGCAACATTGCAGACACATTCCAGCAGGTTGGAGCTTATAGCACAATGCTGCATGTGTGTTTCCTCAGTGACCCATCATGACTTTTACAATGGGTTTTTCCCCTTAGTTGCTTCCTCACTAAGTGTTATGAGATTACTTTTTCATAAGCCTGGTATTTACACTTTACGTATATTCTGGTAGATAACCAAGCAGTTCCATCTGGGGTCTCCTGAAGATTAACTGATTCATAGGTCATCTAAACCCTATTTCTGGTGCAACATTCATGCCTCCAAAAACGAAAAAGAAAAGATGCCATGGGAAGAGTATATAGTAAGAGTAGATTTAATAAACCAGGCTATGGCCTGGCCACATTCAAAGTCATTAGGTATTTCAGGATTATGTTTTTGCTGTATGGCTAACAAACACCACTTCTTCCATTTCATCCAATATAAACTACTTAATTTTCAGGGGAGGTGATAATCAATTGCTTGTCAGTCTAGCCTGTCACTTCTGCAATGCCAAGATGCTTTGTTTTCTGAGGCAAGAGGCCAACACCAGTCCCCCACCACCACATCCACTGAAGAATTAAATCTTATTTTATTACTGGCAATCAAACATTCTGCCAAATAGCCAAGGACAGCAGCTAGCTGAATGAATCTGAAACTAGCCATGTACAGTAGTTTAATCAGTCCTAAGTTCCAATATCTCACACAGTTCCTTTCCCTTACATCTACTGCCTGAGGCAGTTGCCTTGATGAGCCAAATGGTGAAGCCAGCCCAGCAAAATCCTGAACACTTTCAATTTTTAAGGAATCTTTATGATTTCTTCATATCTGTAGCAGGTTCTGGCAACAGCCACCAACTCCACAGATTATTCTGTTAAAAAAAGCACATAAACACACATACATGAATTGAAGTAGCTGATGAGCTGCAAAATATATGCTTATTTTTTTCTGTCATATAGTGGAGAAAAACTGGAGATATCAGCTCTTGGCTAGCAATTTGCTTTTTTTTAAAAAAAAGATAGTTAATCAGCAGTGGGAATTAATGAAGACAAGACAGCCATTATTATAAAGGTCCAGCAATTTTATAAGCCCATTTTGCTGAATATTTTCCTTATGAAGTAGTGCTGTCATCTTCCTTTGTGCATGCATGTGCAAGTGTACATTGTATTAATCAAGTTTATGCAGGAGATGGCAGCCTACAACTTTTCCCACACAGTTGGGTGAGAGGAACATCTAGAATCTACACAGATATACCTTCAGGCCCATGTAATCAGGCATCATCTCACTGAACAGACTGGCATTTATATGGTGTTACAAGTGGCATGATACAACGTCAGCCAACCCTGCTGCATTCTGAGTTGAAATTGTCTATAATTAGGGAAATTAGAAGTCTAAATTCTAAGGGCAGCAAATACTTTTCCTCTGTCTTCACACTTTAGAACAGTGTTGCTTTTCATCAGATCCTCAGTAAACCTTCCCATCAAATAATGGTATCACATAATATCAATTTGAAATGAGATGTTTGTTGTTCTGAATAATTGAGTGGATCTTTCCAGTTTTAATTGGTCATTAGTTTCTAATGGGTTTGGGCCAAAATGAATGTGATTAATTGTTCTCTGGGCCTCCAATTATCAAACAGTATGTCAGATCAGGAAAGAGCAATTGATGATAATACATAATAGTGCACTGAATATATTAGGAATACTTTTGATAATATTAAACACTGTTCTTCCCATTGTGCCTCTTGTCTGCTTTCTAAATTGCATGCCTCTCAATCCCATCTTCTTGTAATTTATTGTATTCTCAGTTATGATTAATTGTATATATAAAAATGATGCTATATTGTATGTAAATACATAGTTGGGTACATGTGCTACTGAGATCAGCAAAGAACAGGGCATAGGGCAGCTCTGGGCAGCATAAAGAGCATAGCCAGTCCTATTAGGCAGAGCAACTCAACCCATAAGACAGGTGCTTTGAAATGTCATAAAAGGGCAGCAGAACATTAGTTGCTGAATGGCGTAAGTGTTGTATGTAGTGCTGTTGTGGACTTCTGTGCTTCAAGTGCCCAAAATAACAGGGTTGGATTTGGATATGATCTATCTTGACTGGGAGGAAAGAGCAGCGAAGAGCAGCATTTGTGGCTCTCACTCAGGCTGCAAAACTTTATGAGTCAGCCCTATGAGTTACCCCACTCGTATGTTGCATGCACGTTCCCCCATTCTTCTCCTGGCCTCACAATGGTAACTGCTCCAGTGATAACAGAGAGTGAAACTGGAATGGGATGAAGTATGTGTTGATCCTCCTTGCTGATACTGCAAAGCAGTTATTGCCTGCCCACTCAATGCCTTTTAATTTCAGATTGGTATGTCTCTCCTGCTGCACAGGCATATGAAAAATGTAGGGCAGTATCAAGTTTAGTTTCCTTGGTTGTTGACAGTTAACACGTTGTGATTATTTCAAGCCTCCCAAAGTGGTTGTGAAGGATGCAGACAGAAAATATCAATATGGGCTACAATCTGATGCTATGTGGTCATTCCAGAGGAAATTCCTTCATTGGATAGCTTGTAACTCCTACCTAAAGAACAGGAAGGCATGTGGTCATGCGTGGATGATTCCAACTGACTTTGTAGGGGGAGGGATGTAAGGGGTGCCATTCCCATGTAAAGATTTGCAATCCATGCACAATTTGGGAACCCGCTGCAATGAAAGCTGCCATTGATGACATGCATTTTCAAAAGCTACCTTGCAGGAGGAGAGCCATGTTGGTCTGGTAGCACCTTTTCCAACTAACACAATTTTATTAAAAAGCATAAGCTCTTGTGGGCTGCAATTCACTTCATCGGATGCACAGAGTGGCTAAACCAATGTAGGATTTAAATTAGGGTGAGCAGGTAGGGGAAAAATAGATTGCTTAAGCAGATGCAGGTTACACATGAGACAGATTACAAGCACCTTATCAATTCACAATTGTAATATGCTAAAAAGCCATTGTGTTTGCTGAGGCCTTTTGAGATATGCTGAAACATTTTGATGTATGTGAATTGAACAATCTCTCACCCAATCATGCTTTAAAGTCTTGCTTTTCCAAAACGGCCACTTTGAGAACTGCAGTGGAGGTTCCTGGGAGGCTGAAATGTTCTGATATTACTTTGTCCTTTGAGCCTATGTTCTTTAATAAAATGTGTTAGGTGGAAAAGGCACTGCCAGGAAAGGTCCTTCTGATCAAAAGCTCCCTTATATAACTAGCAAGACCATGGCTCCATTTGGTCCAGTATAATCTACTCCTTTGGCAGCTGCTGTCCATACAAGGGCGTTTCCGAGCCCTGCTTGTTGCGATTCTTCCAACTAGAGATGCCAGGGACAGAGTTTAGGGTTTTCTGACTGGGGGCATGCAAAGTATGCATCAGACCATAACAGTGTTTCTCCCAGAGCTGAAGTCCACACATCTTAAAGTCAACAAGGTTGAGAAACACTGGTCTATAGCCCTTCTCTCCCTACATACTAACTGTGAACTCATTTTCTGATGCCTGGTGAACAATATCCACACACCTGACGTTAGGAGATAGGTTACTCTTCACATTCCTGCACAATGCCCAGCCTTGAGCTGTTTGTCTGAAGACTTAGTACAGTTCCTCGCTGTCCTGGATTTTCCTGCCTGAGTTAATTGTAGCAAAGAGTGAAGCTTTATCTGCAAAGTCAGGAGTCCAGTAGTTCAACTTTTTAAGACTTTCCTCTGTACATTATTGCCTAAAGCTATCAGGCTCCTGACACGTCAGCTTCTTCTCAGGGTCAGAAAAGTATTTAATTGGGTTGGGGGGAGAGAGGGAGAGAGAGGACTTCAATCAACTGCCTTCGAAGCCCAGTTTTCTGCACACTCACGGTACCTCCCACAGTCAGCCTGGCAGTGTGTATGGGACTGCCAGAATAGGGTCAGGGCTTCAGGGCACTCCTCCTCCTTCTCAGGGCTTTGTCTGTGATCACTCCACATTTCTCTGGTATGTCATTGGCCACTGGGAGCTGATACCATTGCAGAGTCATTCAGTTTGTTCCCCTGCAGGTTGTTTGAGTATAATGCATAATGCTCTGCCTGCCTGCCTGCCTGCCCTGCTCTGCCTTTTCCTTCCATTCTTCTTCTTGCCAAAAGATCTTGGGCAAAAGAGCCAAGCAAGCTGTTTCACAGATGATCCTGAAGAATTAAAAATAGTAATTAACAAGCAAAGTGTCTTCCTTCCTATATTGCCTTCTGTTATCCATGCGCGCGCGCACACACACACATATCTTGATACGAGTTACATTTTTTTAAGAAATAGCAAGTGAGAAAGGAGAGGAGGGAATGCTGAGTATGAACTGAGCATCACTTTTAACACTTTCGGGCCTTTCCTGATCTCCAGCAATGTGGGCTTTTAAACGGCTAGGGAAAAACCCTTCAGAGGGGGATTAGAGTAGGCTGCCTCCAGGGGGTGGGGAAGGGGAGGGCAGAGGTAGCTGTGCTGGGGGAAGAGCTTTCTCAGGACTTCTTAACTTTAATTTCAGATAGGGGGATGTTCAGTCCAGGAGGGAACAACCAACCTAGGGGAAAAAAGCTAACGTCTTTCAATGGCTATGCAAGCACCTCCATGCTGGAGTGGTAAAGGCAGGAAAGGAAATAATGGAAATAAGGCAGCATTTTCAAAATGAGTATTGGTGGGCTGCAGAAACAGGAAGAATTTTTTCTGTTGAGGGCTACATTCCCTTGGGAATAATCAGCCAGAGGCAATGGGCCAGCAGTGGGTAGGGCCAAATCTAAAAACGGGTGGTATATTCTCTCTTCTCTCCCTCCCCCCACTTTTTTTTCCCTTTATTCAATTTCTGTCCCACTTTTGTAGTCTGGCAACTCTTTTCTCTCCCACCCCTTTCCTACTTCTGCTCTTCCTGTATTTCTCGCTTCTCGCTTCTTTCTTTTTGGTACCCACCTCTTCTTCTCTTTTCCTCCCCACCAGGAAGCTACTAAGGAGAAGACGACTTGATTTGCCAGGGCTCTCAACTATTTGCAGACTGCTTTTGAAATGAGGCCAAGGGCTGCTTGGGCCATGGGGCTCCATGCTGCCCCTTCCTTGTGGAATGGGAGACTCACTCGTCAAAAAGGGCATCCTGCAGTCTTGAGTCTACCGTGCTGCATGCATGAACTAGTGACCAAATAGGCTTTGGATACTGGGGAGCGTATTTTCTGTTACAGGAAGCTTGTCAACAGCAGTCCTGGGGGAACAGATGAAGGATCCTGAAACTGATACCTGTACATTCACCATACAGTGAAAGCTGGTGTGACAAAAGCAAGTTCACACCTTGCACTAAACCATAATAAATAGTTTGTTTAATTTTGGTTTAGTATGTTGTGTGGACCTGTTATAATTTGTAGACCATGATTAATGGTTTACTGGGATTATGAACCCAGCCAATTGTAGCTTATTCAGCAAACCATGACTCAGTGCAAGATTTGAACCTAGGTAGAAGCAATAACTAGGAAGCAGTCAGTGAGGAAGTCCCTTAGATAGTGAGTTCTCTCAGCTTCAGCTTATCTTTTGCTACATGGATATAATTGTATTGTGACTACTGTAACATAATGGATGATAGAGCTTTAAACTGCTCCTGACTTGCTGAATAAATGCTAATTGCTAGTTAGGAAATAGCTAATCTGCAAAAAGCAGAGACTGAAAGTCTTAGCACACTTACTTGGAAATACATTCTATTTAAATCAATAGGATCACAGGTAAATTACAAATTATATCCTTTGAGGTCCAGGCAGCCCGACCCATGCAACTGCATGCCCCTTTCTTTTCATTCTTCCTCCCCTTTTGGAAGTGTTACATATGCCAGGGGTGGGGGGCAATGTTTTAAATAGTCTCATCCCTTTTTTGATATAGTGCATCTATTTTTATGTGGCTGCCAGCACACATCAGAAACACAAGTGCAAACTTGGACAGGAAATGGTTGCTTGCCAGCAGCACATTTTTTAACATTCAAAACCATATTTACTAGTTAAATAGCATAGTCTGGGTCCATCAATATATGGGTAAAATATTTTTTTTACAATCAAAGGAAACAGCCACACAATCCAGTACTGTACAGCAGTTCACTATCCATCATCACAAAATCCACTTGTAAACTATATCTCACTTTAGAACTTCTAAGTCTAATAATCTATAAAATCTCCAAAACTGAAGGGTTCTGGAAAATATAAGCCATGCCATTATTCTACAAATACTGTCCAGGATCAAAACATATTTATGGTAACATGGATTACACTCCATTATCCTTACGAGAGGGTGGTTTACTCCCTGACTTTAGCACAATTCTCTAAAACTGACTTTTCCTTCTATTTTAAAAATGTGTTAAGGTAGAAATCCATGAGCTCATATAGATTTTCCAGAGTAGAAACATTTCTCTTTTGGAAGAGATCAGTTTACAACAGGGATCAAGGGCTTCCAAGGGGGGAACCCCAGAAGATCCTCTAAAGAGATTTTCATCCCCCTTCTCAAATTGCGATATGTCTCCCTAGCAAGAAACTTCCTCCAATTCAGCAGGAAACTCAAAGTCTTTTAAAGCAATTCATGAAATTGCTATGCAGCACAATTTCATTTTAGGGATGAGATCCTTTTTGTTTCACTAGAAAAAAACCAAATCTGAGTTAGCCCTTTCCCTCCTAATTCCACTGTTTTGTAGCATTTTCTTCTAAGAGTTAAAAGAAAATAATCCTTGGGCCATAACATTCTTATTTCCATTCTGACAAATCTAATTTTTAGGCATAATTAAATGAAGTGATAAGAAGTTATTAAAATTATTCCATGTATATTCCACGCCAGAAGTAAACAAAGCCTTTAGAATTGCAGGAGGAAGTAGATGTATCTAAGAATCATACCATAAACTAGAGAGACATAGCTAGGTTGCATAATTAAGTTATGGATTCATATAGTAAAGATAATTTGCATGCCACATTGAATTCAGCTGATGCATATATAACATTAATCCTAAATATCTGTCCAAAATTGATACTATTAAGTAAGAAGTTAATGGAGGGAAGCTATGCTTCTATACATGGGATACAGTCAAGAACCAGCCAGACTGCTGAAGATTTAGTCATCTTCCATGGATGTAGCTGATCTATTTCACAGAATGAGCAGGCTGAGAGAAACCCACCATCTGAGTTGTGCCATGTGCTCCTCTAGTACTAAATCCAGATATAAAAAAGGGAGTGGAAGGAAATGTTGCCATGACAACAGTTTCACCTAGGCCTCAGATCAATTCTACTCACATTACCATAATGACCATCCTTGAGATCAACAGTTTAACTATTTCATTTGCTCAAATATTTCTTTATTCATGGAAGTTAATATCCAAAGAAAGCTGTGATTATCAGGTAGCTAAAGGTGGCGCGTCATCCATTACTGAGCGGTAGATTGTTCCCAGTTGCTCTCCATGGGCTTATTGTAGAAATGGCTACATCATAAAACCAATCCAGTTCCAGTTCCTGGAATTCACTGAGCCAGCTTTCAGACTTACTTACCTTACAGAGGTGTTGTGGATGATGGAGAATCTTCCTACAGTATTGTTAATCATTCTCAGAGCTCATGTGCCAAAGGCCATGTTAAAAATAACTATGTATGTATGTATGTATGTATGTATGTATATGATTTAGATGGCTGCCCATCTCACTACAGCAACCCTGGGCAACTGACAGTGAATTAAAACAAAAAAAAAGCGCAAAGAACCCAAAATAATTTAAAAAGAAGATTCAACAACATTCAATGAACAGCTTCTAGAAACATTTCCAAACTCCCCGCCCCCAAATCCACTTAATGAGTAAGCAAGATATTTTCTCCATATCTCTTTCAACTTTGAAACAGATCTAATGCTATCTGTATTGTGGGGTTTTTAATAAAGTGTTCTTTCTGTTGGTTGCCAATTCATAAATCTCAAAAATAAGAGCTATTGTAGAGCTGTCATGTGTTTGTATGAAATTCTGTACTAATGCCATATCCTGAAATAACTGATTTTAAAATCAAAGCCATCTGGTACAGTAATTGTGGATAGAAGATTTCCTAGTTCCTGAAAAATTCCTGTTACCTATTTGTTTAGTGTCATCAAATCATTTTCAGCACACAGATCCATTGCTGGTTTATCCCCTTTAAGTGCCCCCAAATACCTTGAAGTGCTATAGAAATGATAACATGACTCTGTTGAAGATATTAGAATCTATTACACAACAGGAAAAGCTGTAATAAATGTGTCAGTCTTCAAGGCATCACGGTGTTCTTTTTAGAAATAATCACTGATGTAGTGGTATGTTCTGGTTCATTTTACAAATAATCACCATGGCAAATGTTCTGGAATTTCATACAAGATAATTCATTGTGCATTTATATAGGGTGCCTACCTTTCAAGATTTGTGATTTTGAAATCCGCCTTTATAAGCATAGCATTTAAATCTAGTAATTGGAGCCAGAGGTGTGGGCACCTAGGTGTGTGCACCTCTGCACAATGATGGAAAAATTACAAGGATTCAGTGACATAATGAAGCAAACCCTGCCCTTATGTACTTGCATCCTGATGTCTGACAGAAGTATGTAAGTCACTGGATCTGAGTTGTAAGGTCATTAAACATGTTTTGTCAGCCTCCCTTGCCCCCATTCCCTGCAAATTCCTATGATTTGTGCTTAGAGCAGTGTTTCTCAACCTTGGGAACTTAAGATCTGTGGACTTCAACTCCCAGAATTCCCCAGTCAGCCATGCTGGCTGGAGAATTCTGAGAGTTGAAGTTCACACATCTTAAAGTTCCCAAGGTTGAGAAACACTAGCTTACAGGATAGTGGTTGATCTCACATCTTGGGCAGGATTCCATGCTCATATTTAATGTCAGATAATACAAGAAATATGATTTTTTAAAAAGTAGTAGTAGTTTTGGGGTGTTGAACAGAGTGCTTCTCACTTACTGTAAAATCAACATGCTGACAAATGCCTTTCCATCAGTGGAGAGACACAAATAGATCTCACTCTATATTCCAGCCATCTCTAACCTGATGCCCACCAGATGTGCTGAATAATAGCCATGAGGACTGGATATTCAGGGAGTGGCAGTCCAACACCTCTGATGGGCAGATTAGGGAAAGATGGAATAGAGGGTGAAATCCAATTGTGCCTATGCACTGATGAAAGACATCTGCCAGCAAGTTGCTACATTCTTGGTGCTGTGTAATTGTCTGCCCAACAATTTTTTGTTACTCTGCATATCACTCCAACCCTTTTAATCTAATTTTCCATGCCTAGCGTTGATTGCCCTGTAACCGTTCACTTCACAGCCACTTAAATCCCAAAATTCTCTGGTGCTTAGCCAAGCCTGGGTGCAACCAGATCCAGAGAAACCCCAGAATTCCTCACAGGGGTTAAACCTCTGGGAAATCCTTCATTAGAAGATATGCTCACCGGGCATCACCAGCTAAAAATCACAGCTCACCTTACCTTGCCATTCCATTTATAGCAACCAGCATCTGTTTTGAACTGAAAGGATCTTCATTTGCGTTTCCCCTGTGTCATAAGTCAGTCCCTTTAGTTTGTCCATGCACTGAAACAATAGACTTGTTTGGTCTATAAAAAAAAGCTGGAGTGGTATGAGTTAAGCCGCCTATAAAATGGAGTTCAAATACATATCTCACCTTGTGAACAGATCAGATTTTACTTCAAATGCTCCTCAATAAAGCTTTTACAGGTAGTCCTCATTTAGCGTACACAACTGGGGCCAGCAATTCAGTCATTAAGCAAAGCAGTCTCTAAGTGAAACCACAACTGCACTTATGATCATACTTCAGCTTTCCTTTGCTTTACAGACCTGTGAATGTCATAAATGCAAGGATTGGTCATAAAGTTACTCTTTCGTCACTGTTGTATCTGCAAATGGTCACTAAATGAGGCAGTCACTAAATGAGGACTGCCTGTATTGTACACTTCTAGCATGGAGAAGCTATCACAGAGGCAGCAGCCCTGGCTGCTCCTCACTCTTGAAGGAAGGAACTCTATGTGCCATATGGACTGCCATGTCCTCCTAGCTGGCTTACCACCACACGTGCAGTTGTCACTGCTTCATCCCCAGGGTTGAATATTCACTGCCAATCTGCCCAGCTTCTCTAAGTGGGGTTGCTCTATCTTCTCTCTTGTCTCAGGCAGCCCTGGCTCTGCTTTATTCACAAGCCGTTCTGGAGATTGAAGCACCTTCTGTTCCTACCCTTTATGTATTTTTCAGCTCCTTCTCCCATCTTTTTATCCACTACAAAAAATCATTATGAACGAATAGCAGCACAATGCTTTTTCATTGGTAGGAGCCTTCCATTTGGAAGTAGGAATTCTCTTAGCATTACTAATAGAGAGTCGAATTACAATCGGATTCTCATCCCTATTAAAAAAGCTTTACTTACAAGATTGAAAATAAAGCTGCCATTGTCCTAATATGCAAAGGATCTTCAAGCCTGAGTAATAAAAGTCTGTTGGATGATCTATCAATCTCATCTTCTTCTGCATCAGTGGTTGATGCATAAACTTGAATGATCATATTTAAAGGGTTGTCCACAAAGTCTAATCCATATTATTTGATCATTGATTACAATTACACTGTAGCCAAGTACTGTTCTTGCTAGACCCTTCCTAACTATAAAAGCAACACTATTTCTTTGTTTTTCATTTCCTGAATAATAAACAGTGTGATCTTCTGACTGAAAGTGTCCAATCCTGTCCATCTCAATTTGTTGATGCCTAAAATGTCAGTTTGTAGTTCTTTCATTTCATCTTTCACTCTGTTGAGCTTCCCCGTGTTCATGCTCCTTACATTTCATGTTCCTACTGTAATTCTATCTTTGCAGCGCAGCTTCGGGTTTTATTTTCTTGTATGGCAACATCAGCAACTAGATGTCCCGAAGGCTTTAATCTAGCCATGTCATAAAGGCCATTAGTACTCCAAAAGATCCTCAGCTCTTCCTCAGTAGCATGTTGAGTGCTGCCCAACCTGAGGGGCCCATCAGCTGGCACTATATCGTGAATCACTTTATGTTTTCTAACCATGTGGTTTTCTTGGAAAAACACAGGAGCGGTTTACCATTACCTTCTCCCATGGTTTGAACTGATGCCTTTGCCATTGTCACATCTGCTTCTGGCATCTTCCTATATCACTGCTGCCTAATATAGGTGCCTGCTTGCTTTAGCTGGGCATCTGGGATGACCATGCCTTGGGTGACCCTGCTGGAAATAAATACTCTTGGCATCCACTCCCAATGTTCTTTGCTCATCTCTCTCAGGACACCCCGCGCCCCACCACAACGAGGCAATGCAGCAGGATTTTGGGGAGATAAAGCAGGTTCAGTCTCTCAGTTAATTGGACTGGTTTTTCCTAATAAATTTCCACTTCCCTTCCTGACCCTGAAGGGCCAGGCTAAGACAGACCATCCCGGAGAAACTATCTATGTGGATGCTAAAAACTGACAGCAATTTGATGGCATGTGATCAATTTAAAAAACATAAATGGCTGGATTCATTTCCAGCCGAGAGCAACTCATTTCAGCTTGTGGTAACTACTGCTAATGCTGTGATAGGATGAAGTAGCAGCTGTTCCACTGAGCTTAGATTTAGCTCAAACCCAACTGTAGCACCTGAGTTTGCTTCTTCTCCTTCCCTCTTGCTTTTCTTCTTGGGTCATGTCTTGTAAATCAAGCCTACCCAGACTGGGCTGCAAAAATCTGAATGACCACTATACGTCAACAGAGATAGAAAACTTTTCATGATTTTGCTGCCATCTACTGGTCCCCCAGATTTTTGCAGCCCAGATCTTGTAGCTCTATAAATTGTAAACCTTCTGTACTCTGGAAGTCTTTTAAACTGAAGGACAAAGTAAACATCTTTTAACTACTGTAACTACATAAATAAAAGATAAATATAGAACTAGCCTAATTCATGGAAATCGACCATCTGTAAACTAATGGATTTCAAAAGCAATATCCTTCCAAATACCAGCTGCTGGAGAGGAGACCACATTGTGAAAAGTGTATTGCTTTCATGCACTGCTTGAGGACGTACTATAAGCATTTGCCTCACCACCCAGAAAAAGAAAGATTCTGGAGTATAAATTACCCAGCAAAAGTCTTCAAATTCATTGGAAAAAGCGGGGGGGGGGGAGGGTTGCCTCCTTGACTGTGAGTTATCAGCAGAGGAGGAAACCCCACTAAATCAATGCTCTCACAAGGAATTTAGAGCATCTTACAGCATCATGCAAATACCCTTCTAGCCACAACACAAAGCCTGTCTTCGTTGCTGTTATAGGGGCAGAGAGAGGGTTGGATGACACTGTAAAGCTCTAGTGAGAAAATAGCATGGCTTTTCCCCACAGCTGAGTTAAAGGCTATCCAGCCATCTTTGATTTGCCCGTGTGAACTCTGCTGCCCCACTGCTGATCTCTGTCCCGCTTCTGCGACAACAGTTCTAAATCACTGCTGAATGGTGCTGCCCCGATTATGCTTATGTGTGTGCCCTGCATGAGGTAAGGACGACAGAGCTAAACCATTTACAAGACTGCCAATTGAGCAGACTTAGTGCTGTCGGGTGATTCTGACAAGCCAGTTTAAATTTACCAGCCACAGATTAATTCCACCACTCCATAGGGAGTGTAAATTAGCTACATTCACACATCGTTTTGTGGTACACTCTGAATATGTGCTTAGGACAAGGATTCATTGCAGAAAGGGAACCCTTATGCTAAAGCAATGTGCACACATAGAGGTCTATGGTTCTTGGGCAACCCCAAAGGTCCACCAGCACAGCAGAGCTTGTGCCCAGTTCTTTGCAAAGACAGCAGAATCAGAGCAGATGAGACTGACCAGGGGTGGCGGGGAGGGCCTGAAACAGCCTCCCGGACCCCACCTGCTACTGGTCACCTGGATTTGCCTCTGCTGCAACAGCTTAACTAGCCTTACATGCCTTGCAACTGCTGCTGGATCCAGTGGGCTCAAGGAGGGAAGCGCTCCTTTAACACTGGTCCAGCTAAGGGCAACCTACAGCTTTCACTCATAGGCTAGGGTTGAGATGAGGGCAACTTCCTGGGCACTCAGCAGAGAAAGGATGTTTCCAGGGCACATCTGCAGGGGGGTGGGTCAGTGCGGGTCAGAAAAGACTATAGCCTGATATGAGTTATTAAAGGCTAATTTACTCATCTAAACCCAAAGATTTCTTCTGGAATAGAATCCAACCTTCTCCTGCAATTAAGACGGCACAGATCCTCTGTACAGCCCCCCATTTCCCGCACAACTGAAACGAATGTTCAGATCTGAACTTTAAGTGGGAAGAAACGAAAAAGAGAAACGACCACCGGAACTGGCCAGTAACCTCTCTCGCCAGGAGCGCTGAATGAAGGACGAACCAGGACTGCGCCCGCGTCTGACTGGCGGGCGGGGGCTGCTCCTCGGTGAGTGTCACACCGCCCTTGAGTTTATCGCCAGCTGAAAGGAAGGCGGGGGGCGGGGGTCAACCCGAAGAAAAGGAGGGGGCACCACCACGCGCGGCGCAGTACTTTCCATGCGCGGAAAGAAGAGGAGGAGACCGCCTCCATTCGCTACGTGCAGAGTAGAGAGTCCGCACTGCCTAGCAGCCGGCGGAGGCGAGGAGAGGGAGTCTGTCTGTCTCCCGCCCAGGTGGGCGGGAAGAAGAGGGGCCCGTCCGCGCGAGCGGGAAGCGGCTGCTCGGTCAGGAAAGGTGCCGCCGCCCCACATGCGCGGAGTTTGATGGAGCTGGGCGGAGGCAGGCACGTTGGGAGGTAGGGGCGAATGAGCGTCTGCTCAAGCGGGAAGAATAAGCTCACTTTCGGCCGCGGCAGGCAACCCATGCCCATCAGCAGGTTGCCAAACCACGCGCGGGGAGAGGGAGATTTTCCCGCACATACGCTATGCCGGGAGGGACGGTTCTTCCATTTTCCCACTTCTCCAAAGGGAGCAGTTTGGGACTCATTTTATTCCCGCCCCAGCTTTGTCGCTGCGCGGCTGCTTTGAAGTACAAACACGCACACGCCGTCCGGAGGAGACAGGATCGGTGACCTCGCTCTTCTCTGCCCTCCGGACGTGACGGTGTAGCGCGGCCACTAGCTTCTTCGAAGCAGAAAGTAATGTTACACACAATATTGAGCCTTTTCTTCAATGTATAAGATCCAGTGGCCAGACTGCGGGTCTGGGACTGGGGTAAGGACTTTGCGGCCGGAAGTCCAGGTTAGGTATTGTTCTTAAAATGCAAATGGCAGCATCAGTAGCAGGGTGGAGGGGAAAGGGACCATTAATTGGATGGTAACCAGGGCACTAGACTAAACTTTTCCTCTCCATTCTCAGCTGATTGAAATCCTTCTCATAAACTTCTCCTGACTGGTTTGGCCAGGGGAACAAACCAGAATTATATGGATGGAAATATACTCCAATGCCATTGTTCTGGCATGCATGCACATGCGTGCAAGCACATGCACACACTACAATTAATCCTTTTAAATCCCTGCCCATCCTGTTCAAGATCTCCCACATCATTTTTAGTTTAGCCCTTTCAAAGTAAATATATGGTGTGTATAGCATGCTAGTCTATTATCTTATGGCCAGTTACCATATAGCTCTAGTTTTAAAAATGCTGACAGCATTTTTTAATATCAGGATATGACATCATGTACTTATACTACAGGTCAAGTCTTGTCTACTTATCACAACAGCAGTTGCTGGCTATGATGCTGTTTTCCATAGGAAACATAGCATGAACAACCTAAAGGCAAAAACATTCTACTTAGTATCTTCAGATCTCCAGTGCTTATTCACTGTGACTTCAAGAATGTGTGAATTTAACTGCTTTGTTATATGTGATCATCATATACACATGTTTTTTCCTGATGGATTATTTAGTCAAAGGTCCTCAGCAAATCATTTCACAGTGATGTACACACAACTGATTTTCATGTGAAAATCTGTCCCACAGTGATTGCAATATAGAACAGGTTTCCTTCAACCTGGTATTTGTCAAATATGTTGGGCTTATTGGCTGAGAATTCTTGAAATTGTAATCCCAACACATCTGGAGAGCACCCAGTTGGGGAAAGCTGGCATACAGAATGCATAAAATATGGCCCTTAGGAAAAATTTATTTCATAGCAGCTGCATTTCAGAAATGCAGCTACCTTATGCTAAACACATGTATACTATGTATTTCCAAGTGATTTTTAAATGAGAAGTCTTCCTGGTTAGAAGTTTGTAATTTGATGCTTTGGTTGATGGAAATTCTAGTTAGAAGTCTGTAATTTTCTATATTGGTTGATTGGAATTCTACTGAGGAAGAATGAATTATCTTTCAAAAAATATTTTAGAAACAACTGAGTATGTAGGAAAATGCATTGCAGAGAGCTGAGATGGAAACAAGTTAGAAATTAGAAAGCAGTGAAAATAATATCTCATTAATGGGGAAAACAATGAGGGGGATAGTAACAAAGTGTTGTGGGTACTTCTATATCAGCCTGATACAATTTCAACAATTCACTAGATGAGATCAAGCCACTGGACAAAAGTACCTGAAGGATCAAAGAATGGTTTACTGCTGCAGAGAGTAATGGAGATTACCTGGATGGAGATATGCAGATCAAGGACCACACTAAATCTCTGAGTGACATGCTAGGGTCTGCACTCCAAACAGTGTCAGGCCAAGAAAGTAAGTGGTCCAAGACACAGACTAATTTGATTAAATTAAGTCTGGACAAGTAGGATTACTTACAACATTTTTAATCATTTTTCCTTTCTATCATAACAAAACTTGGAAGGGCTCTGGGGCTTTTAAAGGCTGTTCATGGCCCCCAAGCTGCAAATAATGCATCACTCCTGAGCTAGAATTCCCCACAGATACAGCATTGCCTGGTTTTAGTATTATGTTAAAATAAATAAGCCGATTAAAGGATTGGGCATTCCTATCTGTTGAATACGCCACTGTTTTAAAAAGGCATGTGTTTCATCGTATTTTGTGCTGTTGTATGATTTTGCTGAATATAGTTTTACTGATTGCACTACACCCTATATAGATTATATTCTATAGTTTATTAATAATACTCTTATAAATAAATATCAAAAACATATAAGTCATCCTTGGGAGTCCTTTTAGGCCCCATATTTGGAAATCAAATAATTTTAAATTCCATTAAGATAGCCTTGTGGATTGGGCTCTCTGGACTTGTATCATAGATGACTCAGTGGCCAGACCTGGGGTTTCAGAAAGTTTTTCAAAAGTACAAGAGACTTTGTGTTTAGAGAAGGAATAAGCTCTCTGCCATTCACTTATATACTGTGGATGACTAGAATATTAATTTTAAAAATGTATATTAGTATTCTATATTTAAATATAATTGTTTATTAATTTTTATAAAGTTTCAGTATCTAGTCCTGAACACTCCTGAGGCATGTGTAGACAATTAGAAGGTAGATAGAAATTTGATGTCAACATTACTAGTTGACCAGTGACAATTTAATTGGAGGGATTTATAATGGATGAAACTCAACATCACCTGAACTGAGTTTCTTCAATCTACAATCCCCTAAACACCCCAAAATCTAATCTATTGCATAGATTTTGATCACCTATTCTGTCAGCAAAAAGCTTTGCATACAGTACAAGTGGATTCTACCAAGGTTTTTATCCTTTTCCCCTTACAAATACACAGGGCCCTAAGTTTTCTTGGATCAAAGTCTGTTAGAATAGGAATACTCATACAAAGTTCAGGCTGAATGACTCTGGGTTTTAAAACTCAGTTTCTGTGTAACCCGGTTTACTTGGTTTTCCCACAATAGATAAAATTGGACAATCACTTCAGTTGTGAATGTTCTTTATGGAATCACAGTTTAAATAGACTCATCACACATCTGAACGTTTTGAAATCATATAATAAGCAAAGTTGAAGTACTACCATAGTTTTTTGCATAAATCCAACTCTAGATCTCAAGTATACATTGATTATTTACAAACTTCCAGAATAAAAAGTTCAAGTTAAAAAGCATCAGGGAGCTTGCTAAAACAATCAAAGAGGTGTTGGGGAAAATGTTAAAAAGCTTTTAATCTGGCATCAGAAAGACATAAGTAGGTATCAAGTGAAACTATTTTGGATGAATATTGTGCAACTGAAGTATCACAGCTGAAAACCTTACAGTTTTCATCTACTTGAATGCAGAAGGCAGAGAAACACAAAGAAGGGTTTTGACAAAGATCACTATACATGTATTGGAAAAATTGATCTTGAGGGTTCTTGGGTCCTACACCATAAAGCACTTTAAGTATTGAGCAAGGAAAAGATCAGCCAGGGAAGTATATTGATAGTAATATTTCTACAAATGCAATGTTAATCTCTAGTGACTTATTCAACAACTAAGAATGCATGTCTTATCAGTATTTAAATCCCTTTTTAATTAGCACTAGAACTGTCAGCTTTGGTTAGCTTTTTGTTTTTCTTCAACTTGCTAACTTCTCATGAGATTTCCACCAATTTCTTCTGAATAACTGTAGTATTATTAAGATCTATCTTATTAGTACTTCCCTTGTGTGAATTTCTTAATAGCAGTTGATTTATAAGGACCTTGCACTCTATTCTGCAACTCCACGGGGCAGCATCTCTCAACACTTCGTATCTCTGTGTTACCAGAAACAATCCAGGCATTTGATGTAATATCTGCCATATCCCAAGATCCAGAAATGGTCCATTATTTTCATAAGAAAACTAATAACTCACGACTATTTCTGCAATGCCATAAAGTTCTTCTGAACAGCTGCCTAGGGTTTGGATGAGTAAAGAATACATGTTGATGTGTTGAAAGATTATCAGCAGAATCATTTGTCCTTAGCTAGTAATTGGCAATTGCGAGATGAAAAGAATTACATACATGGAAGAATGAAATAATAACCCATAATATATAGATTAGTTCTCACACTAGGTACTGTTTTTCCCTTACAGGCCTTTATAACTTCCTATTACTTTTTCCCCTTCAACCCTAGAACAAGAGTCTAATGCAAAAACTGTAAAGGAAGTTAAGCACAGCTGCAAATCCAATCAGTGCTGCCCTGGCAGGCAGGCCTGCACAGCTGGGAGCTGGAAATGCTCTTTTCCAAACACAAATTGATACCAAATGGAGCAGATGGAAGGAGGCCAGTTACAACGCATGCCGTCAGATCTCAGAGAAGAGTTTAGGAACTAGAAGCATCACCAGATGACTGAGCATTGCTCAGAAATTTCAGTTTGAATGTGTGTGCGGACTGATTCACTGAAGTACTTGCAAACTTTTTATAAAACAGTGAATTTGACTTTGTAAATGGTGACCTGGTTCTTTGAGAATTTGACATAATTCCTCACAGTCAGCAAGCCCACAAAGAGATTACAGACCTAAAAGACCTATTTTGGCAGGGAGTTTTGGAAGCTGAAGTAAATGCATCTGGAGAGCAGTATATAGGGCAGGGTGCTTTAAGTTATAAATAATTAAAAACTGCTGTGAGATTGTAGCTAACTAAGACTTCAGTTACTTGAGATTTGTCAAAAGAGACAGAAAGAAAATGTCAGAAATGATTTACTTCTTGCATTTTAGCTCTTGATGGAAGTGAAGGGGAAAGAAATGGTATTCATGTTTTTGGCACATGCAGCGGCAGAACTATTAACACTAGCAAACCCCACACATAGCCAAATTCCCAAATCCTGCTCTAAATGCTGAGGAGCAAGCTTCC
This sequence comes from Candoia aspera, assembly GCF_035149785.1. Taxonomy (NCBI): domain Eukaryota; kingdom Metazoa; phylum Chordata; class Lepidosauria; order Squamata; family Candoiidae; genus Candoia; species Candoia aspera. Next base: position 62,895,827 of record NC_086153.1, on the reverse strand, counting down.
TGTGATGTAGGTTTGTCCTCAATGATTATTTTAAATAAGTTTAGGACAAATAGCTAAAGATTAAGGGCCAGATCTTTAGCTAGTACAAATAAATGTGGTTCACGGAAGTTGAAGAACATCTTTTCTCATTCTGAATACCCAAGAAATCACGCACAGTTATTAAACAGTTATTGAATGTGCCCTAAGTGAAGAACAAAGTTGTCTAAAGGAGTCCCTCGCCCCCCAAATAAAAAAAATTATAGAGCTTTTCTGAGATTTAAACTGTCTTGAGTTACCACAAAGAAGAGAGTTTTAATCTCCACAGTGCCACAAAGAAGTTTTATTCCACTTACATATTGCAGGCCGATTTAATGACCAGATCAAGGAACTACAAAGTATTTGGAAAACGCTCAACTAAATACCTTTAACTCATGAGCCTAAGACTCTGTTGCAATTATGCTACTTTAGCTGTAGCTCACTGAAAATGCACTTGCCAAGGAAACCAGTTCAACTTACTACATCGGAGTATTGTTTTAATAAGGAACAAGACAAGTTTCTGTTTTTACAAGAAAATGAAGTGAGAAGTCTGCAAAAAACAAGAACGCCATGCTCCACTTCTAGCAAAACTATAAGCCCATCTTTCAATCAGTGTATCAGGCCCTGTCTGTATTCAGCAGGTATTTATTTTTAATAACTATTGATTTACAATATACTAATCAGCGCAATATACCATTAAATGCCTAATGCCACCCAAGCTTTTGTTCCAAAAGTGAGTTTATAAGAATTTTTTTAACATCATCTCTGTATTCATGAAACAAATATGGAGCAGGAGGCTTCAAAGAGAAGTTAAAAGGAACTCTACTACATACTGTCTTCTTTGGAAGTATAGTACAACTCTGTAGGGACAACTCCCTATTCTGTAGGAAATATTTCACCAGGGAGTAATTCATAACTCTTTGTACAGCATTACACTATTCTGGATGAAAGAAGCCATGCTGTACAATATCTTGAATTGATTCATCATGGTTCTATAGATATGACTACAGTTTGATCAGATAGGACCATAAAGGTCCCTTGCTAAGTTCGAGTGAGAATATTTGCAAAATTATTAGAATGTCTCCCAGAGCCATCTGGAAGGTGATTTCAAGTCAAAGATTGGGTTCCTAAGAACATGCCTACTTTCTTCTGTGTCTTCTGGTTGCTTCCAGTCTAAGAATCTTGAAGATTACAGGTAAAGATGAAAAAGTTAAAAAGAGACAAGACTGAACATTAATTGATAACTTGGGTAATAAAGACAGCATGGCCACTCTTATATTGTTTATTGGAGTCCAGAAGTGCAGACTTATTTATGTCACTGTTATCTCACTTTAGACACACATTAATTATTTGGTGTTTTCCAATCTGATGTTCTCTAGATGTGTTGGGACTGCAGTTATCAGATTTTTAGTAATTCAATTCAGGACATGAAGAATAATATTCTGAATTTCTACCTTCAGGGAACTCTTTCACTATTGGTCTGTGGAGGAATTTCAGTGATTATAAATATTTTGGACATGTGCTAAGATTCATAATCAGTTCATGTGGAATACAAGAAACTAGAGCCCCTGGGTTTTAATTTTGTCTTATGAGGATACAACCTTCTTAGATCATACTCAATATTTTCTTGTAATGCATCATCCAAAGAGATCAATGTTGATGAACATGAGCTAGGGAGTGTCTCTGTTGTTATTCTTTTGGGGAAGGAACTTCTGGTAAGCTTCTGAGGAATTCCCTGGCATATAGTTTGAAAACCATTGATTTAAAAGGCCAGAATTTAAGAATCAGCCTTCTATGTCATTATAAATTTTATCACTAATCAAATGACAGGTCAAAATAGCAAAATGATCTTTTCAGCTAATGTTATGGATCCCTTGGGTTGCCGTTTGAGGGGATGGTAGTGAACTTAAGACATCTTAAACTTCACATGTGAGACTGAGAAGGGAGATTCTTAATCATTGGAAGAAGAGTCCCATTTGCCAGAGGTAAAACTGCAGCAGCTGCTCTGTCAGGGCCGTATTCCAAGAAACTGATGTAGGAAATCTCTTCAAAAGTATATCATAGTTTAAGTGAGAATGTATCAGCCAGAGAAGGCACTTCATATTATTCTTTTGTTATAGTAGTAGAATGATAGTAGGAATATTCAAAAGACAAAGACATGTGATTATTCTTTTGAATTATATCCTGCTCTTCTACCCAGGGGATTCCCCCCCTTCAAAAAAAGACCAAAAAAAGGATGGAGCTATCTGTAGCAAAATTCATGCAATCACCTAGGATAGCATTTCTTAAACTTTTTTGTTCTCAGGACCTCTTCCTATTTCTAAAAATTATGGAGGACCCCAAAAGAGATTTTGTTTGTATGGGTTATATTTATTGATATTTACCATATTAAAAATTAAAATCAATGCATTCATAGAACATTTATGGAATCATGTAAAAATAACAATATTAAACACATTAGATTTAACATAAATAAAATATTTTTCATGAAAAAAACCCAATATTTCTTAACAAAGAAAAAATAAGAGTGACATTGTTTTAAATTTTTGCAAATATCTGGCAAATAATTTTGATTTCATGGACCCCTTAGAGGGTCTTGGGGGACTCCTAGGAGTCCTCGGACCACACTTGAAGAAACACTGACCTAGGGGATTTATTTGCACTGATGCAGATAGAGAATGCAGGGGTTATGTTATAACACTTCGTAGCCCGTTAGCCCCTGTAGTTGTAGCCCCTGTAAATCGTGGGAAAACTACATGGAGGGGCAGAGGGGATTGTTCTATAACACAGTAACACTGCTTCAATCAGTAACATCTGGATAAACCCAAGGTGCAATCTAAGCAAAAGTAAGGTAAAAGTAAAATTGACTGAGTTCATAATATCTTTCGAACTGATTATGTGCCATCAAGTCAGTATTGACTCTTAGTGACCACATAGACAGATTTTCTTTAGGATGATCTTTCCCTAGCTTGGTCTTCCAACAGTGCACCCATCACTGCTCTAACTGAGTCCATCCTCTTCTCTTTCCTCTACCTTTCAAAAGAGGTTACATCTTTCCAGTAAACCATTGGTTCATTACAACTGGCTGTGTTCGCTTTACATGCTAAGCCATGATTTAAAAACCATTGTGGTTCGGTTCACATGACATGCTAAGCCAAACTCTATTGGTAATGTTTCCTAGCATATTCTGTGAATCAGTCGATTAAAATCAAGGGAGTTCAGGAAACCTTATCTGTAACTAGATTGTATTCTGCTAATATAGAGGATTCTTTGCCTCTCAGCTTCTGTAGTGAAATACATAGATATGTTTTTATCCGTTCCAAGATGGTTTGAGGTTCATTTCAACTGCTCCAACTATAAAATTTCTTCCAGGAGGGGGCAGAGGTTGCTGTTAATACTAAGACCATTATAGCTTTGATGATGAAATTAGGCTTACCAAATTATGTTTGTACAACTGTGGTCAAACACTAGATATGACCTAGATGGCAGCAAAGAGCGTTTAGTGATTGACTAGATTTTTTTTAGCTCAGATCTAGTAACCCTAATGAAATGTACCTTTGTAAGCAATAAATAGTAATTAACAAGGTTGAGCTGATATTGAAAGCCTGAAGTTAAATTACTCTCCTGGAAAACTTCCATGATTAAGAGGGCACCTAGAATTACATTAAGAGGTATCATTACTACAAAGTTCTTGGGTAACCTCCCACTCCCCAAAATAATAGTATAAGCTAGTCTTTCCCAACTTGGCACATTTCAGATATGTTGGGCTATAACTCTCATCATCACCAGCTCCCAGTCTTTCTGGAGTGATGGGAGCTTTGTCCAATGTTATCTGAAAGTCATGGAGAAGTCTGCTTGCAATTTTCTTTAGCTAGAGTGGTAAACATCTTGATTGTAGAAGCTTTTGATGTAGGCATTTTACTGGAGCATTTTAAGTGCAGAAGGAAGCCATTCCTGGAAAAGGAGTACACCTTTATATAAGCACCCACTGATTTGAGTACTATTTATTTTAAAATATTAAAAAAAAACTGAACATGACACATAAAGGCTGTTCAAGAGTCTCATCAAAATTTTGATATGTTCCTTTTTGCGGTAGAACTTAAAAGTTTATAAAAAACTTGCAAAGCCAACTTGACCAAAGAGGTGGTTAAATTGTATTATGGCAGTACAATTGTGAGGTTTGTGTTGAATTTGTTACATCTGGCCAAGAGCCAAAATACAGCAGGAACAGAGAGAAAGGAAGGGCAGAATGTTTCTATTAAAGGTCTACTACTTATGCATTTTTCCCTTTTGTGGTGGTTTCAAAGGTTCTCTTGGGGGAAAAAAATAGCTGAGGAGAAGCAATTTCTGAGGGATGTGTTATGTGAGGATAAAAAGTGAGGTGACCTTCCCCTCCCCACAAAACAGCCCATAACTCCAAATCAGCACCTGTTCTATATCTATCTAATCCATTATATGACATCATACTCACATTGTTTTCATATAATGCTGGTGTTACGCCAAATTCACTGGCTCCCAATCTATTTCTGGACCCAATTCAAAACAATGGTTTTGAACTTTAAAGTCCCTCATGACTGACTAATCTGTATTTTCAGTGGTCAACCTTCTGCAGATGATACCACTACCTGAGTAAGCAAATCTGCCCATGTTGGTTCCTGTCAATCTGCCCATGTTGGTTCCTGTCAGTTTTGCAAATAGGTCAAGTTTTGTCAAACTTAAGATTTTTTTAAAATGCATTCAAATGTATATATATTTTGGTGCCCATGTCTCCAAATGTAAACAATTTTTGTTTGCAGTTTTGCTTTAACTGATTTGGGAAAAAATATAATACAGTCAACTTTTTACATTATTTTAATATATACATTATATTTTCATTGTATTATGTTTTCATGTATACATTGTACATTGTTGTATAAGTGCATATATAATATTTACACTTTTATACATGAGCTTCTCCCAGTAACTCTTGAGAGCTGCAGACTTCCAGTGATAACTATTTGACTTGTTTCAAAAATGTGAAATAAGATAGATTTGCATTCCAATGCAAATTTATGTGAACTGCCTAGAAATTCTTTTAATTTGAAGGAGTCTAGATAATGGAAATAAATAAATAAAATTTCTCTTCCATCTCTAAGAGGTAAAGGTATAGGTTTCCCTTGACATTAAGTCCAGTCGTGTCTGACTCTAGGGGGCGGTGCTCATCTCGGTTTCAAAGCCGAAGAGCCAGCGTTTGTCCGTAGACACTTCCATGGTCATGTGGCCGGCATGACTGAATGGAACGCCGTTACCTGCCCGCCGAAGCGGTACCTATTAATCTACTCACATTTGCATGTTTTCGAACTGCTAGGTTGCCAAATCAGCATCTTAGCTGAGTGCTGCTTTTCTCACAATTCACAACATTTCTGTCTCATCATTTTAGAAAGCAATCCCTTCTCTATTTTCCTAAATGTTTTTGGTACAATTTTAATATGGCTGTTCTGTTGTGCATTTGTTGATTTCTCACTTAGCATGTTTAGTTTGTTGATTGTTTTATATTTTCTTCTAAACTTTCCTGGGATTATGATTAAAAGACAATACAAAATGCCTGCAATAAATAAGTAATAAAATAAATGCTTGTGATGTTTGTCTTTATTTCCATAGAAACTGACTATGATGCAACAAAACAGGATTTACAGTAGAAGAAATAACAAGTCAATCAGGGAAAATCAAGGAAAAATCTTGCATAATCTTAGGCTTTCTGGATAAAAGAATGTGGGCTTCCCTGTCATGGTTAGGGACAAAAAGACGGTTTTAAGGCAACTCTTTGCTTCTATAGAACGAATGTAAATCCACATTGTATGTTATTTTGGTAGGGGGGGAAAAAACAGCATTTGCCCTTCAAGAACAATAAGTAAGATTTCTACATTTTTTCTTGGTTCAAACACTGATCCCAAAATTTTTCACCTAAAAACTACTGGAATAAAGAAACAGAACTTTTCAACAATCAGTTCATAATTTTGTGCTAAGTGCTAAGATTGATAGCTTACAATCTTGACAAACTATAGATGGGAGGATTTTTTTAAATTTTATTTTCTGTAATCTTGTTAACAGTACATTAGTTATTTCCGAGTTGGCTGACAATTATAAGGCAGATCTTGAGTCCTAGGTAGGGACAGCAGTCAGCTGCTGTTTCCCCACTTAATTTAAACTAGTCTGCCTTGAGTGTGATGCCCAATATCATCCTTTGTTGGTTGGACGGTCTCCATGGAAGAATCAGAAAATGCCAATTTGACGTTCAGCTTAGGCAGAAAAATGTCTTGGGCTGGATCTTTCCCTTGCATGAACATTCTCTCTGTGTGTATGCGTGTGTGTGTGTGTTTCAGGGTAACTTGCTGTGCCTAGGAATTCATCCGACAGCACCTTTGCAACCAATTGTGGGAAATGCTTCATTTCATGTCAGGGCAGCTTTCCTTATTTGGTGCTCTCCAAATGGACTTGCTGACCATTCCTTGAACTCCTAACCAACATGGAGCAAGTCTTCAGATGCAGGCTGGACTGTACCAGCTCTTTGGGGTACTTTTTTGTTTTTTCCAGAAATGGACAGATCTATAAATTGATGATACAAAAGAAGAATGAATCCAAACAATTAGACATACAGTAGTAGAAATATAATGAAGGTTTCAAATTCAAATGATCTTAAATGGATATCTCTGCCTGCAGGCAAAATCTCAGACTCTGTTTTCACAGTTGTGTTAGTAGACTCTTTGAACCAAAAATCAGTGAAGGCTTAGCATGAAAATGTGGAAATGCCAATGCTGTAATCCCTGGGTCATGAATGCCTGATTCTCTGCATGCAGTGCAAACTGAGGGAAATATGCTGAATGGAGCCATGTATAACTTCATATACAATATCAAAAGACTTCTTGTTCTAGGCACACACTGCTTGTTCAAGCCATTTCTGTTTCAATGGCCATTCTTTTGCACTGGCATCTCCTTACCTCCTTTCCTCTGAATGAAAGAAGGATGCAATAATGACATAATTATTAAAAAGAGAGAGAACTTCCAGACCAGCTGCAGCACAAAAAAAGTCTGAAGGGAAATGGGATTGCTGATGGTTCTTTGTTAAGGTTGCCTTGGCTATAGAATATGGTAGATGAAAAATTTTGCTTTGAGTGCATCTCATCTGGTCATACAGATGGATGGCTAGAAGTTCTTTTAAGGTGGATCCCATCTGTGGAGACCCTCAGCTCTTGGAATGAATAGCAGTTCCACCTGACAGGACCTCCTCTTTTCCCTTCATCCTCTAATCCCTGCTTTTTCCTCATGTCAAGCAGGATACATGAGCAACATCAGGCTTTTGGCAGAGTGACAAGCAGCTTTTCCCTTTGAGGGGACAGAGACCTTAAATTTAGCATATCTCCTTGAGTAATAATTCCAATTTATACCACCTTTTAAGAAACAGGTGCTTTCACTTGCACAAGCCTTGCCTTCTTTTTTTCCCTATTTTGTACCACCCCAAAGGAAGCTCTTGCTTGCAGCATGAGGCATGCTATGCATGGAGGTTCATTTGCAAACAGGAACATAGGTGCAAGGCAGAGCCTCATTACAATCTCTGTATGGAAGGAGTTCCTGAAACACAGGACTATTTCTCACTGAAATTAAAAATATGGCCCTGATGGGTTTCACTTTAGACAGCCCATATGGTTGAATATATCCTATCAAAATGAACCACGTAGAAACTGAGCAGGAAACATTTCAAACTCATTTTTACATCCCTTAAATCCTTTTTTTTAATCTAAATTTCAGGCATGATAGGAATGCTGCTCAAGATGAAGATCATAATGCATGATGAGTTAACCTTTTCCAACCTGTTAGGACTCTGGATGAAAATTCTCCCTTTCCTTTAAAATGGCAGTCTTAAAAAAATGGGGGGTACATTTATCAAAACCATGGGCATTGCAATCCTGTTCCTAAGCATATTAGACTGGAAAGTCAAAAAACATCCTGGAAAAAAAAAGTGGAAAATCACTTCTGTGATACTGCCAATAAAACTGCATCATGGTGTCCATTTTTTTTTAAATCCAGCCAGTTGGCAACATCTAGCTGATTTTTTCTGATCTCAAAGGAGCCAAACGGGATAAAATCTGGATGGATAGAAACCACTGGGAAAAGCAAGTATTTCTTCCACCCTGAAAAAGGCAATGGAAACTACTTCCTTATTATAATCAGAAAAACTACATGGATGTCCCTATGTAGTCCACCTGGAATCTAATTTGACTGCCTTTTAAAAATCATGCCCAAACCAAAATATGACCGTCACACTCCAACAGTCCAACATCACAGAAGTAAGTCCCCCTGAGTTCTGTGAAGTAGTTATCTTCCTAGCTAAGTGTGCCTAAGATTGTCAAGTGATAGCCTTAATAATGGAACTTCCAACTCCAAAGCCTCAGTTTAGCCTTGATGCTACTTGCATTATAGCCTTGGATAAATCATCGCCTCTTGACCTAACCCACTTAACAAATTGCCAAGATGAATACAACAACATTATAAAGTGCTTCATGAAATGAGTGACTCAGTATAGTTATTTCCTAACTCTCATGCTGTGCAGGACAACCTCAAGGTTAATTCCCTCCAATTCCTGATTAAGTTTTGCCCTTCCAGTTGCAAAGGGTCTACTTGCCAGAACAATCAAGATCTATCTTCTACTTGTTTCTGTCCAGGCAGAAAGATTAAAGGACAGAGATGTACAAACATCAAAGCTGATTTAATCTTCAAACATTCCCATTATGTATGATAGAGAAATATAAAATAAGATTCTTGAATGCATCCCTACAAGAATTGTGGTCTCGTCTTCCATCCCACAAATGTTTCTAATTACAAGTGGTATTATTTTTTTCCTACCAGTGTGAGAATATAATTGCAGTGAGAGCAAAGAAAGTTCCTGAAAGTTTGTAGGTAAATCATTCTCTTGAAGCCCCCGTCTTTTCACCTGCAAATTTTAACAATACTTACTTCAAAGGGTTGTTTTATTACAAAAACAATAACAGGAATTAAGCACTTGGAATGTCCAAAAACCTATTCAAGAATGGCAATGTATTTTTTCTAATACTGAGAGATAACCAATTAGTATTTGCTTTTTTTTTATGCCTTTCTGTCCTGCCTTTCCAAAGGTGACATCCCTAGATTCTCTTACCCAGATGATAGAGAGCGGAAGAAATTGCCCTGATTACAGTGCTGGAAAGTTTCCATCTAGTGAACAGGAAACCAAGCCTACACAATTCATACATAATCAAGTTTGTATCCAGCTAGCTGGCATCTTGTATGGCTGTATAACACTTCCAATCTGAAGGCAAAAAGATGCTTTGATGCATGCAGTGAGGTCCTGTAGCACCTGCCAACAATGCCTTAAAGCAGCCACATCTTTTCCTGGAATCATATGGCTTCCTCTCCCTGCAGCTGTTGTGAGATCCTGGGAAAAGTGTGATCAGTTTAAAGAGCTGCTGGCAGATGCTATACACACCCTCTCCCCTCCAAAGCATCTTCTTCCCTCTGAATCCAAAGCATAGCAGAGCCCAACTATCTAGCCTGATCACACACACTTCTCCCTTTCTTTTATTCCAGGGGTTATCCCCTTTTAGAGGGAGGCACTGTTTTTTTAAAAAATTGGATCCTCCAAAAAGAAGATATTTATATTAAAGTGACACAAGAAGAATGTAATGGAAGTAGATTCCAGGTTCTTCTGGGACATCTATACATTATATCCACTATTACACATTCAATTATCTTTCTCTGTTCTTCAATGATTTGTCAGTGGTTTTCTATTCTTTAGTGATGTGGCCTCTAACAGGGCCATTGCTATGCACTGTTCATCACCCCTTGGGGGGAGAAAAACCCCTATTTTTGCTATGGGGTCTGCTGGACTATGTAGCCACATTCCCTGGAAATGTTGCCTTTGCACTGAGACAATCCACTTGGGAATGGTTCAGCAAGGCTGATTCTGCCATATAAGTTTCTTGTGCTCTTCCAAAAGCAATGTGTAAGATTTTAATGATACTAGTTTTCCAAGACCTGGCCATGGAAAGAAGAGGCCACTCTTTCAGAGACACCCTTCAGTGTAGTGAGAGAGCTTTGGACATAAGGATCTTTGCCTGTCCTGGAGACAGATGCTTTAGAATGGAGCAAATACATATTCAGGATAGACCACTTCCAGTATACTTTTAGGTACCCCTAAGTTTGAGTTTTATTTACGGTAAGGCTCCTGCCTCTCACCAAAATGCCTAATTTAGCCAGTTCCTTTCTTCTCTAAAAAGCACAGGTTGGACAAGCTGGCTGCACTACGTCAAGATCAATTAAAGTGCAAACGTTTGGAATCTCTTCTATCTTACTGCTGGAGTACCTTTTAATTGGTGAGCAGCTATGACTGTTTTTGGTGTGGTTTTATTTAAATGTTAAGGTTTTGTCTTGACTATTTCATCATCAGTTGCCTTGAGCAGATAATTTTAATTGAAAGGCAGAAAAGAAATGATCTGCCAGGAAGCAGACCTCATTTCACACAGAAACATGCTCCTTCAGGGATTCTTAGACTCAGCGTTCCCCAGCTTCCAGCCCATGAATCTCCTGGTTGATCAGAAAGCCAGTGTTCCACTTGAAACTGCCAAGTCAACCAGATGTCTCCTGTGCATGACTTATTATTCCTGCAAGGCTCAGGAAACTGAGTTTAGTGAAAACCCAAGAACAGAAATTTACAGCTTGTTGGGAAAGGTGATAATGGGTCATTTAAATATTAGGGATCCACAGACTCCAGAGAAGAACTACAGTTTTCCAGAGTCAATGCGGTAGATGGCCTAAAGCAGTCGTAGAACAGTGCTCTGCCACAAATTTATGATGTGGCAATGTGAAGAACATCCCTCAGCTTTAGTTCCCCATCTGTGAAAAGTAACAAGTGACTATGAAACAGAGTAATAACTATAAAAGCACTTCAACATATTTTCAAAGCACCGAGAAAAAATACAAGGTCTTTCCCCACACTGTTACAAAGGAAAATAAAAAGTTACCCCACTATCTTCCCCAAGCAAATGTTGATTACAACACACACCATTCCCTGACTGCTAACTTCCCATTTCCCACCTACCAAGGGATGCATTAACTTGCTAAGTCTGTTAATAACTGGATTTCATAATCCAAAAATAGGAGACCAACAATAATTTGCTTGCTCCTCCCTTTCAACAAGTTGAAATAACCCTTTATGAAATTTCACACCATTTTAATATCTGATAGGGCCCAAAGTGAACAGAAGCACATATGTACAGCTTAAACACCAACCTCATTTTTTGCCTATCCTCTTTCCATAACCCCTTCTCCTTTTTTCTGGATTTTTAACACGTTTGCTTGATGAAATGCTCTTTGAAACTCAAATCTTGCATACTCTTTTTTTCAGACCTAATGAACATGTTACCTCAAGGTGGATTTGGGATTCCCCCTCCCCCCCATGGCCAACACAAGTTTTCCTCTGGTAATGTTCTCACAGAGGGGAAAAGGGGGGAGGTACAGAACAGGCAAATTTTCAACAGTGGTGTTTTTTTTTCCCAGGGAAATACCTTCAAGCTATTAAAAGGTAACAGGTTACCCTGCCTGGCTGGGGGAAGCAAGGGGAGACGGGAATTGCCTATTAGCAGAGACAGATGGTTCCATATGCTGAAAATATCCCATCCCGGGGACAGGAAGGAATCTTTCCTTTAAAAATGGGTCTTAAAGAGCAGGATTTTATAGCAGAAGGAAGGTATAGCCCGCCGGCTTGAATGAGTAAGGAGCCCTAATTTAGAAAAATGAACCTCCCAATGGCGCGCAAATATTGCAATAGCAGTTCTAGTTGCCTTATTCTACTGTACTTCGCTTTTGGGGGGGGGTATTACTTATTTTTATTTTTGCCCCACGCGGTCCTAGAGTAAGCCCTTGCGCCGCCTAGAGCCGCCTTCTGCAAGGACGCCGACGGAGCTGCGAGGACACCTTAAAACCGGCGGCTCCTGCCAGGGCTGCGCTCGGCTCAGCCCAGCCTCCTTCGCCGCTCGGAAGCAGCTGACTCGCTGGGCGACTGCCAACTCCGGTTAACTGCTTGGATCACTGAAAGGCAACGTGCAGAATGACATGTAAACCTCCTCCGCCCTTATGCTAATACCAGGGGGTGGGGCCGCCTCACTCCCCCCCTCTCCCTAGCGCGTGCGCGCACCACTTAAGTTGCCGTTCCATTCATAAAAACTGGGTAGGCACTGCCACCTAGTGTAGAGAAGGCGTAGCTGCCGTCGGAAGGGCCTTGGCGCTGGGACGGCTGGCCTGACTGACTTTGAGGAGAAAGTCAGCAGCCACGGCGGGTCTCTTGTTACCCGGAAAAAGTGTTGGCTGAAAACAACCGACGTTGCATTCACTTCTTCGCCAGTCTTTGAAGGGAGGGACTGGGGAGCGTGTCTCGTAGGGGCATCATCAGCTGCCTACAGAAGCATGTCCTCCGAGGTTTCTTTGAGGCTGGGATTGGAAAAACCTCCTTTTTCGTTAGGCGCAAGTTTCAGCCATACTAATCGCTGGGTATGGTTGAAAGCATACCCAGCGAAAAGGTCGCGAAAGCAGCGTCCCCCCAAAGGGTCAGACGTGACTCGGTGCTTGCACAGGGGACCTTTCACCTTTCACATGGTTGAAAGCAAGATCTGTAGGATACGGGTATCCACGGAACCCTTTTAAACCGTCCTCCCCTTTTTTTGTTATACTTAGTCCTATCTTTAAGGGGGGAAATCCTTCTTTAGCAACATTTGCATTTACTGCATTTCTTATTATTTCTTTCTCTCCACCTTTCCTCTGGGAACTCAAGGTAGGCTCTGGCAATACACACAGGGGCACTTCAAACATGTGTCTTCCCAAGGCTACTGAACTGACCTATCTTCTGTCCTTACACAATACAGCCAACTGCAAACAAACCAAAGAAGCTGGGGTCACATGGACACACACACACTAAAACTAACCAAGCTTAGCACGATTGGAGAACGCAGTCCCTAGAGCTTTAACTGATGTGGATATGTTTGTGATATAAATTCAGCAAGTATGAATCAGGGATGGACTACTTGGCTTAGTTTCTGGCACATCTGGTCTTTAACCACTGGCATACAGTACACGTGTGCCTGCCAACAAGCGCACTTTTTCAAAATAGTGGCATCTGGTAACCCCAGCTGGAGGTGATAATAAGCCAAAGCTCCCCCCATTTCCTTTTTCCTGACACTGCCTCCTTTTGCAAGCCCTCCCTTCCAGCTTTACATATTTTCCCTTTCAACGTGCCCCTCTTTGGCCAATTGCCAGCTCTTCCTTTCAGTTTCTCTCCTTAATATTCCCCCAGTTTTCCTATACAGGCTTCTAAAACGCCCCTCTCTGGGCCACTGCAAGCTTCCCTCCCTTCCCAGTTTTTGGGATTGCATTTCTTTCAGGAAACATTTGCTTCCCAGAATTTCACACGTGGAGAAAAAAAAAAAAAAAACCACAAACAAAGCCTAATCCCGTGTGCTGAGTTGGATGCAGATAAGACAAGGATGAGACCCAAGTATGCCAAACCGAAAGATCTGGTTGCTAGAAAAACATGAAGATCCTGCTTGGGCAGTTTTCTGTGATCTAGGCTAATATCCAATATTTTTCCTCACTGTGTCATGGTGAGCCAGAGCCTTAAACCTACTTGCAATGGAACATTTTCAGCAGATAGAGGTCTGTCTCTTGATTTATAATAGCCTCCTCCAGAAGCTCAAGGTCAACACCGCCTTTTCCATATCTCCTTCATCATCCCTTCTAGGTCAACCATCTTTCCATGATGCTGATGGAGAAGCAGAGCAGAAGGAGAAGCGCCGGCCCAAGAATGCACCAGAAGCAAAGCAGCAAGCTATTGTTGAGGCCAGGTGGCTCTTGCCTGGCCACCAGTGTGCAGATTAAAAGCCATGGGGGAATCCTAGAGAATGCCACAAAGAATCAGGCAGGCTTGAAAAAATTGCATCAATTGGGAATGATAGGAGCTTAGTGGTAGGACTCAAGTCTAGCAAGTCACTTTAGTCCAGGTAGAAAAGACACCGGTTGGAAGCCCTGCAGGTTTGGTGTAGTTGTGGGCAATACTATGCTAGAGGGACTGACATTCTGGCTCAACACAAGGCAACTTTCTTGATAGTAACCATTACATTTCATCCTTGGCAATACATGTGAAACTTTAAACACAGCAGATTTTTGCCTCTCTCTCTAGAAGTCTTTTTCATAAGAAGGAAACTGGCTAAAAGTCCAAATGCTTCATTCTTCTGACAGGTGAATAATCTGCAACGCTTGGAGGTATCATTACTGTAGTCCTCTTAAGCCCTCTCCTGAGGAACACCTTAAGGGCAATCCTCTTCCTCTTCCTTCAAACTTTCCAATATTTACCCACAAGAGAATAGAAGAACCCAGGAAGTGGACCCTGACACTTTTCTGCCCAGAGCACAGGGTGTTTTTTTTTAATTTATCACATTTATAGAGATGCCCATCTCACATAGTGTCTCTGGGCAGCATACATAATAAAACAGTCCAAATCCATAAAAAACATTAAAATGCAACCAAATCAAATTTAAAAGGTAAAAACCAAATGGTAAAAAAAAAAGAAAGTGCATTCCAATTAACTATCATATAACTGGCTAGCAGGTGCCACTCTATCATGGGATCTCCAGGCCAGTTGACAGAACCATGTTTTCAGGACCTTCCAGAAGGGTTAAGGCCAGCTCCAACTCAGGGGAACAATATTCCACAGGGTGGGGGCCACAGCAGCAAAGGCTTTCCTCTTAGGTCCCACCAGACAAAACTCCCTGGCTGACAGGAACTGCAACATGCCTCTCCTGCCAGATCTGGTGGGATGGGCAGATGTAATCGGGGAGAGGTGGTCCCTCAGATAAACTGATCCCATGCCATGAAGGGCTTCAAAGGTCAAAACCAGCATTTTGAATTGGACCCGGAAGCACACTGGCAACCAATGCAGCTTGGGAACCAGAGGTGTAATGTGTACAGTTCTTGGAGCACACATAACTGCCCGCACCACTGCATTTTGCACCAGCTGAAGCTTCCGGATACTCTTCAAGGGCACCCCCACGTAGAGCGCATTACAGTAATCCATTCAGGAGGTGACTAGGGCATGAGTGACTGAGAGTAGGGCCTCCCGATCCAGGAATGGGCCTCAGATCAGGTTCCTCAGTTTTTCCTTCCTGAAAATCTAGTCATTCGTGCCACCGATAGGAAAATCACACAGCTCCATGAAAGTGGTTGGCACTCATACAAAAACGCTCCAAGGCAGATGCAGGATCTGCCATTGGGATCATCGCAACAGAACTGTCTGACTTAGCATCTCCACCACCAGGGAAAGAAAGAAATAAGCCCCTTTGTGAATGAGCTGGCAGGAAACAGAGCAGCTGGAGGAGATATTGTCTCTGTACATGAGGCAGAGCACGCAGGGCTGCACCTGACTGAAACAGCTTGCTTCAGCATTGCAGGTCTTAGCCAAGCCAGTCACCTAAAGCAGTCTGCCTGCCTACTAAGATGGGAGAGACACCAGCCCTAAGAAGGAGTTGTCCCTAACACCCACACCCACTTCCCTGCCCTGCCCACCCCCACGTGCACTCATGCACACACGTAGGGCTGGAAACAAAGCAGTGGCAAGGAGGAAATGTATCAACCATTTAAGAGTCTGGCCCACATAGAAAGGGTGGAGGCAGGCAACTACGTGTCTGGAGCACCTGACTGCATTGAGGTGCTCCAGACACGCAGTTCTGCAGTGTAGAATACATCATGCTTCATCAGACCTCTCCCCTTGCAGTTTCTCCTACTGGTTTCCAAATCCAAATGTCTCACAGCTTCTTATCAATCCATCCTTCCAAAAGTTAACTGAGTTTTGTTCTCATCAAAATGGGTTCCCATCATTATGATTCCCAGTTGTCTTTATTCTAGAAAATACTGTGTACTGGATGTCACGGCCCCTTTATCTTTCCTACTGTCTTAACGAATTAGAGTGCGACTTTCCAAGTTCAAATCCTCCCACCTAAACTGGGTGATTTGGGGCCAGTCACTCTCTCTCAGTCCAAGCTACTTCTCAGGGTAGTTGTTGTGGGGATAAAATGAAGGGAGATCTCCAGGCTCCTGAAGAAAGGAGGAACATAAATAAATAAGAAAGGTGGAATATAAATCTAACAAATAAATGAATCTAATCCAGCTGTCAGCATGCAGCTCTATGCAGTCATGTTGATGCAAGTGTGATATGTATTACAACTGAGGTACAGGCTGTGTGGATAAGAGTACATTAAATACAACAAGCAGGGCTGAGCCCTGGAAAGCAATTAGGAGCTTGACTGTGCAGAGAGAGGAGGTTTTCCAAAGCTGATCTTTCGAAGCAAAAATGGCTATAGCGACCAGACCTCTTCTGACCCCCACTCCTTCTGCTTCTAATTTTTTCTTTCTAGTCACTTTCATTGTCTTTTTGCTCTGTCCCATCTTTGACTCTTTCCCAGCTTTTTTTTAAACCAGCCTCTGTAGAAACCTAAAGCAAAAACTTGGCATTATGATGCCACCTAGTGATCCTTTCATGTTTTGCGGTCACCTCTCCAGATAACAACAAACATGGTTTACTTTCTGATGTTTGAAGACAGAAATGTAAAGCATGCAACGTGGTGGCCACATGTGGGCCACTGGCATCCTCTTTCTCCTTTTGGCTTTTTTCTTGTTTAGTTTTAGGGAGGGGGTTAAGAAGAATTTCACAACTTTAAACCCTGATATAATCTCCTCCAAATCCTTGCCCCTCCCACTTTTGCTGCACAGAGTCTGATGCAGCATTTTAATCCAATAGTATTGACTATAACAGTGTTTCTCAACCTTGGCAACTTTAAGATGTGTGGACTTTTCTCCCTTCCTTGAACTAGCTGAGGATCACAGCAGTTGCCAGCTGCCAACATTCCACAGGTGGTTTGACAGCATGTCCCCTGCCCTGCCTGAAAAATGCATGATGTGTAACCTAGCCATATTCCCAAGAAGTGTCTGCTGAATAAAAGATGGCTCACTGGGAAGGGAATGCAGAGCAGTCCTGCTCACCTTTAGGGTACCTGTTTGATTCTCATCCAGCTGAGCCTGGGCTGGGTTAGGATTAGCGAGTGAAGTACAAAACATAAGCTGCACTGCAAAACAGCTTCAGACTTGGCACGGTTTGATCTTGAGATGTTCTCCTGCTCCTGTTGCATCTTAAGAAGAATGTAGCAAATGCTGCAGATGCCCCTGACCAATTGTACACTTCAATATCCAAAATAATTGCCAAGATTAACTCAATTTGGAAACCACTTTATGATTATAATTCTATATATGGTCTTGTACCACATCCAACATTTGGATTTTTCTTAACATAAATTCTTAATATTTTAACATGCAATGATCCATTAGATGAGAATAAATATTCAGCAGCTTGGATAGAAATTACTGTAATTCTTAACCTAATTTTATGATATACAGTATACTGTATTGATTATTGCTCTGGATATTTCTGTATTCCTTGGATTTAGCAACAATCTGTAGTTTTCAAAGCAATATGATATGCTCAGTTACATCCAGTCCTCATTTAGCAACCAAATTCCATTCCAGCAACTAGGTTGTTAAGCAAAATGGTCACTAAGTGAACACGTGATTGAGAAAGAGAGAGATGCTGCGAAGATCACTGGTTGCTGCCTTATCATTCAGATAAAGATCTCTTATACAGCTGTTGTTGTTTATTCGTTTAGTCGCTTCCGACTCTTCGTGACTTCATGGACCAGCCCACGCCAGAGCTTCCTGTCGGTCGTCAACACCCCCAGCTCCCCCAGGGACAAGTCCATCACCTCTAGAATATCATCCATCCACCTTGCCCTTGGTCGGCCCCTCTTCCTTTTGTCCTCCACTCTCCCTAGCATCAGCATCTTCTCCAGGGTGTCCTGTCTTCCAATTATGTGGCCAAAGTATTTCAGTTTTGCCTTTAATATCATTCCCTCAAGTGAGCAGTCTAGCTTTATTTCCTGGAGGATGGACTGGTTTGATCTTCTTGCAGTCCAAGGCACTCTCAGAATTTTCCTCCAACACCACAGTTCAAAAGCATCGATCTTCCTTCTCTCAGCCTTCCTTATGGTCCAGCTCTCGCAGCCATATGTTACGGGGAACACCATTGCTTTAACTATGCGGACCTTTGTTGTCAGTGTGATGTCTCTGCTCTTAACTATTTTATTGAGATTTGTCATTGCTCTTCTCCCAAGGATTGAGCGTCTTCTGATTTCCTGGCTGCAGTCAGCATCTGCAGTAATCTTCGCACCTAGAAATACAAAGTCTTTCACTGCTTCTACATTTTCTCCCTCTATTTGCCAGTTATCAATCAAGCTGGTTGCCATAATCTTGGTTTTTTTGAGGTTTAGCTGCAAGCCAGCTTTTGCACTTCCTTCTTTTACCTTCATCATAAGGCTCCTCAATTCCTCTTCGCTTTCAGCCATCAAAGTGGTATCATCTGCATATCTGAGATTGTTAATGTTTCTTCCAGCGATTTTAACTCCAGACTTGGATTCCTCAAGCCCAGCATGTCGCATGATGTGTTCTGCGTACAAGTTGAATAGGTAGGCTGGGAGGATACAGCCCTGCCATACTCCTTTCCCAATCTTAAACCAGTCCGTTGTTCCATGGTCTGTTCTTACTGTTGCTACTTGGTCATTATACAGATTCTTCAGGAGGCAGACAAGATGACTTAGTATTCCCATACCACTAAGAACTTGCCACAATTTGTTATGGTCCACACAGTCAAAGGCTTTAGAATAGTCAATAAAACAGAAATAGATGTTTTTCTGAAACTCCCTGACTTTTTCCATTATCCAGCGGATATTGGCAATTTGGTCCCGAGTTCCTCTGCCTTTTCTAAAGCCAGCTTGTACATCTGGCAATTCTCGCTCCATGAATTGCTGAAGTCTACCGTGCAGGATCTTGAGCATTACCTTACTGGCATGTGAAAGGAGTGCCACTGTTCAATAGTTTGAACATTCTTTAGTGTTTCCCTTTTTTGGTATGGGGATATAAGTTGATTTTTTCCAGTCTGATGGCCATTCTTGTGTTTTCCAAATTTGCTGGCACATAGCATGCATTACCTTGATAGCATCATCTTGCAAGATTTTGAACAGTTCAGCTGGGATGCCGTCGTCTCCTGCTGCCTTGTTATTAGCAATGCTTCTTAAGGCCCATTCAACCTCACTCTTCAGGATGTCTGGCTCTAGCTCCCTGACCACACCATCAAAGCTATCCCCGATATTGTTATCCTTCCTATACAGGACTTCTGTATATTCTTGCCACCTTTTCTTGATCTCTTCTTCTTCTGTTAGGTCTTTGCCATCTTTGTTTTTGATCATACCCATTTTGGCCTGGAATTTACCTCCGATGTTTCTAATTTTCTGGAAGAAGTCTCTTGTCCTTCCTATTCTATTGTCTTCTTCCACTTCCACACATTGCTTGTTTAAAAATAATTCCTTATCTCTTCTGGCTAACCTCTGGAATTTTGCATTTAATTGGGCATATCTCCCCCTGTCGCTGTTGCCTTTTGCTTTCCTTCTTTCTTGGGCTACTTCTAGTGTCTCAGCAGACAGCCATTTTGCCTTCATGGTTTTCTCTTTCTTTGGGATGTATTTTGTTGCCGCCTCCTGAACAATGTTGCGAACGTCTGTCCAGAGTTCTTCCGGGACCCTATCTACTAAGTCCAGTCCCTTACATCGATTCTTCACCTCCACTGCATATTCCTTAGGGATATTAGTGAGCTCATATCTAGCTGATCTGTGGGTCTTCCCTAATCTCTTATACAGCTACACCAGCGTTATTCTCACTCTGGCGTGCATTGTTGTCGGGGCATGAAATTTGGTCATAAATGCATGAATTGGAGATTAATTTTTTATTACTGCTTATTACTGTCATATTTGTGAATGGTCACTAACCAAGGTAGTCGCAAAACGAGGTGTGGATGTTTTTATATGTTTTCAATATGTAACTTAAACTAGAAGGGTAGCACATGTCTGTGATTACGGAGGGCAGTTCTAACCTTGGGATCCTTCAAAATATGGGAATGGAGTCATGAATAAGATGCTCAATTGTGCAGCACAGTTCCCAACAATACTCCACGCTTGGGATTGACCAGAAGCAGCAGCAGAAGGGGCTCAGGTGGTCTTCCAGCCTACTGCTAACCTGGTGCCCTCCAAACATGTTCAATTTCTGCTGTATCCTTCTCAGACAATATGGGGGCAAGCTGACTAGGGACTACTAGAGTAGGTCTGACACAGCTGGCAAGCATTGCTAAAAGAACCATGACGCTGGGTGTGGTTCTGGCAGAGTGAAAAAAATGATCCATAGGACAGAAAACTCGTGCAGCATTTGCCAAAGAACAGACAGTTAAAACCTGAATTCCTTCCCCCTCTTCTGTCATGAAGAAATCCACACTGGTGACATTAATAGTGCAGTCTTGAAATGCTGTTGTTTCACAATAAAAGGATTTCTGCATTTTTTAACTACATTTTTCTTTGGCAAACTAGTATACCAAGAAAGGCATCTCACATGTAGAAGTTCCTAATATCCTCAAAAGGATATAGCTGTATTAAAATATACAAATAATACTTAGATTTCTCCAGGCACCGAGAAGCTTGACATTCCCATGGCACCAACATAGCTTGCCCTACAGAAAGATCATCAGGGAAAGGTTTTCAGACCATTAATATCAAATCCCCCACTAAACATAGCAGCTAATTGAAAACCTGGCAGCTGATAGATGAATAATCATAAAAAACGTTTTTATCAGCTGGCATCTTAATCCAAGCTCCAGGAGTGTTCCTGATGGGAAAACTCAGTTGCAAGTTGCTCATTGGTTACTTAGGTTTAAAGGGAGCCCATCAGGTGATGCTCACAGTCAGCCAAGCCGAACAGGTGTAGCAGCCTGGGTCTCCCGGCTTGCTAGTTGCCTGGCTTGAGGCAAGGAAGTGCTCACTTGTTGCAAAGCTGCAGCACACCTGCTTCAATGGAAAAGCTGTGGGCGAGGGCCTGGATCCAGATCTAGAATATGTGCACACCCACTCCAAAAATTAACAACAAAGGAAAGCACCAAAGAAAGGGTGGAAAGGAGCTACGTGAACTTTCTCAGGGAAACCCAATCTTATTGTTAAAGCTGCTGCTTCCCAAGGCCCTGATAATTCTCTTGCTTCAGATTATTTTCAGCTGTGGCATTTAATACACCCCTGAACAAAGCTTTCCAAGGCATACCAGGGAAAGAGTGAAAATGTGAGAAGTCTGAATGAGTTAACCCTTTGGAGCACTTTAGACTTCCAGGCTGAATCACAAACTCCTTTCAAATGAGTTTCCACTAAGTTTGGTTTGGTCACCAGATTACATGAGCTCCCCAGCATTATAAGGGTCTTGGTGCATGTAATTTTGTAAGGATAGTAGCATCTCTCCCAATTTCTTCCTTCTAAACATTTCCCACTCCCATACAAATTCTGACATTGGTCAGGTAGGCTCTGGCATTATGAGAGCAAGGAGGAGGGGAGGACATCACTTCATATCTTTTCAATTATTATTACTATTTTAAAGCTTCCATTCCCAACTACTAGGCTGGCCTCTGGATTTGAACAAACTCCAATTTCCAAGGTAGTTTGGGGTAATTTGGAAAAGGTTGATGTGCCCTATGTAGTTTGACTATAATCATAAATAAAATAGCAATAAACAGCTTTAATCTGCCCTGCTAAAAATGAAAAACCAATGCCTGAGTATTCACAAAAGAAGAGCAAGTGACAAAAAGGGTATCAGGAATTCTGCACCCCTCATTGAGGGTGACATCACCTCAAGTATGTAAGGGGCACAGTTTGTGTTGTGTCATCATTACCCTGTTTTGCCATCATTCTGGCATCATCATGTTAGCGGCAAACACTTCTGACTTGTTGCCAAGTTCCAGTTTCAATCTACGGGTAGTCCTCATTTAGCAACTGCAGTTGGAACCAGCAACTCTGTCACTAAGTGGTGTGGTCATTAAGTCCGACATCACAGGACCATGCTGACTTCCAGCTGTGATCATTAAGTGAATCACCACAGGTTGTTAAGTGCGATGTCACATGATCATGACTTGCAACTTCTTGCCAGCTTCCCCATTGACTTTGCTTGTTGGAAGCTCGCTGTGAAGGTTGCAAATGGTGATCATGTGACCACAGGACTCTACAACCGTCATAAATGTGTGCCGGTTGCCAAGCACCCAAATCACAATCATATGACCATGAGGACACTGCAATGGCCATAACTTCAAGGACCAGTCTTGTTTTTCAGCACTATCATAACTTTGAATAGTCACTGAATGAGTGGTCAGTAAGCAAGGACTACCTGTATCGCTTCAGACCTTGACTGCTGCACAAAAGGGGGGAAATGTTTTGCCACTTGCATAAAATACTATACTGGAATGAGAAAGACAAGAACTGTATTCAATGAATAGGTTCCTTCTAAGAACAACATGATCAGACCAGCATGGGTTGCCCAAATCACTGCTTATTTATTTATATATTTGCATTTGGATGGAGAAATCATGCAACACAGTCTCTTTGGATTGATTGGGCAGGACAGAGCTGGCTGGAGAAGTTGAGGAAAAGTGGAGCAGGGACAGCTTTCAATCAAGCTGAGCAGAAAAGGTTATTGGGAGTTCAGGAAGTCTAATCTGAGAAAGTAGTTGCTAACTAGTTTCAAGATTCAGAGAAAAAATAAACCTGGTAAAAGAAGCCTACGCTGAGACCTGTTGGACTAAGACATGAGTTACGATCCTACTTGAAGACAGAATAGTTGCTGTCAGCAGAAAGGGTGGACAAGAGAAGGTCAAGGTGGTATTTGGAAAAAGGAAACACTTCATTTTCTTTTTTTCTTCTTTTGCAGAGGACCATTCTGTCCCCCCTCTGTAGAGAACGTGCAGTATGCCTTTCATGGTTCTTACTTTTATAGTGGACAATACATTCAATCTTGGCCTTGTCAAGCACTTGTCAATCTAGCACTGTCTTCAGAAACCCTAAAGACAGGAAAGTGGGCTGGTTACATCTCCACAGAGGAACTCCAGTTGCTTTCTGAATTAAAGAACAGAAGAGAGAAACACATTCCTGAAGGGAACAGGTTTTCTTCAATACTATAAGGAAAACAAACAGTTGTTTCTAGATTATGCTCAGAAACGGAGTAAGTCAGGATGAACTACCACTATGACTGTACAGTTAGTTTACAGCCTCAGATCTAGCTTTCAAAGAGCACTGGGCAATCATTGCAGGACCAAATAATCACTGTGGAGTTTCCATACTGGGCTGGAACTAATGCTTCATAAGGAAAATCAATGATACCTTATGAAAAAAATCTAATAGAAAAATGAGCTTTAAGTGACACCAATTGGGTTGAACCTCGCTTGGTGACTTGTGAATTGAAGCCCAGCCAGATTGCAAACCTGGCATAGAGAACTCAACAATATGACAGAATGAGCCACTGTCACTACCAGATCATTCCTACCCGGATTGCGGCTTGGTTGTTTTCTACATGGCTGCAACTCCAAGTGAGAAAATGAGTGTGAGCGGGACATTCTGAAATATGACTATATATTTTCACACAAAGAGGGAAGATGTTACAAGACCACTGAACCCCATATACTTCTTCCTGCCTACATCAATTGATTCTGTGACTCTCCCAGAGACACCTGCCATGAGAAAATTCAGTGGGAATACCAGAATTCCCATGACATGGACATTTCCCCACAAGCACTCTGCCTTGACAATCACTTGAATGGCTGCTGAAAGCTTCAGACTTTTCCAAGACCTTAATTTTGGAGAGACCCATGAAAACTCAGAGCCTCTCCCAAACTTGCCACCAAATTGTAATTATAAGAGTGACAAAAGGAGGAAACTATTAAATGCATGAATAATCAAACTAAGCAGAGATTAAAACATGTATTTTTCCCTAGCCCTGTCCACTTCCTTGTCCCTGCCCCATTTACCTTTTAAGAATACAAAGGAACAAGTGGAGTTCTCCCAGTCTCCTTCCTCCAACGCAAGAATGATTCATTCTTAGGCAGAGGAAAATAAAACTAAGCTTCGGTTTTCCAAAGTATTGTCACAATCAGGAGACTTTGATCATTGACTTTATTAGCAAATCAATCACAGGAACAGTTGTAGGGAGTTCCCAGATTTCTGAGCAAACGTGACTTCCACCCCATCTGCCTTTCCCACCCAGGGAAGTACCTGGTGATTCTAATAATTTCCTTTTAAGGGAGACTCAGGTAGAATCTTTCAACAGACTGTAGTTCAATCTGTTGAAAGAGACAATCCAAACTTCCACCTAAGCAATCAACATAGTTTGTCTGCACTGAAAAGCCCACCTCCACTATCCCCCCCCCCATGCCCCCTCAAAGATTTCTCACATTCAACTTCACTGTTTTTATCTTGCCATCATCTCCTGTGGTTTGGAAACACACTGACAGGGGAAGATCTGGGCTATATAGTGTCAGTCAAGCTTACGACAATCTTAGAAATCTTACTGCTCACACACAGCTGTTAATGTCTACACCATGTCTACCCTCTAGTGGTCATAGGAGACATTCACAACTTCAGAAGCAAAGACTTCCTTTCACGTAGGACAAGGACACCATTTCACACCTAAGAAAAAATGGGGATTATCTTAAATATCTTGGAATAAGTATCCCCCAAAAGGTATCTTCATTAGTATATTTTAAGCATTTCAAATTGCAATACCCAGGTAGATACAAATTCTGAAAATTCCAATGAGTTTATGAGGAAGAATAAATGTGGGCAAAATGAGTATTTCTAGATCTATTTATTTTTAGAGGATTTCCTATGTTAATTCTGTTGAGATAGTTAAAACATGTATCTTAAAGTTGCCAACGTTGAGAAACACTGCCCCGGAGCAACAAGCCTAACAACTTTCTTAGTGTTACTGAGGCTATAGCCCCAATCCAGTATTGACCAAGCAATAAATAAAGCTAACGAGACAAGGGTGATGGGTAGGAAGGCATTAATATTCATTTTCTCTCATTTGTCCTGCTTCCTACATTGAGAACGTCATCCTCTTCTCATCTGTCAGAATTCAAAGGCAATATGAAGGTGACATCAACATGAGACTTTTTCTAGAAAATAATTTTCTCCCTTGCTGTGTCCAGCTGGCTCTCACAAAATCGTAAATGATTATTGCTTAAAGTGATCTCCACAGAAGCTGTCGTAAATCTTGCAATCATACTTATCAAAGCAAAATGTACCTTTCAAACAGCAAATAGAAGCAAAATCAAGTCTCCTTTAAACTGAGCTTGACTCCTGCTGACTTCATGGATGTGCCCATGTCATTTTCTTTGCAATAATATGGAAGTACTGTGTTACTTCCTCCTTCCACAATATTTTCTTCTATTTCCCAGTCTGGCCTATGGCCCAGGGCCGCAACGGGGGGCGGGGGGGCAAGCGGGGCATGTGCCCCAGGCACCGCGCTGGGGAGGCACCAAAATGAGTGCTGGGGGGTGCCAAAATGGGCGCGGAATCCATGTTTGCCCCGGGTGACACAGACCCTAGTTGCGGGCCTGCTAACAGCCTTGGTATTCTCTGGTGCTCTCCCATCCAAGTACTAGCCAGTCTGTCCCTGCTTAGCTTTTTGAGATCAGCTAAGACACCAGTGGCTAATTCCAACCACTCATCGGACAGAATACTATGACACTGGCACTGGATCTAATGTAAGAATTCAACCAAAAATATGACCACATTTCTTTCTTTTCTTTTGTTCCAAGATCTAATTATTTCTTTTGAGAGAGAGAACACACAAGAGCATTTTACTCTTGGTGGGAAACAGACTGGTCTTCTATACTTGGCCAGAGTTAAAAAAAACACTGCAATGATGGAAATGTGCATTTTTCTGTTCTTCTTAGCGGATATACTTCTTTCTTTCAAATACTGTAGAAATACTGATGAAAACTGTAGGTGGCATAATAGGAAAATATTTGCTGAGCTGTTTTGCGTGCCTCCTTAAGCTCCTAGGATAATGGTTTATTCACAATATCACAGATAAAGTATCTTATTGAACTGAGATTAAAATATACCCATTGTCTTGTCTGATTCTCCTGCTACAAGAATTCAGCATTTAATATGGCAGCAGCAGCAGGAGGTATTCAGCTCTAAAGAAATTCATAACCCAACAACTCAGTAAACTGAACAACTGTCTTTTAAGCCCAAATTTTATTAGGATCAGAGATAATGGTTTTTCAAATGATTAAAAAAATCAAGATTTTATGTAACAAAAATGTGGATTTTTGTACAGGAAAAAATATTTCTGAAAAGGTCAAAGTTAAGGGGGTTTTGAAGTATCATTTTCAATCAAGGATGTTACTTGCAAGATTCAAGTTGAGAGGAGGATACATAACCTCTGCCCAATCACAGCTTTCTGTCTTCCCTTTACTTTCAGATCATTCACCCTTCTACCTACATTTATTGGCAATTCAAACTTCATTCATTCTCTCCATGTGATCAGTCCACCTCAATGTTTTTTGTACCACTCACTCACTTTTGTATTCAACCCATAATTATTCAGCAACTGACTGGGCATAGCAGGCACAGGTGCCTGGGGTATGGTCTGGTGGTGTAGGGATGAGTTTGAGCTGGTGACTCCTGAGGAAGTGGACAAGGCTCTCTGTGCTGTCAGCTCGGCCTCCTGTTTACTGGATCTGGGTCCCTCTTGGGTCATGAAAGTGGCCAGGGAGGTGACCTGTGGCTAGGTCCATGCAATAGTGTTGGCCTCTTTGACTGAGGTGGTGCCCCCAGCCTTGAAAGAGGTACTGGTGTGCCCCCTCGCCAAGAGGCCATCCCTAACGGCTTTCGATAACTATTGACCACTCTCCAACCTTCCCTTTTTGGGGAAGGTTGTTGAGAAGGTAGTCAGTCTGCAGCTATCAGAACCCTGGAGGAAACACATTTGAGTCAGATTTCAGGCCGGGATTCAGTACTGAGACAGCTTTTGTCAAGCTTGTTGATGACCTGTGGCAGAACTGGGATGTGTGGTGCATCCATCCTTGTGTTCCTTGATCTCTCGGTAGTTTTTGATACCATCAACCACAGTATCCTTCTGAGCCAGTTCCATGGGTTGGGGATTGGGGACACCATTGTACAGTGGTTCTCTTCCTTCCTCCGGGGTTGGTTCCAGTCAGCGTTGGTTGGAGGGGAGAGATTGTCCCCTGGGCCCCTCATTTGTGGGGTACCGCAGGGTTCTAGTCTCTCTCCCCTCCTTTTCAACATGTACATATCTGTCCAGCCGGTTCAATCTAGCAGGGCTGGGGTCCTCCGTGTCCCATCAGTTAAACAATGCCATCTGTCCTAACAGTCAGAAATCATGCTGAGATGAGGAGTAGGTCTCTAGTGTTTATTACTGCTGCATAAAACAGAATCCTAACAAACTGAAGAAGCGTGAGAAAACCCAGACAGATAAACCCCAAAGGTTAAGGCGGGTCTGTTCTGTGTCTCTTTGAATGGCTGCTTAACTCCTCAGTACTACGCATGCGTTTTCCCCCCTGGATAGAGGCCCCTTCCAGCTCGCCATCAGTACTCATGACATCATCTGTCAGGACCTCAGAAGCGCACCTTCTCTGTAGCAGTGCCTGCCCTCTGGAATGAGGTCCCCCCGCCCTGAAATTCAAATAGCACCCACCCTACTGCTATTTCAAAGTGCCTTAAAGTCCTGGCTCTTCACCCAGGCCTTTTGTGAGGATGACTGATGCCCCTTTCTTCTTTTTTGTTCCCTGGGTTTGTTTTCTTTGCCATTGTTGTTCTGTCTTGTGCTGGTGGTGATGGTGTTTTTTTGGTATTGATTTTTGTTCTTAAATGTTTTTAACAACTGTAAGCTGCCCAGAGCTGCTGGGAGCCAGGTGGCATATAAGTTAAATAAAATTATTATTAGCATTATTACCACACCCACTTCTTAAGTACCACAGTCCCACTGCAGTCAACTTTTTTTAGTTTCCCCTGACATCCCCACTGTCTCTTCCACATAACAAAGGTGGCAAAACACAGCCATTTTGGTGTCTTTTGACAAATACTCATTTCTCACAACAGATCACTTTCTACCCACTACAACTTTCCAAAACTTCAAATGCAAAGAGAAAAACATGCTTTCAGGTTGGTGGTGGTAGGGAGGTCTTCCATACTAACGTAATGGCAGGAAGAATTACAAACAGAGGCTTTTGACTCTGTCCATGAGAGGTAACTCTCCAAAAGAAAGATCAAGATTAAAAATGGGCAGAATCCAGGGGCTGTGGAGAAAAAAATCCTGGGGGAAAAAAATCCCCAATGTGTCTTTATGGGAAAGGCAGATGGGCAGAAATTTCACATGTTCACCACTGTGCTCTTCTAAGTCCCCTCCCTCCTGGTCACATCACTCAGAGCAGCATTTATGCAACTTGTCCCATGCTCCAAGTGCACACATATACCAAAGCCTACGCAGATGCTACATGAGGGGAGGGCAGATTCATGTTACAGATGCAATTTGGAAAGCTTGTAGGGCATAGCTTCTAGAATTTTTTCCAAACCAGTTAGCCATGCTCTCCAAGCTTTCCTTAGCTTGTTCGTATTTCCCATTAAAGTAACTCCACACTCTGTAACATAATTACTTTCACTTAATACCAAGTAGCTTCTACATCATCTTTCCCTACATCTACTTTCTGTTCAATCAATTAGGAGACTAATCTATCTTCTAAGAGGACTTTCTCTTCCTGCAGCTATTCTATTTCTACCCTAATTTCTTTCACTTCTGCTCCCATTTTCTAGGTCTAATTTTTCTCCAAGATCCATTCTTGACTCTACAAAATAAAGGTCTGTCCCACATTCAGAAGTTCTCAATTCCCCTATATCCTTCATTAATTCTCTCAATCTTTCATCATAATCAGCCAAATCAGTCATTCTTTTAGTTTCATTCCTTTGCCCTGCATACACACCCACAGACTTATGCATAAACCATGTATTCCAAATAAACAGAGCTTTTCCTCAGTAGGTGCTTGCTAGTCACCCTTCTCATTCATCCTTGTGTCACCAAGTGGCCCAATTACTTTATCAGTACTCTCCTGTCTTGTTCCACCCACCCACTCATGTCACCTGACAGAATACCATTTTTTTCACATTTGTTTCCAGTGTTGCACAGTTTTTCCCCAAACTCATACCTGGTTGTTCCACTAATACTACAGTGACCATATGTCATGCGCTGCCTGCCTCTGAATAATACTCAGACACTGGTTCTGATTTATTCTCAGCGCAGTTACAGCGTTGGAAGAAAAAAGCTGAGAGTGACAGGAGCGCGCCGGTGCGGGGTTTAAATACCCCGCGCCGGTCAGCGCCCCTTCACTCGCGGTCACGTCACCCCCCATTGTCCAATACGTTGCCCTGCCGGTGGGTGAGGGGTTCCGGGATCGCCCATCATCAGGTTTTCTATTCCTCTGCTGATTGCTGTCAGCTGGGCGATCTCCGTTGTATTGGCGCTGATGGCTTGGGTGTGCTCCGTGATCCGTTTAGTTATTGTTTGTTGGCCGTTAGTCGTTGTGGGTTGATGGCTACTTATCTTGCCCCCTTCACCTATTTCCTTGCTATTGTCATGTGTGCCATTGCGCTGATGACTTCAGCTCAATGGCACTCATGACACCATATGTCCTTATTATAAAGGACAATCCTTTATTTCAGAAAGCTGTCCTTTAGATAGATAGATTTGTTTATTTTCTTGGATTTGCTCTTGAATTTTCCTTTGTAAAGCAAAGTTATAAGCCTAAACAATTAATTTTTTTTTAATCCTTATGAACCTTTTTCAGATTTGTCCTTTATTTTTTTCCAAGAAACTATGGTCACTGAGATTATCACCATTCACTGGAATGTAACAAGCTGCTATCACCAACCTGTGAATTTCTGCTTTCAAACATACAACAATTTGATAACACCAAGTTCAGACTTTCTGACACAAATTAGCTCTTTCCTTCATAATAAAATGTGCACCTTCACTTCCCTGGATATATCAACTCCACTCCATAATCTCAGATCACCATTCAAATCAGTTACATCCTTCCCCTTAGTCTTAGTTTCAAAGACACACAACTTATACATTCTTTCATTTCATTTGTCAATTCACTCTTTACCATTTATTTTTTATTTATTTTCTATCCCACCTTTATCATTTTTATAAATTACTCAAGGCGGTGAACATACCTAATACTCCTTCCTCCTCCTGTTTTCCCCACAATAACCCTGTGAGGTGAGTTGGGCTGAGAGAGAGAGACTGGCCCAAGGTCACCCAGCTGGCTTTCATGCCTAAAGCAGGACTAGAACTCACAGACTCCTGGTTTGTAGCCCAGCACCTTAACCACTAGACCAAACTGGCATTTACTCTGTTATATTTCAAATGGCAAAGTTTCCTATGCCATAATTGTCAAGAATGGATTCCACTATCCACCATGGCTTTGGCCGGTCCAGGTTTTCATATAACATTTTAGTAAGATAAAGTATACAAGGTTATCTGCTTTATTTGTATCCTTGCCATATGAAGCATTCCTTGTTAATACGAAAGAAAGTATCTGTTAATTTTGGCTCAATTCAGCCAGTACACCACAAGCACAACCAAAGCTATTTTATTCCAAGCATCATCCAGCTATTCTATGCAAGTTAAGAGTCTTTACTGTAAAGATTGCCTTGCAAGCCAACATACTGTTACCCACATCCCGACTAGAAGGTACATGCTGTGTACTGACACACTCAATATACACACTGATTCCAAAGGATAATAAATGATCTGTAAAATTTCAATCAGTACAGTTCCATTCCATGGATTTTCCTACCATAAAATAGATCAGTATTTCACATCCAATTCTTGTTCAGGTCTGTAAGTTTTGTGGAGTTGCATGTTCATAATACAGAGAATCCACCATGCAGTCCAGGGACTCTTTACTCAGAAGTAAAGCTTATTGACTTTAATAAGGTTTATTCAAGGGAAGGTGTTTTCAAAGACCTGACGTGGATAAAAGTGGAAAACCCGTGTATAACCATGCTATTTTATGATTAGGTATTTTTAGACATATCTTTTAAAACAAGGAGGGAGAAGTCAAACTCCCTTATGAATGGGCACAGATGCTGCATGATGGTGTGCCTCAACAAGTGGAGCCACTGAGTCATCTGTTCAGCTCTGATCAGGGGATGAGGAACCACCTAGGAATTCTAGCACTGTTGGCTAGACTCAGGAAATCCCAGAATACCAAAACAAGGTAATGACAAGCCACATGCATAACACTGTCAAGAAAACTGCATGGATACAATTCACCAGGAGACCTCCTTGTCAAAGTCTTTCACCTTTAGAACAGTAGCCCTGATGTTTACCTAGACAAAAGACATTGTGGTATCCCTAAATAAAATTGGAACAATTTATGTACCTCATTAAAAATAAGTTGAACAGCAAAATCCGATGTGTAACTCCTCAGAAAGAAGTGCTGCCAAGTTCAGTGGAATTGACTTCCAAGTAACTGGGTGAAGAACTCCAACTTCAACTGGGGCTATTGGTTTTATAGGCATTTTTTAAAGGACAGCAGAATTCAAAATTTTTTGATGGATGTCACTAAAAAATTTTCACCTAAGAGGTAGGGTTGAGCCAAACTATTTATTTTAACATAGATAAGTTTCTGCTCCGAATCAGCAGAAAATGAACCAGCCAAAGCTTGAATATGAAAGCTACATCTTATATCAGAATTATAGAATTCACTGACAAGAGAGAGGGATAATCAAGATATCCAGTAGTTACTAAAACATTAACAATTAAGCCTGGGGGTGGGCAGATTTCTCCTCTGCTGTCTATTGTACTGCAGTTTATAGCACGTGGCCCAGCTTTTTTTTCTTAGTCATACCATAATTCAATTCTGAGCACAGCTGTACAATCTCTTTGTGTGGTACAGCTTATAACTGGAAGGTATGTACTAGTAAGAAGAGCAGTGAACAGACATGGAGTTTCAAGATTGATGTCAGTCCTTCAATGTAGGCCAGGTCAAGAAACAGACGCCACAGGGATTCCAGGAATGCTATTGTTTTAGGGTGTAATAACAGTATTTTGAAAGCCTGTGCAAGTTTCTGTGTCCCTTCTTTATACTACAGTATACAAAACCACGGAGGGATTATTTTGAGTTCCTTTCTCAGGCTTCCTTCAATATCTGGACTGTGCAAGTTTTTTATAAATCCTTCCCAAATGGCTCATTCGTACCTTCCCCAAGGTCTGTTCTATATTCCTTTTCAATGTGTATTAAGATATGTTTAAGATATGTATTAATTCCAGAGAACCATGTCAGTCTTTGCAACTGACTTGAAAAGAGACAATTAACTTTGTCTTTTTTATTTGCTTTACCTGGAGCAAATAAAACAGTCCCCAGCAATAGTACTGATCTGATCACCTAAGTAAAAAGGGAATTCTGTAATTTTTGTCCTTGTTCCTTTAAGACAATTGCTTGTTTAAGGACTCACTGTTAATAGAGGGGAATAAAAGCACTTTACATATATTCAATACTGAGAGCTTTTCTCAACAAACAAAAATAAAAATCCTTGTAATCAAGCCAGCAGCACGCACACACAGCTTACCACAAGATGGCACAATGAGAAAAAAAATCCTCAATGCTCCCCACAGAATAAACCAAGTATGGGTTTTCACTCTTGCTTCTTACGTTAACTTTGCTTTTAAAACACTAAATACTGCACCTCCTACAATTTCTCCCCACTATCTTACACTTTTTCTACCATTTCAGTCCTTGGAGGAGCTACACAGAGCCTGAAAATTACTGGGGAACAACCAAGAATTTAATTTTTTCACTATTTTAAAGGTTTCTTAAGAGAGTGTACTTGACATAGGAAAGACAGTCAGCAGGCGGAATGGCAAAGCATTAAGTACACTTCCATGCTGTGGAAATCCAGAGTATTTGCCATGATTATTTTGTCTAGAGCAGGGTTTCTCCACCAGGGTACCGTAGAACCACAAGAGGTCAGTTCCACAAGAGGTCACTAGGGGTTCCCTGGGAGATCATGATTTATTTTAAAAAATTATTTCAAATTCAGGCAACTTCACATTAAAGAGGTAAGTTTCATTCTTCATTTTTAGTTTAAGAACACTGTTCATGCATATATACAGGCCTACCCATGAAACAAATATAATAATTTTGTAACTTGTGGCCTATATTTGAGCCAGAATGTGCAGGGGTTACCCAAGGCCTGAAAAATATTTCAAGGGTTCCTCCAAGTCTAGACCATACTTTCTGCATCAAAGTAAAACAGAATGCCATTGATCAAGGCTTTGCACAGCGGTGTCTCTCAGAAGTCAGACATTGTTCATCAATAACACAGAGACAACATTCCCACTCACGAGATCTGTATACTGTAGTTGGATTCACTGTCCCTAATTTATCCAGCTTTCAGTACAGAATTAGGGTTTATTTGGCAAGGACTGCAGATAGAAAAGATACAGGACTGAGCAATCAGAAACCACCCCTGATGGAAGAAGGGAACCTGAATATCCTACAGTCTCATAACTTATGAAGCCCAGAAAGATTGACATGGTATCAGGATTTATTTTTGAAGGACATTACAGAAGCCTTCTGCAATCCAGCACCTCCCAAGTGGGCTCCAATTCCCATCACCCCCACTGGCATCCTGCATAATGGTTATCATAGGGTGGCAGCACAACACATCTGTAGAGCACCAGTCTGGGGGAAGCAATGCTGCAACACGCACAGCACTCTGACACCATATTTATTTGAACTGCCACCCCTAAACGACAGTGTGGTATGGGGGTGAAGGTGTTGCACTAGTATCTGAGAGACCCAACTTCAGGTTCCCCCCTCAGCCACAGCAATTAACTGAGGGACTTCGAGTTACTCACTCACTCTCCACCCAACCTACCTCACAAGACTGCTGTTGTGGGGGGAAATGGGAGGAGGAAATGCTATGTCTGCTGCCTTGAGCTCCTGGAGGAAAGGTAAAATCTTTAAAAAAATACATTATTCCCAACACTGAGAAAAGCAAATAATGTTTAACCACTTTGGAGCCAGTTTGGTCTAGTGGTTAAGGCACCAGGCTAAAAACCAGGAGACCAAGAGTTCTAGTCCCGCCTTAGGTATGAAAGCTGGCTGGGTGACCTTGGGCCAGTCCCTCTCTCTCAGCCCAACTCACCTCACAAGGTTGTTGTTGTGGGGAAAGTAGGAGGAGGAAGGAGTATTAGGTATGTTCGCCGCCTTGAGTTGTTTATAAAAATAATAAAGGCGGGATAGAAAATAATAAAACAAAAACAAAAACAAAAACAAAAACAAAAACAAAAAAACAAAACAATAAATAAAATAAAATAAAATAAAATAAAATAAAATAAAATAAAATAAAATAAAATAAAATAAAATAAAATAAAATAAAATAAAATAAAATAAAATAAAATAAAATAAAATAAAATAAAATAAAATAAAATAAAATAAAATAAAATAAAATAAAATAAAATAAAATAAAATAAAAATAACCCATTGATTAATAGGGTGACCTATCTTCTCCACATCTGTTAGTGAAATTCCAAGTCATGGATTTAGTTCAGAACACAGAAAATATCTGTAAAACAAAGAGGGAAGACAAAAATGCAAAGGAAGAAATAACATGACAGAAAAAATATCCTAGTGGGGAACCTCATAGTAGGAGTAGAGTAAGGTATTCTCTAAGAAAGCCAGAAAGGGAGAGAAGCAGGAATAGAAATACTGTTTATGACATTCTTCTATTTGCTGGTTCCTTTTTATTTGTCTTTATTAATAGCATAAAACCATGCTGGAATTTACTTAAAAGGTTTTTGCTGGCTGGAATCAGGACAATGCAACTATAGAATGCTTTAACAGAATAAAACTGTGAAAGAAAAAAAACTCCAAAAGTGACTGGAGATTAACAGAGAGCAACAGCTGCCCAAATCTGTTGACCCTCTGAATGGTCCTCTCACATTTCCAGTCCTTTACTTTCTTCTCTCCTACCTCTTTCAAAAGCATAAATCATACAAAACAAAACAGTTATCAACACTCTATCTTTAATTAAGCTAGTTCAGAAGAACAACTGTTACCCAAAGGAATGGAAAGCGTCTTTCCCCAAAGATGTCTTAGGAAAATGTTTTTAATTTCTATACAAAGGCTTTGTGCCACCCTCCCCCAACCCTCTTCCTACTTTTTTCAAACTCTTCTTCCTCAGTTCTGGGAAGGAAAAGAGAAACGCAGCTCAAGAGACTGCTTGTCACACAACATCCCCTTGCTTATCAGAGAAAATCGGAGGCAATGGCCAACACTTTGGAGAATTCTTTTCTCTTCCTCAGCAGAGAAGGTATGGGAGTTTTGATCCGTGTCCCAATTGGGTTCCCATTATCTTCAATGAGCACCACATTGTTAGAATCAAACCGAGGAGTCATGCGAGGCCCAGGAAACTTGCACCCGACAATTAATGCCTTTTTCTTTTCCCCTTTGATAGCCAGAAGGATTTGGTCACCCACTTTGCCCACTCCATTTTTGGTATAGACATGGATACATTTTGGAGGCCGGTGATATGGTGTGTTTCCCAAGGAGCTGTTATCAACCACTCGCACACGAGTCATCTTCTGAATGTAATTGCACACACTGCTGAGGCTGAAAGAAAGAGAAGAGGTAAGTCTAAATAGATCTCCTGGGGACACCAAGTGAAACCAGCTCACTTCAGGATCCACCTAAAGTACAGGACTCTCTCTCTGCCCAACCTTGTGCCCTCCAGATGTTGGCCATGCTTCTTGGGAAATTGTGTGTGTGTGTGTGTGTATGTGTGTGTCACTCAATATAACTGGAGGTCACCCAGTTGGGAACCTTGCGTCACAGTGATTTCCTTCAGGATGAAAACAATATTGTGCCAGAAAGTTAAACCAGCAATATAGACAGCAAGGGGCTGAAAGTAAACATATAATAAGTTATTAAAGAAGCATGCTGCCTCTTTAACAGGGCATACACATATCCATGGGGATTGAGAGTGAGAAAGCACCCATTCCATTATGAAGCTTGATTCTCACACAGAAACCTAAAGCTGATCAAATATTTATCTGGCAGGCTTTTCTGGCTTGCCCTCCACCCACCCACCCCCACTGCCACCCCCCATTTGCTAGCATTAGAGAGTTATACAGAGGGGATCTGGCCAAAAGAATCAGGCTGCAATCCTACCAACACTTAGCATGCAGTACACCCACTTGAAAGCAGTGGGGCTTTCTTCTACACTGTGCTCACAATTAGGCAAGTGAGTATTTTGACCATATCATCATTTTTATGCATGTTTTCCACCTCCAAGCTGTATAAACCTGAATGCTTATTGGATATAAGCATATCAGGTGATGTGTATTTCTGTAATGAGGGAGGGTGTGGCCTAAGGAGATCAACACCCTATATCAAGGTATGCATAATTATTAGGCAGCTTCTTTTCCTCAGGCAAAATGGGCCAAAAAAGAGATTTAACTGACTCTGAAAAGTCAAAAATTGTAAAAAGTCTTTCAGAGGGATGCGGCACTCTTGAAATTGCTAAGATATTGGGGCGTGACCACAGAACCATCAAACGTTTTGTTGCAAATAGTCAACAGGGTCACAAGGAACATGTTGAGAAAAAAGAGGCAAATTAACTGCCAAAGATTTGAAAAGAATCAAACGTGAAGCTACCAGGAACCCATTATCCTCCAGTGCTGTCATATTCCAGAACTGCAACCTACCTGGAGTGCCCAGAAGTACAAGGTGTTCAGTGCTCAGAGACATGGCCAAGGTAAGGAAGGCTGAAATTCGACCACCACTGAACAAGACACACAAGTTGAAACGGCAAGACTGGGCCAAGAAATATCTGAAGACAGATTGTTCAAAGGTTTTATGGATTGATGAGATGAGAGTGACTTTTGACAGACCAGATGGATGGGCCCATGGCTGGATCAGTAACAGGCACAGAGCTCCACTTTGACTCAGATGCCAGCAAGGTGGAGGTGGGGTACTGGTATGGGCTGGTATTATTAAAGATGAGCTAGTTGGACCTTTTCGGGTTGAAGATGGACTGAAAATCAACTCCCAAACCTACTGCCAGTTTTTAGAAGACACTTTCTTCAAGCAGTGGTACAGGAAAAAGTCTGCATCTTTCAAGAAGACCATGATGTTTATCCAGGACAATGCTCCATCGCATGCATCGAAGTACTCCACTGTGTGGCTAGCCAGTAAAGGCCTCAAAGATGAAAGAATAATGACATGGCCCCCTTCCTCACCTGACCTAAACCCTATTGAGAACTTGTGGGCCCTTCTCAAACTGGAGATGTATGGTGAAGGAAAACAGTACATCTCTCTGAACAGTGTCTGGGAGGCTGTGGTTGCTGCTGCACAAAAAGTTGATTGTCAACAGATTAAGAAACTGACAGACTCCATGAATGGAAGGCTTATGACTGTTATTGCAAAGAAGGGTGGCTATATTGGTCACTGATTTTTTGTTTGAAATGTCAGAAATGCTTATTTGTAAATTTGGAGTTGTTTATTATTCTCACTTTAACAGATGAAAATAAACGAGTGAGATGGGGGAATTTTCGTTTTTCATTTAGTTGCATAATAATTCTGCACACTAATAGTTGCCCAATAATTGTGCACACATAGATATGCTCCTAAGAAAGCCAAAACCTCACTTTTACTTTCTTAAATATTCAGGTTTGAGGTTTATTAACATTTTGGATTGACCGAGAGCACTGTAGTTGTTCAATAATGAAATTCATCCTCAAAAATACAACTTGCCTAATAATTGTGCACGCAGTGTAAGTAGACAAGTAGAGTGTCACTACTGTAATTTGCACTGCTGTACTGCTCACTACAATGCACTTACAGTCAGTACAGCTCTATATTTTTCTAATGAGAGAAAAGGCAAACTGTGAGACTCATTGAACAAACATTTTCTGAAATGCTTTTTCTTTAGAGCAATTTCCAAATTAAATGACATGAGTATGATGGATGGTAACGCTGCAGTATCTGATCCCTATTAATGTCTCCATTTAAAAAAAAAACTAAGTCTTCACCACAGATGACTGCTAATTCATACAGAGAGTTTTGCTGCAGATTTTACTTTATTATTTTTGCCTCTTCCAGTAGATCTGAGATATAGAATATGAAAAATCTGTAAGTGACCTCGGAGCTGAAAACACTGACCAGGTAGCATGTTTTGTTAAGCCATTATATGGTCTGCTTAGGTTTGGCTTTGTGCTTTTCAACTTAGCAGGATATATGAACTCACTGGGGTTTAAACTGAATAGAACACATTTAGATGAAGCCTCAGGTTTGTTGAATACACAAGTCTTGCACCCATAATTAAAAAGAGAGGTACACATACTTTTTGAGTTTTAACCAATGCCTTCAGTGTTCTGGCTCTTAAAATCAATTTATATATGGCACATTTCCTTTATAAAATAAGTCACTTGATTTTTTTTTAAAAAAGAACTATAGCTATACAAGACACACACATTTTAATCCTAATAGACTTTAGAATAGCCACTCGCTGTCTTAAATCTATTTCTTCTATTTTCCTA
This sequence comes from Candoia aspera, assembly GCF_035149785.1. NCBI lineage: Eukaryota > Metazoa > Chordata > Lepidosauria > Squamata > Candoiidae > Candoia > Candoia aspera. The sequence continues at coordinate 62,857,169 of NC_086153.1, read as the reverse complement.
ATGGGGTGATTGCTACATGAGGAGTCTGCATGAAGGCGTTTCTTTGGATTCAAAGGGCAAAAGTGCTTCCAAGCACACAGGGGCACTGATGGAGCCCCAGTCAGGAACTCCCCAAAGCAGCTGAGTCTTTTCTCTGGGACGGTGTGGCTGCTCTTCGTTGCTGCAGCGTGATCCCAGGGAAAGCGGCATTTGGTTTCAGGAGTTGCCAACAGCTGCTCTGTGTGTGCATCTTTTTCCAACCAATCCAAGGTGCTGCACAGCCCCACTGATTATATGGTTGCAGGATGGTTCACTGTAATTGTACACTACTGAAAAATAATGCAAAACTAAACTTCCAGGAAGGTTTGTCCACCATTATGAATCTTCCCACTTTGTCCCCAGCTACACTTCCAAGGTTCCCTGGAAGTCTCTATTTCTACTGTATAGCTATACCAAAGTATGTCCCCACTAGGCTTTTTCTTACATCAGCCAAGGATCATGCTGGCTAGATATTCTAGAATTGCAGTCTGGAGAGGCCAGGTTCAGTTGGTACACACCATACTGAACTAGAAAGACCAATGGTCAATGTTGGGCTTCCCATCACGTAATGGCATAATCTTTTTAGTCACAGTTCGTTGAGCAACCCCTGGTTGCCTGATTCACACTAAGACTATACAACACGTTTGACAAGCTGTATCTCCTGTGTTCACAGTTACCACTAAGCCAGAATCAAGCAAAACATGTTACAACTTGGCGTGATATGAGATGTGTGATGAATGGAACCTTCTAGTGTTCTGGATCTGGCTTTGAATATGGAGAGGGCAAACAGGCAAAATAGCAATATGAAGCCATATAAAACAGAACCACAAGTTTAAATATTTTTGTATTTCCATTTTTGAAGAACATTCTAGGTGAGCTTTGGTTCTAAAAAACACATGTGTTATGAACTGCATCTTAGAAAATACTCACCTGTGCTTAAGATACTTAGCTGGCCTCAGGGCCTCCAAGACCCTTTCTCCTTTTAGTTTACAAGGATCACTCCAAAAGTTGAGAACAGCCAACCTTTCTCTCAGGGCTTCACTCATTCCACCAGGTATTCATCACACAATGGACAAATCACGAATGTCAAGGGTCTTTGTTCCCACTTCAACATCAAGTATTTTGCAGAAATATTTCCCATACACTTGCAGAGCAGCAAAGTAATGACAAAGGGGGAAGGACACATACCTCTACCTATCGGAGTCTATTTTTTGGAACATAAAGCTGACTTACTGAATCAGATCAGATCAAAGAAATTGAAGTACCATCTAGTCCAAAAAGGAGCCATTTCTATAAGGCCGCAGAGAAAAGGGTTTCCTTGGTGTTATTATTATTTAAAATAAATGTTTCCCTCATAACATTTGATCATGTTTGTAAAACTGAAAACTGTTCTCGGCTCCAGCACTTGCTGGGGCTAGAAAGTCTGGAGATATTGTAGTCACTGTTCTCATCAGTGAGTCTATTACAGAAATAGTCACTTGATGATCAACCAGAAATATATATCCAGACACATTTAAGTTTGTCTTTCTTTCTCTTTTTCTTTTTACTAGCCAATAATGCAGGTGATTTGTTCCTCTATTCTATGGGAAAACTCCTACTTACCAAGTCAGTATATATGCACAGGTACAATATACCCATGTGGGCAACAATTGCCTCCAAGTGACTACCTGACCCACAACACCTCTTGAAGGCTGCTGCTGTGTTTCTTCTACAAGTCATAGCAGTTGCCTCTCCTAGCTCTGAAGGCTGGAAAACAGAGCCACAATAAAAAAAACCTGACAAGACAGACATGATAGGGCCCCATGCCACATGCAGAACCTGAATAAAATACTACTGAATATTTTTCAATGGCAACAGAAATTAGTAATTGTATAATGGCCCTGTGGGAAGGAGGACAGCTTTTGGGGGAGTGAGAATGGAAGGCCATGTCACACCCAGAGCTGGGTCCAAATGACCAGGGAACTGCCTCTACTGCCCTCTAGTCTCCACTGCCCAGGATGATATTTAGATCAGAAGGTAGAACTCCTACTGATACGTATTCTCAAGTACTATGAAAAGGTGTGGGTGGCTGGGACACAGGGTATTTTAAAACTATTTAACTATTTAAATACTCTATTTAAGTAGAATATAATTAAGATGGGGTAAGAGCAGTATATGATGGAAATAAAGCATGCATGAGAATAACTGTGTAAGGAATCAAGCTAGTGAGGTTTGGGAATCATCAGTTCCCAAACCAGAGAACCATTATGAACACTAAGGGGGTGCATCTCAATTTCAAGGCTGGGAAGAAAATTGAAGCCATGGATGGATGGATGGATGGATGGATGGATGGATATGTTGCTTTTGCTGTACTACAGTCTTTCTGTGCAAATGTGCCTTCATTCTGGAGTGCCACTAAGCAGTTAATCCAGCCATGTGGTTGCTGAAAGCTTCTGCTTTAAGCAAGCTCCTGAATACGGGGTTAAGTGCCTGGAGAAGAGTCTGCATAAGAAGGCGCAGGCTCCAGTCCCCACTCACCACTCACCCACAGAGTGAGCCAATCACTTTCTCTTAATCCAAACTATTTCACAGGATAATGACAAGAATAAAATGAAGGATAACTGCACATGAATTGCCATGAACACCTTGGAGAAAAGACAGGATATAAATATAACAAAATAAATACCTGAAATTTCGTTTATTTGTCGCTCTACTTATCTGGGGAAGAGCCAACCCCAAGTACCGATACAAAAGAACCATCAGGATTCCAATAAGACGACCTGGGTAAGAAAACAAACAAACAAAATGTTAATTTGTATTTATATTTATGAATAAATGAATAGAGCAAACTCCTAGGGAAAAGCAGAATTTTTCATTCTGCTATCCCTTGAAAGATCTCAGATGCTTGTATTGTACTGTTAAATCACAGCACCATACTGTCCTCCAAAAGAAATAAATAAAACAGAATTAATGTGAGGCAGTTATACATAACACAATGGTACTGTATTTTAAAAAAAACACACACTGCAGGGCTGCTTTCTTCAGGGGAACAGATCCTCATTGTCAAAATATCCTTCTGCTTTTACAATTGCTGGTTGTTAGCTGCTAATCTTTGAGGACACAAGTACAGAGCACAGTCATTTAGCATAGCATTCCCTACCCTGATGGTCTCCAGTGAATTCTGAACTGCTGGTTTCACAGCTATAAAAGCAGCAAGTTTTTAAAAAATTCAAAGGGCTGACAGAGATACCCATCCCTTTGTTACTTACTACTTTTTCAGAGAGATTAGCGCAAGCATTTTAAAGGAGTTTGAGCTGCAGAATTTTTAAAAGCTTACTTGGTACCAAAATTAAGGATGTATTTGTTTAATTGCTTTATTTGCAATGGGGTTATGATATGGGATTTCTAATCAGCAGTTTAGAAACTTAATCAAATTTTTAAAAGTCCCAAAGAGAAATCACCCAATGATATTCTGGAATAGAAATCCATTTTAGGAATATAATTTTTAAAAAAATTAGAATAAAAATCATAATTATTCCATTCTGGTTAGCTCCTTTAATGTAAGTCCTATGAATATACTGTACTAAGTTTATTCTGACCAATTTAATAACTGAGTTACATCTCCATTACCATCAAACTATTTATTTTTGACCCCAGGCACTTTATTGCAACACAGAACCTTTAATTATTTTCCCAGCTTCAAAAATACAATGTACAGTACTGTAACTATAAGATTCTCTGTGTAGATTTTAAGTCACCCCAAAAATACTGATTTCACATTAAGACTAAATTACCGAAAGTCAGATTTGTACGCATTGTGTGTGCGGGTGCGCGTTGTGGATTCCTAAGATATCACAGAACTGCAAACATCTTTTAGATGCATGGAACAAGATCTTCTGGGTCAAAACCACCCACATGGAAAGAAAGTGTTCCTAGCAATCAAGGTGATATTGTCAAAATATTTGCTTATTTATTATTTGCTTTATTTGTTTAATCGATTTAGGTATGTTCATCTCACTATTCCACACTGGTGGAACATTTACCACTAAAAAGGATGTAAATGAAGTAAATGGACAGTCTGTCTCACTATTATCTGCATTCCAATATAACAAACAGGGGGAAAATTTATCCTCTTTAGTCGTCTTCTGTTGAGTGACTGAGTAAAACAATAACTCTAGAGGCTGCCTTTTCCAACTGGAATTCAGGAATACAAAACTTCATGACAAAATGGTACAAACTAGACCAGACAAGCCTTGTATCAAGGAGATGCAAGACTGCGTAATAGCATTCTCTATGTACTAGGTATAATTCATTTTTAAAAATTGAATTATAACAGTGAAATTGAAGAAAATTATCATTTCCATGTTTGGATATTTTTGAATATTTTTTCCATGTAGGGGTGTTTTTCTTCCCTTTTTGCATGTGTGTGTGAATGCATGCCATATATATAGATAAAGTGTATTCTTTGTTTATGAGGGTTTTTTTTTTCAAACAATAATTTTTTTCTTCTTTTTCCCTCATTTTTTCCTTAGGTAGTTTAGTGTAAGGTTTTGGGTTTTTTTAACCATATACTTTATTATATAATAGGGTTTGTTTCTTTTAAAGTATATAGTATTTTATACGATAGTAATGTAGCTGCATAATTACATAGTTAATCCAAAATACTACATATTAATATGTAATGGTTTTTGAGAAATGTTAAAGTGCTTTAAATTGTTACAAAATAACTTTAAAATACCCAGCAAAGATCCATTACCTGAAATTAACGTAGTCTCAGAAATTAGGATTAAAGATTACTCCTGTTTCAATTTAGATCTTTCATCCTGTGCCATTTTTTAAAAGCTCCTAGATATTTAAGGATCACTTTCAGTGCAATGATATAAACAGAAAATTATCCCTGCACAAAATTAGGGGTTATCTCTTCCTTTTTTACATATAAATAATTCTTCTGTCTTTTCATTCCTCTTAATTTTTTGATTCTCCCCTCAACAGCCAATCAGTATTCAATCCCAACATGAATACTCAGTACTCAATGATTTACACCACACATTGACTAAGACAAAATGTTGTCGGTAACCACCCACTGTCTAAGCATGATGGGTCAACATAGCCGTCACATTAAGTTATAATGTGGTGTATCTGTTGAGGCATAGCATGTTATGTAAACACAGCAATTCTATTTGGCTAACCTGGTTTTAAGGTTTAGCACGTTGAGTAAACTGAGCTAGAAGGGCATTTGGGAAGGGACATACCGCTTGATAGTAATTTCTTCTGTACTTCTGAAAACTCTAAAGTTTCCCAAACTGATAATTCATGACTGACTGTTACATGGAAACTCTATTCTAAATATTACAGAAAGAATGTAAGATGCAAAATATTCAAGATAGGCAACAAAAGGGATATCTATAATTCTTTGTTATTTATATCATAATAAACCATTTTTTTCAGGCATATCTTGACATTTCATTTTTTCATTCAAACCCACTGATCAAAAATAACTGCTAAACCAAGAACTAATTTGTATTCAGAGTGTAAAGCTGATATATTGAAGAGAGAGTTTTGACACAAGAATATTCTCATTACTAGCGGCATAGTTCTCATAAATGAAAACATCAAACACAGTTATTTTCTAATGTTAAGCCATAATTGCAGTTACTTAACTTCCTATAATCAACCATTTACATAAGCATAAAAGGAAATCATCTGAACACTCTGAAACAAGAACTATCATTTCATCTCATTCCCTTTATCTGCTAGGAATTATTTGGGCACAAATCCAATTTGAATTCAAAATAAACTGCAGAAAGAATGGAAAGAATGAATTTATCTAAGTATGAGAGTAGACATTATGGCTTTCAAACTTATGCTCTTCTCTTAAGGCAAATTTGGGGAAGTAAGACCCACTGGGAAGGTGGAGGGCTCAATCCCTTCCTTACCTGCAAAATCCACAGATCATTAAAATAGGACTATCACAGCTAGATTCTAAAATCAGCCAGTTTGGGAGCAAAACAGCAAGATTTTGCAAAGATGGAAGTTCAGCAATCGTGGACAAAGCCTCCATCTGTTAATCCTTCCTGCAGGGTCTCCTTACTTCCATATTCATGTCACCTTGGTAAGCATTTGTCAGTTGCTCAGAAAAAGTGTAGCCCTGCCCCCAAATCACATTCAGATATATTGTTTGTAAGTAAGAGAAATGGACTGGAAATCCTTCTGTTCTGTTCTGGGATAATAAAGATGTCCCTAACATGCCAATTTTATATGTACAGGAACTTTATTTTTTTAATGTGACCTGTAGTCTGATGGGGGTGCGGGGTGGGGGGAGGAATCCTTACTTTCTCAAAAGGAACAAGACAGAATTCTTTAGCAATAACCTTTAAAAAAATAGAACAATTCAACCAACAGAAACCAATGTTTGAATGCCACTCTGTTAAGTACAGCATTAAAAATTCTCAGTGATTTCATGTAGGCTTCATGTAAGGAAACGCAGAGCATTTTTTAAAAGCTGGATTCCGATGAACAGCCTGAGTCCTCCAAATTACGTAGATTAACATGTTGACACAAACACTAATTTGTATTAGTTTATTCTCCTGCTGAGATCTTCCTGAAAATATTTTTATCTTAATGTGAAAAAATGTGAATGTGCAATTACCTTACATTTTTAACATTTCAACTGCTCTGGCACCAGAATATTTCTCTCAAATACTCTCAACAATCTAACAGGAATTTGAAGTACTTCGCTACTCTCAACTGGAGGAGCTTCTGAAACTTTGCAGCCAGATCCTCAAAAGCCCATGGGAGTGTGGATTGCTGTACTACGTGTCAAATTAAGTCACCTATAGTCACCTTCCCCCGGCATCCTTCATAGCTCCTCTCCATCCCACACAAGAAAACTTTCGTTGAGAGTTATTTCTCACACAGATAGGATGATTAACAGTTACCAAAACAGTGAACAGATGGAAACTGCCCCACCTGTTCAGTTCAGTCCCCTGCAAAGTAAGAGTGAAAGACGACAAATAATTTTGCCACCATAATTCCCTGGATAGAAGTGTTTCATTTGGGGGTAGAGTACTCATGGGATTATTGTGTTGTCACTGTGACCTTCCTTCTAAAAAGACTACTGATCAGAGATCTTGGATTATTGTTCCTTGGATGAACTATTTCCAGTCCAGGCTGTCTGGAGGAAGGTCTGATTCTTTTCATACTATGTGAAGCCCACCATAAAAGGGAAATTTAACTTACAAAATCCATCTATATTAAGCAATTCCCTATGTAGGCACTGATATTAAATTCTGGGCAGAACCCCAATTTGGCAATTTAAAATATAATCTCAGAGCCTATCCAAACCCACCCTCCAAATCCAGATCCTGGTTCACAATTCCAAATCTGTATCTACTGCTTTTGAAATACTGCAATCACTACTGAGAGCACAAAATGTATTCATTTCAGACAAACAGAATCAGGAGACTTTGTTCTGTTTTATTCGTTTAGTCGCTTCCAACTCTTCATGACTTCATGGACCAGCCCACACCAGAGCTTCCTGTCGGTCGTCAACACCCTCAGCTCCCCCAGGGACGAGTCCATCACCTCTAGAATATCATCCATCCACCTTGCCCTTGGTCAGCCCCTCTTCCTTTTGCCTTCCACTCTCCCTAGCATCAGCATCTTCTCCAGGGTGTCCTGTCTTCTCATTATGTGGCCAAAGTATTTCAGTTTTGCCTTTAATATCATTCCCTCAAGTGAGCAGTCTGGCTTGATTTCCTGGAGGATGGACTGGTTTGATCTTCTTGCAGTCCAAGGCACTCTCAGAATTTTCCTCCAACACCACAGTTCAAAAGCATCGATCTTCCTTCTCTCAGCCTTCCTTATGGTCCAGCTCTCGCAGCCATATGTTACTACGGGGAACACCATTGCTTTAACTATGCGGACCTTTGTTGTCAGTGTGATGTCTCTGCTCTTAACTATTTTATCGAGATTTGTCATTGCTCTTCTCCCAAGGATTGAGCGTCTTCTGATTTCCTGGCTGCAGTCAGCATCTGCAGTAATCTTCGCACCTAGAAATACAAAGTCTTTCACTGCTTCTACATTTTCTCCCTCTATTTGCCAGTTATCAATCAAGCTGGTTGCCATAATCTTGGTTTTTTTGAGGTTTAGCTGCAAGCCAGCTTTTGCACTTTCTTCTTTCACTTTCATCATAAGGCTCCTCAGTTCCTCTTCGCTTTCAGCCATCAAAGTGGTATCATCTGCATATGAGATTGTTAATGTTTCTTCCAGCGATTTTAACTCCAGACTTGGATTCCTCAAGCCCAGCATGTTGCATGATGTGTTCTGTGTACAAGTTGAATAGGTAGGGTGAGAGTATACAGCCCTGCCATACTCCTTTCCCAATCTTAAACCAGACCGTTGTTCCGTGGTCTGTTCTTACTGTTACTTACTGTATACCGGTCGTTATACAGATTCTTCAGGAGGCATACAAGATGACTTGGTATCCCCACACCACTAAGAACTTGCCACAATTTGTTATGGTCCACACAGTCAAAGGCTTTAGAGTAGTCAATAAAGCAGAAATAGATGTTTTTCTGAAACTCCCTGGCTTTTTCCATTATCCAGCGGATATTGGCAATTTGGTCCCGAGTTCCTCTGCCTTTTCTAAAGCCAGCTTGTACATCTGGCAATTCTCGCTCCATGAATTGCTGAAGTCTACCTTGCAGGATCTTGAGCATTACCTTACTGGCATGTGAAATGAGTGCCACTGTTCGATCGTTTGAACATTCTTTAGTGTTTCCCTTTTTTGGTATGGGGATATAAGTTGATTTTTTCCAATCTGATGACCATTCTTGTGTTTTCCAAATTTGCTGGCATATAGCATGCATTACCTTGATAGCATCATCTTGCAAGATTTTGAACAGTTCAGCTGGGATGCCGTCGTCTCCTGCTGCCTTGTTATTAGCAATGCTTCTTAAGGCCCATTCAACCTCACTCTTCAGGATGTCTGGCTCTAGCTCACTGACCACACTGTCAAAGCTATCCCCAATATTGTTATCCTTCCTATACAGGTCTTCTGTATATTCTTGCCACCTTTTCTTGATGTCTTCTTCTTCTGTTAGGTCCTTGCCATCTTTGTTTTTGATCATACCCATTTTGGCCTGGAATTTACCTCCGATGTTGTCCTAACAGCCAGGAACCACGCTGAGACAAGGAATAGGTCTCTAATGTTTACTTACTGCTACATAACAGAGAATCCTAACAAACTGAAGAAGTGTGGGAAAACCCAGACATATAAACCCCAAAGACTAAGGCAGGCCCGATCTGTGTCTCTTTGAATGGCCACCTAATTCCTCAGTACTACGCATGCGCTTTACAGCCTGGATGGGAGCCCCCTGCTCACCATCCTCACTCATGACAGATGTTTCTAATTTTCTGGAAGAGGTCTCTTGTCCTTCCTATTCTATTGTCTTCTTCCACTTCCACGCGTTGCTTGTTTAAAAATAATTCCTTATCTCTTCTGGCTAACCTCTGGAATTTTGCATTTAATTGGGCATATCTCCCCCTATCGCTGTTGCCTTTTGCTTTACTTCTTTCTTGGGCTACTTCTAGTGTCTCAGCTGACAGCCATTTTGCCTTCATGGTTTTCTCTTTCTTTGGGATGTATTTTGTTGCCGCCTCCTGAACAATGTTGCGAACTTCTGTCCATAGTTCTTCCAGGACCCTATCTACTAAGTCCAGTCCCTTAAATAGATTCTTCACCTCCACTGCATATTCCTTAGGAATATTAGTGAGCTCATATCTAGCTGATCTGTGGGTCTTCCCTAATCTCTTTAGTCTGATCCTAAATTGTGGGGGTCTCATCTTCCGATGGTATACCGACATATCTCTGGTTGTACTGATCCATTTAGTTTTCACGGCAAGAATACTGGGGTGGGTTGCCATTACCTTCCCCAGGGATCGCATTTAGTCTGACCTCTCTGTCATGACCTTCCTGTCTTGGGGGGCCCTTCACGGTTTAGCTCATGGCATTATTGAGGTGCTCAAGCTCCAGCACCACGACAAGGTAACAATCCTTTGCTAAAGACTTTGTTCTAGGTATCTTTAAATTTTGCTTTTTTAAAAAAGGAAATTGTCATTTTGTTGTTTTTTTAATTTCTTAGCAGAATTAAATGAAATTTATAGGCAAAGTTGCTCCTTTAAAAGTTTATATATTACAAGTTTCAAAACCAGCCTTTCCAATTTAAGTTTTCCTTAAAAAATAAAACAAATCCAACCCATCAGCATTCCTATAGTTTGGGAAGATAATAATTACGAAATGACATAGAGGTTGTCCTATCTAAGCTGACAGATTTTCAAGTTGAATGTTAAGCACAATGAGGGAGGGCAAAAATGGTCATAAAGTTTGAGTGTAAGAAGTATATCAAACTTCTTGGAGCTAATTAGATCAATTTCAATAAATGTTCTTTAGCTTCAAGTCTTCCTTAGGATTTGAGGGGCAAAGAAACATGATTGCCCCCACTCCAATTTTTAAAATGTAAGATTTCATACCTGCTGGATCTTACTTAAACCTTAAGCATATTAATGGAAATGTGGCAGACCTGACCACAAACATCAGATATATTGCTTCAGTTTGTTCTGTGTGTGCTTCCAGTTCTTTCTTGGAGTCATAGAATAAACTTTTTTTAGCATATTAAGGGTATTGGGCAAGACAGATCCTTCCTGGTGTACAATCATTCACAGCATTCCACAATGCAAAGGATGCAGCTCAGATATTTTGAAGTATGCACACATGCTATGTTCTGACAAATGTTAACAAGTGTGTCTCATTGCTAAAGTCATATGCATGTCTATTTAAGAGTATAAGAGCACACAAGAGTTTAGGTTTGAAAAATTGATCAGCAAATAATATTCTGCATTAAAGTAACATCATCACAGCAAAGCAATGAGTTATTTTTATATAGCCAAATAATGTGTAATTAAACTAAAAATAATGTAACTTAAAACTCAGCTGTCTCTCCATTAGGTTTCTAACAGCCCTACCTGTGCTGCCCTTTGAACCTCAACTATTGGCACATATACTGTAAATGGAAACAGAACCACAGAGTCCATTAAATTCCTTTGCATCTATTTACAATCTGGTTGCACTTTTCAGTCAATCACACTGACAATGAAGAAACAAAATCTATACTTGAAACCAACTTTAAGTCACTGACTGAATTAAAAGACTGCAGAAGATCCCATTAATCTCAGATTTATTGTTAACAGAGGTAAATGCAGCAAACAAATTCTAAGTCAGCCTGAAAGTATTTGGGGAAAAGTCAGAGTTGTACCCAGACAGGATAGTATCTGGGCCACATCAGAGATGAGGATGTTGATTTTGTAAATGTTGGTGGTAACTTTGGGCTTAATTTTTCTAACACGTGAAAAGATGAGGCTTAGTTCTTTGTTTTCTTCTCTTCTTCTCCTTGTTGTTTTCATGATGTGTTTGTGTACACACTTGCACACACACACCAATGACAAAGTACAGGGTCCACCATCCAAAGGGGGTTGTTTGACATGAGAGTAAATATAGCCTCAGGCTATATCTCTAAACAGAATGATCACTTATTAAAGAAATTTGAGATTAAAAGGTCTTAGTGATATGCACTTCTGTTATTAAAACATTCTGAAGAAAAGAACAATCCACCTTTGCTTATTAAAGATGTGCACATACATTAGAGCATCTTGTCTCAGAGGACACTGTGGACAATCTAAGAAGGCACCAGTCCCTCCTAGATTCACTAAGTGCTTTCATTTTTAAAATCTGCTACCCGGTTATTCAGGGGAACATTTTTAACTGTCCAAAAAGCTTATTGACTGAATCTAAACAAATGCTCTTGAAATAGCCCTAATTAATAAATCAGGTTGTTTTTTCCACTGAGATTCTTTGATCTAGCAAAACCTAAGAAAGAGTTTTTGTTGATTCTCTATTTCCTCTCCACTCTCCTAAATCCTTCCCCAGAATGCTACACAGATGAAGAACCACTTAGGGAAAAAACACCCCTACTTCTGCTCATAAAAGCCTGTACTGGCTCAAAGAACTACCCATCATTGAAGAGATATAATTGTATATAACACATTACATAGTAACACTTTGGATTCAAAGGGAAGAAGGGGCTTCAGAACATGCAGAATGCCTAAGTAGCACCTCTCTATAACTCCTTAAACCAGTGTTTTTCAAACTTGGTAACTTTAAGACATATGGACTTCAACTCCCAGAATTCTGGGAGTTGAAGTCCACACATCTTAAAGGTGCCAAGTTTGAAAAACACTGTCTTAAACCAATGCATCTTTTCCTAAGATTGTGCTGCAGCTGGGGAAGGCTGTCATGAGATCCTGGGAAAAGACACAGCTGCTTTAAGGAATTGTGGACAGGTGCTACACAATGCCCACTTCCCCCTTCAGATCTGAAGTGCTACAGAGTCCTATGGCATAGTATGATGGAATCAAAAGCACGACCATGAAGACTAGCGCACAAGCAATTTAAACTTCAGACACAAACATACATTTTGTATAGATAAAAATGGGATTGTCCCCTGCAAACGCTGAACCAGTATTCACATGCACAGCAGATAGCACAGCAATGTGGCAAGAGAGACTGTTTTCAGGTCAAAGTGAAGGACCTCTGCTGGCAGTTCCCTTGGATAACCCTTAAGAAACATTAACATAAAATTAATCCAAGCTATCAATTTGTCCTGTAACAACAACAACGAAATGCAACCAAATTGCTTCCTCAAACTGCGGAGTGAGAAATTATTTTTCAGAGGGCCAACTTTTCAAGGCTCTGTCCCATTCTAATCTCTCTTCTAGAAGTGCTGAGTGTTTCTGCCAAGCCGCAATCTCAGTTTTAGATTCACAGCAGCAAAGACCAAATATTTTTAACAAAGAATTGTTTGACATAAAAACAATACCCCTGGATATCAGCAAAGTGCAGTCTGAAGTATTCTGCAGGGGTGAGGGAGGCGTGTGGACAAGTTGTCCACTGTCATGTAGCTGACAGGGCCTCTGTCACTGAGCCAATCTCTCTCTCTGTCCTGTCAGCTCACTATCTGGGGTTCTCGGAACTCACTTAACCATGTCACTTAAAGGCCCTGCCCACTTGCACTTCTCCACAACATCCATTTCCTCCTTGGTCCCATGACATTGCCCTTATGTCACCCTAACTCATGAACAAAGCAATCTTAAGTTCTCCCCAGCTGTACTGATCTAAACAGAGTATTTCTCCCTTATTTCAACATCATCCAATAATAGCCTCAAGGTATATAACATTGGTTAGACATTGTTAGCCATTTTCTTAGAGGAGAAATCAGGTAAGGAGAGTATTGTAAGGGTGTCTAACTAACCAGCCTCCACTGCAGCCTTTTAATCTCCATCAGCACAATGTCTCCTATACTCTTTTCATACCTGTCACCTTCTTGTCTCCCATTTCCAACACCAACTTCTCTCCAAACTTTCCAAAAGGAGAGCACTCCTCCACTATTTTATTTGGGGAAGAAGAGTGGTATGTTTGTGCTAGCCCACCTTAACAATATTTTGAAATCTATTTCTACTTTAACGTGTAAAAGCCCCTTCACTGTGCTGTTCAGAAAATAATGAGGGATATTGAACTGGCTGCCACTGCTTATTCATCTTTTCCCTTGCATTTGTCAGATTCAATTATTGCTGCCCCCTGCAGGTAAGAGAGTGGTTACCCAAAAGCAGGTCCATTTCAGTTCTCTCACTCCCAAGGCACAATCATGGCAGGATTTGCCTCCCTATTCTGGGTTGTATTTCTGTCACAGGGTTGTTATTGTGGGAGTAAAATTATGGGATACCCCACTCCAACTCTGTAGTCTTGAGAGAAAAAGGTGGGATACCCACAAAGTAAATCTAAACAACACTGGGCTATCTCTTTGACTTTGTGGACAATTCACAAGATTCTACAACTGTTTTCTACAATAGTACAGGTACTCCTCATTTAGCAAGCACAATTAGCAACTCAGTCATTAAGCAAAGAGGTCACTAAGTGAAACCACAACTGTGCTTATGATCTTACTTCAGCTTTCCCTTGCTTTACAGACCTGCGAAGGTCGTAAATGCAAGAATTGGTTGTAAAGTTACTCTTTCATCACTGTCCAGTTGCAAAACAAGGACTACCTATACTCTTAGTGTTAATTATAAGTAACAATTAACTGTCAGACTACATCTAATGCATGTCAGAAGCTACTGACTGAAAGGGAGAGTTCCACACTTTTCTTACCAAATCTTCTCTTTAGAGTTAAAAAAAGAAATCTTTAGTTGCACAAGTGCTACTAGATATGATGCCAGGAAACCCTAATCCATCTGCAGTTTTGTTTATCTGGATTTTTTTTTTCTTATTTCTATTTTCCTCACCCTTACCTTTTCACAACCTGTTGTGCAGAAACAGGTAGATCTGAGAGTAAAGGTACCACTTTTCCTACATTATTAAACTGTCCCTCTTCCCGTCCCAACTTTAAAGAAAGAAAACATGCAATGTCTGATAGAACTCTAACACTGAAACATGCAGATGAAACCTCAGCAAGAGCTATAAAGTCATTCACTATTTCATCTCACACTGGATACATGTGATGAAGACAACTGTGCTTAACAGAACCTATGCACTTAAGAGATATGTTACTCTTTAAAACCACACAAGAATATTCTTACTGTTATGGAAATTTGATATTCCTGTATTTTTTTTCTTTGTCAACTTTGCTACTTTTATGTTACTGTAGCTTTAAGAAGAAAAGCCAGACTCGAGTACTTTGTCCTTCATGTTTGACCAGCTACAAGCTTTCTCTTCTTGGCTCTCCAAGTATAATTATCACTTGCTGTCCTGTTCACTTTGTTGCCTCTTTCCAATGAAACCATTGATCATGAGTGCCTAGCCTACAATCCTGGGCCAGGAAGAAGGCGGGAAAGCCTCTCATCCACCTCCTTTTGTGAATCTCTATAAAGACTGTCTTAAAATGTCCAAGTGTCGACATGGACAATATATACTAGCAATTGTGGACACGTTCTCAAAATGCATCCCACAGACAAAGCAGACACCAAGGTGCAAGAGCGCTTGCTACAGGATCCAGACCAGCCTTGCAACAACCTCAAGCCTGGAAATTGGAACTACTGTAAAGTCTTCAAGGGAAAAGACACCCTCCAGCCAAGATGGAAAGAACCCCTACAGATTCTGCTAACCACCAACACAGCAGTTCACTGCCAGGACTACCATACCCCACTTGGATTGACACTTCCCACTGTGAGAAAGCACACCCCACCAACTGATCAGCTTCAGTACAAAAGGTTTCCACCTCCATATTTTCTTTCTTCTTGTTCCTCTACCACTGAATTTCCCTCTCTGTATTTTCAAGGCATCCTCAGCAATACTGGATCTGTATTAGTATGTTGTAAGGAAAATGGGATAGGAGCATGTTTGGTGTAGTAGTTAAGGCACCAGGCTAGAAACTGGGACACCGTGAGTTTTAGTCCTCCCTTAGTCACAAAGCCAACCAGGTGACCTTGGGCCAGGCACTTTCTCTCAGCCCTAGGAAGGAAGCAATGGCAACCCACTTCTGAAATCTTGCCAAGAAAACTGCAGGGGCTTGTCCAGGCTATTGCCAGGAGTCAAGACTGACTCAAAGGCACGCACCCAAGGAAAAAGGGTGTATCAGGGTAAAAAGAGAGATTCCTGTGCTATAATTCTCCCAATTCCAGATTTTAAAATAAAGCATGATTGCCTTTTGCTCTATCTGCAAGTGGTGCAAATTTCCTCTACACATTTACTTCTGAGAAACCTCCATGGAACTTGGTGGGATTTTGTTCTCAGTAAAGGACAGAAAGTGCTGTAATTCTGAACAAGACTGACTGGGGGAGGACCCTCAAGCATGAGCTGGTTTAATGCTCCTGAGTTTAATGGGCTTAATCCAACTATGTATACAGAACTGTGGTCTTATTTCGAAATTCTGCTGGTCTTGGGACTTACTGCTCAGCAGACAAAGACAAGATCCCAGTCTTCTGGTCTTTAGAAGGCTTATATTCGAAATCGTAAATGCACTTACGCACGAGTAAGTCCTATAAAATCCAACAGCCTTATTTGTAAGTAAAGTAACTAAACACAGGACTAAAAGGCCTAAAGTCCTACTCATGTTGTTCCTCCTGATTTTCCAATTCCGAGTGGTATTCAAGGTTGTGATGCAAAGTAGACCTTCTCGAGATTAAGGCTGCAACGCTAAAATCACTTGCCTAGGGCTAGGAGTGAGCCTTGCACAACCCGTGGGCTTTTTTCAAAGGATCTGTACATACAACCGCGCTGCACGACCTAACTTCATTCCCATCACTAGCATGAAGTATCGTCCTAATCTTAGCTATTCCGGCCCTCCAGCTCAAAGCCGCAAGAAAAGAAGGGAGCCTCTCCCACCCAAAAGGACGCCCCTTCTCTCCCAACCCCCATCACTCACACGTTCTTCGGACCAGAGGATCTCCTGAGCACGCAGGCGCAAAACAGCCCTCCCAGGGAAAGGGAAAAGGGCGCACATGCGTAGAAGGCGAGGCTCTTTCGCCGACGCTGGGCAAAAGGCCACGCCTCTTCGCTCTCTCCTCTCTCCCTGTTCTTTTAGCCTAGAAGAAGCTGGAGCGGGGAGGCGCGAGCCAATCCAGTGAGGGAAAGAGGAGTATTCATTTAGGAAAGGGGAGCGCAGCCAGAGCTGAGTGCGCTGGAGGAGCGAAGGCTGAGAGGCAAGGAGGAGCGACTCTACCTTGAACACGGGGTAAGCCGCCCGGTTGTTGCTCCTCGTCCCTTTGCAATGCCTCTTTCCTCCCCTTGCCCCCCGCCCGCAGCGATAACGACTCCAAAATCCTGTTTCCCAGGGAGCCCGGGAAGCTGGGTCACCCCGAGAAATCCTTTGGGAAATGGCTTTCCGTGTGTTCCTCGGCTCCCTCTCTAAGCCGGAATGTGTTTACTCAAGAGAGATCCGCGGCTGAGGTTGGTGGTTCCCTCCCTTTGCCTTGCGATAGAACAATGGAAGCGGCGGCGGCGGCGCGGCTCGGGGCTCCTGGCGATCTGGCGCAAGCACACGCCTGCAGAGTGGCAGCGAGCGGGGCGCGCGGGCTGCCGCTGCTTTTCGCCCTCTACGTGTGTGCCGCCGTCCCTTTGCGGAGCCCTGCGGCAGGATCGTAGGCAGGCTTGGATCCCGCTGCATTTTCCCTACTTGGTGGGACTCTCTTTCTCCCCCGCTGGGCCGGGCGCAGCCGCCTCCTTCCCCACCTCCCCCCACCCTGAAAGTCCACCTGAGCTAGCTGCTGCATTTCGTTGCAGTTTCCCGGCATTTCCTGCACAATGTCAGAGGGGAAAGGAGGAGGACAGGGTGGCTTATTTGCCACCCGAAGGTCGTGGCCTTGGTTTTTTTCGGACTCAATGAGCCTGCATGGATTTGTTGGTACAGTGTGCGTAAATAAGACACAGGTATCGAGATCAAGATGGCACGGAGAGAAAGGCTGGGTGCTTCTTTGTTGCTGTTTCCACTCTCGATGGTGTGATCACGATGATGTTGGTCCGCGATGCTGCAGTCACTCCCCCCTCTTCCTTGGGCATACAATACCGCCAGGAAGGAAAGTCCTGTAGAGGGAGAGCCTAGGAGGGAGCAAGTTGTCTCTTTCATGCGGCTTTTGTTTGGGAAGATTTTACTGCAGCTTTTGGAAAACACACCAGATGCTTCTGGGAAATAGGCCACAAAAGCGGCAGGCAGGGAGGAATCAGATCGGTTCCAAGCCATCATCTTTGCCTCCTCCTCTATGCCACACAGAGGCTTTCTGGTTTTTCCAGGTATATTCTGGAGATACAGTAATGGACTTGTTGCTGTCAGTCAAAACGTCTCTCCCTGACTGTGCCAGAACAAAAATGCCCTCCCTACCTTGATCTCCTGGTGGCTGTGTTGAACTTCAGCTCCCATAATCTCCATTCAGCCTGGCCTGCTGGCTGTGAATTATAGGAATTGAAGTCCAACACATCCTAGGATACCAGGCTAGGGAAGGCTGAACTAAAGAGACACTATGAAATATGACAGGCTACCAGAACAGGCACCTTCTCCAAATGTTTCTACTGGGTTGTAACATTATAATACGTGGGCTCTTCATGCAACATCTAGGTCTACAAACCATTCTAAGATTAAACTATAAGTGTATATAAAGATGTTTTAAAATGGGTAAGATCTGCTAAACTTTTTTTAAAAAATCTGCTGCTCTACTGGCTGGCTTTGCCCGATTTTTCCTTCCCCCTTTAATTCATTTATTCTTTCCTCCTTCCACTACAGTTACATTATCCACTTCCTTTGAGCAGTCCCTTTAGAGCACTCCCGCTTCTGCTCTGATTATATATTGGATTGAATGTAAAAGCAAGCTGGATGGAAAGGGGGAGGAAGCTGTAGAGAGAGTCCTCTGAGATTCCTTCCCAGATGATGATGATGATTTTTTTGTCACTGTTATTTTGAAAAATCAGTGTTGCCATTTATTCTAGTTATTGATTTAATCTTAGTCAGGGTCTGTAATGTGTGGGTGTGCCTGGATCTCAGTGCATCAACATCTGATGATAAACCACTAACACAGAGGTGACTTGATTAGAATTGGCGGGGCAGGCTGAAGGCTAAATAAAGTGGTACATGTTGAGCCTCGCAATCAGATGGGGTAGAACAGAGGTTTCGTTCCAAAGCAAAATGCTAAGCAAGTAATACATGTTTCTGATTTTGGGAAAGACCTGGGCTATGTTACCTGCCTTGAGATGACATTTTAACTAATGATTGGCTTCTAAATATGCAAATGTTATAAAAGCATCTTTGGAAATTGGTAAAAGATGGGTATCCATTATTTGCCATTGCAAGTAAATGTATCCTCCCATTGTAATTGTAAACCTTGAAGGAAGGCACTGTTGTTCTCATTAGAGAGGTGGAGCTAAGCTAGGAAATAACTAACCTTCCCAAGGTTGCCCAAGTTGTTAATGGAGTTTTAATGCTCCTATTCCAGAGATCTTTTCTTCTCATTGAAGCATTCCGGTCCCTGGTTCAATTTATCCAGATGTGAGGTTCAACCATTGATGGTATGGCGTATAAAGATTGCTCTGAGTCAGCCTTGCCTCCTGGTGGCCTCATGGGCACATCCCTGCTGTTTTCTTGGCAGCAGTGTGGAAATGGTTTGCTGTGGCCTTTTGGGATTTTTCCTTTGTCTTCCCAATCTAGCTTCCAGCCATGGAATTCCCTGGAGTCTCCCATCCAGCGCTAACCAGGGCTAAACCTGCGTGCCTTCTGAACTCAGACAAACTGAGCCAAATGCTGCCACCTGCTGGGGAGTGCTGAAATGCAGTTGTGTTGTAGCTAGAGAGTCAGAGAAAATGGGTTGGAGCAGCAGCCCTTGGATTTGGATCTACCTTTTTCCCATTTGAGTTCTGCTTATTGTAATGCAGCATAGGAATTGGCACAATCCCTGAATAGCTTGTAGTTCTTCATCCATTACAACTTAGGTGAAGTGTGGTCAGTTCTTATGTCTGCCAAATGGGGGTGAGAAGAGAAATAGTTTTGACGAATTTATGTATGCTGTATCAGTTTCCATAACTGGCAGTCATTACTAAGAAAAAAGAAACTGGCTTGTTGGTAGAGTATAAGCATTATGAAAGAGTGTAAGCTAAACTCTACTTCAAGGGATGGCTTATATCAAAACATAGTATTAACTGAAAGTGCAAGATCAAGGCATATCACTATCCATATAACTTCATGTAATTAATATGGCAAGTACAAGGATTTAACTGTTGGATTTTCTGTACTTTTTAAAATGTTAATTCATTTCTGATGTTAAATGAGAAATGATTCTATCCCCAGGAATGTCTAGGTGTCTGATAATTGAGAAATCAATGTGCTAGTAATTGTCGTTATATATAAGATACAACTGTGCTCATTTTGTTTAAGAGAGGAAGTAATGTAAGCTTCTTGCTTCTATTTATTTATATCCACTAGCTGTCAGACCTGAAAGCATGGAACAATATAGTGCTATGTAGCAGTAAAAACCGTATTAGTCAACAGTGCAAAGATGTGAGAGTTTTTTATTACACTGATAAAAAGACTAGCAGTTACCAAAAAAGTGAAGATATGTAGACTGTCCTGTCTACAGGATTCCAGTCCCCGCCCTCCCAAAAATGGAGGATATTGGCAAGTTATTTGATATTGCTGCCATAAAATTGTGTATATAAAAGTATCTCATTTGAAAGTAAGCTACTGGCTGGATTTTTGTGTTGTAACTTTATAACTTTTCTTCTAATAAATACTATTGATTAGCGTTGCTAGCTTCTTGTTCCTTGGATTAACTGTTTTCAGCCTAGATTAAAGAAGGGAACTTTGACAAATGATAAGACAACAAAGAATGAAAGATCTCACGGTGGCCCAAAAAGGTCAGCTGGTATGAAGCAGACATATTCATTAGATACGCTATTATAAAAGTGCTGCGTCACCAGTTCCTTCCAGTAATTTGTACCTGATATTTGGAACTGCAGAATACTGTATGCAGCTACCTTTTTAGTCATTTAAAGGTCATGCAGGGGAATGATACACATGTTTGTTTAGGTACAAGTTCCAATGAGCTCAGTGGTGTTCATTCCCTAGTCCCTCTCTTTCAAATTTTGTACAGCACCCTCCCTCCTAAGAGATAGGTGGTTATCAAGACATGGGCAAAACTTTAGTAAATTTGCTCTTTGGACCAAAGCTTTCCACTTTCTTCTAAGGAACTGGAACAATTCTGTAAAATGGATATGCTGTAAATCCAAAGTTGTAATTCATAGCTTTTTTTAAGGTAACAACCCCAGGGGATATAGATTTGAAAATTTAAGGCAGAAGATGACATAACATCTGATGACTTCCATACTAATAAGATTAGACTCAGAAATTTAAAATAAGCTGCTTTGTATATTATGGTGAGGTCAATTAATTGTTAGATATTTTTCAGAATATATAATGTCAGCTACAGGTTAGAGATTTAATAATATATCTGAACTTTCTATGAATGTTTACAGGAAGAGCTATGTTATTTGGTTGTTGTAACAGAAGAAATGGGTATAGCTAATCTATTCAGATTCAGAATGCTGATTCTTTATTTTTATTTTTATTTTTATTTTTTATTTAATTATTTATTGTTGATTCATCATGACCTTGAATATTATTAAATAATTTTATGATGTAATTTGGAAACACTAATCCGATTCCCATATTTCATATAGGTGCTTTGTTTGGTTTTGACTTAATGTGTTGTGTCAACCCAACCATTGTGATCTGCAAGCCATGTGATTTATAGCTTTAGCATCTTATATGAACTTCATCACTTGTGGGTTACTTGATAAAACACAGTTAAACAATAGCTTAGTTTTATGTGTGAACTCTCTCACCATCAGTGTATAATGTACTCTGACTGTACTGGGCCCACTCCTTGCTAGTACACTGTGCATTTTAGCTCTCCTGCCCTGGCCTCCTTTTAGGGAAATAGCAATGTGAAATAACAATGATTTTTGCTTCTATACATTTAGATGTAAATGGATGTGTAATTTGCAACTAAGCAATGAACCACATATATGAAAATATAGTAAGGATGTGGGGAAATGTGCCATCTGCTTCTTTCTGGGATCCTTTAGGACACTGAGGTTAAATGGAACTCTGACCTGGCAGCTGTTCAACTTGCCACCTGCGCCCTTGGCTAAGCTCATACACTTGGCGGAGGCTGACAGCTGCCAGGCTGCCTGTTCCCATTGCATGGGTGAGTTTACAACCCTACCTACAACCCTATGTGATGAGATCTCCAGCCTGGTACCCACTTGTCTGAACAGCCAAGCTTACCTGTGGGGGGAAAAGAGTGAGACAGGCTGTTTCAGCAATGCTCCTGCCATGGAGGTGTATATCCCAGCAAGGGGACATACAACAGGAAGTGTTCTCAGTATGGTCTCCACACACCCCTTCCCTAATTTGGAATCGTACTGCCTTGTTGATAAGCATTGGTTTGAGAGCTTCAGCTAACCAAGCCTCATGTCTGACTCATGTGTTCATACTTGGAATACCCGACAGCAGATCACAAATGCCCCCAGTTATAACAAGAAATCATAAAGATTGCAGACTTGGAATCTTCTCCATCACTTATCTGGATTACTCTGCATAAAATTTTACTAAGCAAATTTGATATGATGAAGCATAGCATTCCATTTTCAAATCTGTTATTTTTTTCATTCCTGAAGCATGGCAGCAAACACCAGCCTGCAAGCATCCACATGTGCTGCCCTTTTGCCTCTGGGTGGTTTTCAAAGGTGGTAGGGCTGAGAGGGCAGTGGGTCTTTGTTGATCATCAGGGTCCACATTTCTGGGTCAGCATTTCCAAGCTCTTTAGTCTCTTGATCTCTGTGAAGTTCTTGAAATTTGTTAGGGCAAGAGGAAGCTGTCTGTGAGGTACTCTAACCTGCAACTCCTTGAACACTCATAGATCTTGTTCCCCAAAATCAGCAGAGAAATGGCTGGTTTTCAACACTGCAATTTGTTGCTTGTTGTTCTTTATTCGTTTAGTCGCTTCCGACTCTTCGTGACTTCATGGACCAGCCCACGCCAGAGCTTCCTGTCGGTCGTCAACACACCCAGCTCCCCCAGGGACGAGTCCGTCACCTCTAGAATATCATCCATCCACCTTGCCCTTGGTCGGCCCCTCTTCCTTTTGCCTCCCACTCTCCCAAGCATCAGCACCTTCTCCAGGGTGTCCTGTCTTCTCATTATGTGGCCAAAGTATTTCAGTTTTGCCTTTAATATCGTTCCCTCAAGTGAGCAGTCTGGCTTGATTTCCTGGAGGATGGACTGGTTTGATCTTCTTGCAGTCCAAGGCACTCTCAGAATTTTCCTCCAACACCACAGTTCAAAATTATCGATCTTCCTTCTCTCAGCCTTCCTTATGGTCCAGCTCTCGCAGCCATATGTTACTACGGGGAACACCATTGCTTTAACTATGTGGACCTTTGTTGTCAGTGTGATGTCTCTGCTCTTAACTATTTTATTGAGATTTGTCATTGCTCTTCTCCCAAGGATTGAGCGTCTTCTGATTTCCTGGCTGCAGTCAGCATCTGCAGTAATCTTCGCACCTAGAAATACAAAGTCTTTCCCTGCTTCTACATTTTCTCCCTCTATTTGCCAGTTATAAATCAAGCTGGTTGCCATAATCTTGGTTTTTTTGAGGTTTAGCTGCAAGCCAGCTTTTGCACTTTCTTCTTTCACCTTCATCATAAGGCTCCTCAGTTCCTCTTCGCTTTCAGCCATCCAAGTGGTATCATCTGCATATCTGAGATTGTTAATGTTTCTTCCAGCGATTTTAACTCCAGCCTTGGATTCCTCAAGCCCAGCATGTCGCATGATGTGTTCTGCATACAAGTTGAATAGGTAGGGTGAGAGTATACAGCCCTGCCATACTCCTTGCCCAATCTTGAACCAGTCCTTTGTTCCGTGGTCTGTTCTTACTGTTGCTACTTGGTCGTTATACAGATTCTTCAGGAGGCATACAAGATGACTTGGTATCCCCACACCACTAAGAACTTACCACAATTTGTTATGGTCCACACAGTCAAAGGCTTTAGAGTAGTCAATAAAACAGAAATAGATGTTTTTCTGAAACTCCCTGGCTTTTTCCATTATCCAGCGGATATTGGCAATTTGGTCCCGAGTTCCTCTGCCTTTTCTAAACCCAGCTTGTACATCTGGCAATTCTCGCTCCATGAATTGCTGAAGTCTTGCAGGATCTTGAGCATTACCTTACTGGCATGTGAAAGGAGTGCCACTGTTCGATCGTTTGAACATTCTTTAGTGTTTCCCTTTTTTGGTATGGGGATATAAGTTGATTTTTTCCAGTCTGATGGCCATTCTTGTGTTTTCCAAATTTGCTGGCATATAGCATGCATTACCTTGACAGCATCATCTTGCAAGATTTTGAACAGTTCAGCTGGGATGCCGTCGTCTCCTGCTGCCTTGTTATTAGCAATGCTTCTTAAGGCTCATTCAACCTCACTCTTCAGGATGTCTGGCTCTAGCTCCCTGACCACACCATCAAAGCTATCCCCGATATTGTTATCCTTCCTATACAGGACTTCTGTATATTCTTGCCACCTTTTCTTGATCTCTTCTTCTTCTGTTAGGTCTTTGCCATCTTTGTTTTTGATCATACCCATTTTTGCCTGGAATTTACCTCCGATGTTTCTAATTTTCTGGAAGAAGTCTCTTGTCCTTCCTATTCTATTGTCTTCTTCCACTTCCACACATTGCTTGTTTAAAAATAATTCCTTCTCTCTTCTGGCTAACCTCTGGAATTTTGCATTTAATTGGGCATATCTCCCCCTGTCGCTGTTGCCTTTTGCTTTACTTCTTTCTTGGGCTACTTCTAGTGTCTCAGCAGACAGCCATTTTGCCTTCTTGGTTTTCTCTTTCTTTGGGATGTATTTTGTTGCCGCCTCCTGAACAATGTTGCGAACTTCTGTCCAGAGTTCTTCCGGGACCCTATCTACTAAGTCCAGTCCCTTAAATCGATTCTTCACCTCCACTGCATATTCCTTAGGAATATTAGTGAGCTCATATCTAGCTGATCTGTGGGTCTTCCCTAATCTCTTTAATCTGATCCTAAATTGTGCAAGAAGAAGTTTGTGATCTGAACTACAGTCAGCTCCAGGTCTTGTTTTTACCGACTGTATAGATGTCCGCTACCTTTGGCTGCAAAGGATGTAGTCAGTCTGATTTCGGTGTTGTCCATCTGGGGAAGTCCATGTATAAAGCCGTCTCTTAGGTTGTTGTAAGAGAGTGTTTGTGATGCAGAGTGAGTTGTCTTGGCAAAATTCTATCAGCCTATGTCCTGCTTCGTTTTGTTCTCCCAGGCCATGCTTACCTGTAATTCGAGGTGTCATTTGACTGCCCACCTTAGCATTCCAGTCTCCCGTGATGAAAATAACATCTCTTTTAGGTGTGTTGTCCAGTAGGTGCTGCAGATCCTCATAGAACTGCTCTACTTCAGCTTCTTCAGCATCTGTGGTTGGGGTGTATATTTGGATCACTGTGATGTTAGATGGCTTGCCCTGAATTCCAATTGAGATCATTCTATTGTTTTTTGGATTGTATCCAAGCACTGCTTTAGCCACTTTACTATTAATTATGAAGGCTACTCCATTTCTTCTGTGGTCCTCTTGTCCACAGTAGTAGATCTGGTGGTCATTTGATGTGAAGTGGCCCACTCCAGTCCATTTCAGTTCACTGATGCCCAAAATGTCTATCTTTAATCTTGACATCTCACCAATAACCACATCCAATTTGCCCTGGCTCATAGATCTTACATTCCAGGTTCCAATGGTGTGTTGATCCTTAGAACATCAGATTCGCCGTTCACCACCAGCACCGTCGGCCGCTCGCCGTCCTTTTGGCTTTGAGCTAGCTGCGTCATCACGTCTGGGGCTAGTTGAACTCATCCTCTGTTCTTCCCCAATAGCATTTTGACCATCTTCCGACCTGGGGGTCTCATCTTCCGATGGTATACCAACATATCTCTGGTTGTACTGATCCATTTAGTTTTCACGGCAAGAATACTGGGGTGGGTTGCCATTACCATCCCCAAGGATCGCATTTAATCTGACCTCTCTGTCATGACCTTCCCGTCTTGGGTGGCCCTTCACGGTTTAGCTCATGGCATCATTGAGGTGCTCAAGCTCCAGCACCATGACAAGGTAACGATCCTTTGCTGAAGAATTCGTTGCTTATTTTGTTTTATTTTTGTTGGATTAAAGGTCGAAAGGGCTCAGGATACCTGTTTGGCCTGATTTGTCTCTATGTAGTTTGGAACTGGGTTTGCAGACAAACTAGAAAACCACTCAATGTTTTGTCAATATAACAGTATTGGGGCTGAGGTTCTCTTAAATTGGAAGAGGAATTATTCCTATGGAATCTGGTACTGATTCTTGATGGCATGAATGGAGAAGCTTCAGCCAGGTGGCTCCCTTTATAAGACTCAGGATGTGTCAGCCTAGGGCTGTCCTCTGGGCCCAACAGCCTTCTTCCACTCACATATTCATGGGAAATTCTCTATCAGCTGCCAGGGAATGCCACAGGCATTACGCTAGTGCTTACTTGGAATTTTTCAGCACCCTTTGCATGCTTGAAATTGAGGATGAAAAGCAGCAGTCACAGGTGCAGCTGCTGTATCAAGTATCTTTTGTTTCTCCCCAGGCCATGAGAAGGACAGTTGACTTATTTATTACCATGATGCAATGGTATCCTGGTAAAGATCTGACACAATGGCACTCTCAAGAAGTAAAGGCTGTCGTATTGAAAATAAGTGACCAATGAACATTTAAATCAGTGTTTTTCAAACTTGGCAACTTTAAGATATGTGAACTTCAACTCCCAGAATTCCCCAGCCAGGTGGCTTGGGAATTCTGGGAGTTGAAGTCCACAAATCTTGAAGTTGCCAAGTTTGAAGAACACTGATTTAAATGAATGAGAATAGATAAGGGGAAGGAAAGCTGCCAACAGTGCAGGGAGGTGGGAGAGCCAAATCCAAATGAGAGGTTGATTTGCTGGCTATATTGTTATCAGTTTCCTAGCAAAACTAAGAGAAAACTCGGCTTGTACCACAGCTGCAAGAGCCTGCTATGAAGCCATCTCTTTGTTACCCCCAAGAATAAACATGTCTTTGTCAAAGAGAAATCTTAGGGATCATTAAAGGACAAATTCTATCCTGGATTTGTAAATGGCTAAAACCAGAAGCAAATGATAGGAATGTATAAACAGCTTTCACAATGAAGGGAAGAAATCACCACTGGCCATTGGTATTTGGATATTGAACTTCATTATAAATCACATGGACTCAGTAGTGACCAGTAAGATAACCAAATGTGTTTACTTTTACATAAATTTGCATAGAGCTTTGCTGCAGGTAACGAAATGCAAAACAATTAAGTGCAGTGAAAAGCTCATAATTAAAACAAAAACAAAAATGATGGTAGCCCAGGAAGAATGTGTTGGAGTTGTAGCAGCATGTGCACATTAAATACTTTAAATTATTTCAGTATCCTGAAATAGTTTAATAGAAAAAGCGATATAAAGATTAGAGTTATTTGAGGAAGCGTTAATAAATTTTCAAATATTGTAATACCATTATTATGTATAAATTGTCAAGTTGTCAGATTTATATTGGGTAGAGTTCTGGTCTCAGATCTGAAAAATATTGCTAAGCTGGAAGTGGTAGCAAAAAATAGAAATCTTCACGATCACTTTAATTACTTTCAGAATAGTTTAAGTAAGCATACAATAAATTATTATTGATGATGATGATGATGATAGTATGATAGAGATACCTAAAATAACACTGTGGAGGCACGAATACTAAAACAGAATCATGTGGTTGTTAAGTGAATCTGGCTTCCCCCATTGACTTTGCTTGTTAGAAGCTGGCTGGGAAGGTCACAAATGGCGACCATGTGACTCCGGGATGCTGCAACCATTGTAAATACATGCCAGTTGCCAAGCGCCTGAATTTTGTTCACATGACTGCAGGGATGCTGTGGCGGTCATAAATGCAAGGACCAGTCATAAGTCACTTTTTTCAGTGCCATGGTAACTTTGAAGGGTCGCTAAACAATTGGTCATAAGTCAAGGACTACCTATATAACAACATGATATAAAATAAGCAGCCTTTAAATTAAAAAGTCCATGACATATAATAATATTCATCTTTATACATTCAAAACAATACGTAAAAATATATGTACGTATTGTATAGCAACATCACAGGAGCCCATGAAAAAGTGTTTTAGTGCTATTTTAAACTTCAAGGGATCTTATTCTAAGGGTAATCCTGGGGGGAGTTTATTCCAAAGAACCTGAGGCCAGTGGGAAAAAGTGCTTAACTGTGACATAGCATTTTAGTACATGGTGGAAACAAATTATTCTGGCTCGATAATCAGAGAAAGCACATAGATGCATGAGCCACCGGCAGGTCTTTCAAATAATTGGGTGTGCCCATATGAAGAGGATGGCCTGCCCCTATCCTATTAGCCTTTTGTAAAACTCTGAAGGCCTGGCAGCTTTATAAATCTCATAAAAACTTAAATGCCAGCAATTTGTACCCATATCTTTCTTGAGTTCCAACCAATGTAATGACTGGTAATAAAAAATAGGGACAAAATAAGAAAGTGCAGAATAGTATGAATGACAGCATTCTGGACAGTAATCGAGGGATGGAGTGAGGTCTCAGGTTACCAAGCAGCAGGCTATTACTGTACAATAATCCATGAATGATGCTGGGTATAAAGCAAGAACTTGACCATCTCACTTATGAGGAACTGATAGATTATGCAGCATTCAATAAATGGAAATAGCAGCATTCAATAAATGGAAATAGCAGATTTTAATAGGGGTTTTTTTTCATGGAAGTTCCATCAGTTTGGACTCCTGGTTTCCTCATGTTTGGGGAGATGGCAGCCCTGTAACTCAAAGTGAGTAATTGGAAGGGGAGGGATGAGATGGTCAGAGTGGAATGTAATAACCTGTTTTAACCATCTTAAGTTTAATATGGTGGGAACACATCCAATCTGAAATCCTGCCTGGGCAGTTGAAAGGGATTGCCCACGTTGTATCAGATGAGGTGGGGGTAGACAATAAATCTGAGATTTTGTTATATAGATTAAATTTGCAAGAGTAAATTTACCTTTGTGGGTTTAAATATGGACTTTGCAAGGTAACCTACACAGACTACATCTTATACCAGGCAATCCTTCCATTTGATGCAAGAAGCTGGCATAACACATCATGGGCAGATACTTGACTTAGCCCTTATAAACAGCATCTGTGTAGTGAAATATAAACTCTGGGGTTGAAATATCAGGCATTCCAAAACATTGCTATATATTATTCTGGACGTTAAAGTTCTTGTAATTTTGGGGTAGATCCTCATGTGGAAAAATATGAAATAATCCGAGGCAGCCATTCACAAAATGGCCACCATGGCAACATAATCAGGTACAAAGCACCAATTTTCTGGAAGTCTGCCTGCCACTTTATCTAGCTTCTTCCCTCTCCTCCTTGCAGGACAATCTCTGCTACCTTTTCTTATTTTTGTCCTTTTCCAGGACAGCTGGGCACACTTGCAAACAAAGCACAAGACTTTCCCTGTTGTCCAACATGTGTATTTGTTTAAAAGGCTAATGGAGCTCATCTGGGGCCTGGAGAGACTGTTGGTAATAAAAAGGATGCCGAAGGCTGACCTTCCTTTGTTAGCATCCTATTTTTGTTCAATTAATTTGATTCACATATTGCACTAAGGCATAATGTGGTTTAACTGAGCACTTCAAATGGGAAAGGACAGATACTAGATTGTGGACAACCTGTCCCAATGGGAAATCAAAACTTTGTGTGCTGATTGTCCCTTATGAAGCTATTCAGACATGATTTTTGCAGCCTTTGCAGAAAAGACCAAGGATACTTTTCTCTGCTGTAGAAAAATACCCTTGGTCTTTGGCACAAGTCAGTGTTTCAGGCACCGATTTACCTTCTTCATTCAGGACAGGTAATTATAAGAACTAATCCTGAGGATGGAACAGCCATGCACTTAATATTCTAAAATAAGAACCTTCAATATTAGTAACTATATCTCAATACATTGAGAGATTTATTGAACCTTAAACTAAAGGTTCTCCCAAAGCCATGAGCTTGCTCTGTCAGCCTTGTCCTGTTGGAGGAGAAGGAAGAAGCCAATAAAGAGATCAACAGAAAAGAAACAGAATAAATCCTTCAGAGTTTGTAAAAGAGAATGCCACAGACTACTGGTATGATAGCATTGGAAACGTAAACTACTCTGCACGTGGAATCCAGAAAGATGGGTAAGTAAGCATTCCTCACCATGGTCCAGTTCCGTGCAAATATATAAGTATTGGGAAAGAAATCCATTCCTAAGATTCATTAGTACTTCCTTATGGGAACCTTCCTGGTTAAAGGAGAATCCAACTTCTAAGAAGGAAGGCTGCTGAGCAAGCAGTCTTTGAGATATGCAAATATTGATTTCATGCCCCCAAAATAGTTTTGCAATCTGATACTGATGTCCAGTAGCATAGCGGTGAGACCCCAGACCTGGGATGAGGTTGCAAACTTTTTCACCTTGGATTTCATCAACCCAGTCCCCTACTCCCAGTAGCAAGCTTGGCACATTTTCAAGAGGAAGTGTCATTTCAGCTCAGGATGCCAGATATAGAAGGAGGGAAAGATTTATCCAGAGTCTCTGATTTGCAAAGAAGATCAGGGTGGACATTACGATTTCTAATCCTTGATATACAGACAGGACCAGAAATACTGGAACAAGGATAACTGTTTTGGCATTTGGCCTCTGTACACCACCACATTGAAGTTGAAAGGAAAGACACCCAGATGGGAGTGAAGTCAGGACTTTCAGCTGTAATTCAAGGGGTTTGACAAATGTGGGGCACTAACCATTCAGGAAGTACAGCCAGTGGCATACACACACACCCATCGTTGGTGGCTCATAAGTAATGGAACGAATGACTGACAAGCAGCTGCATGGCCAGGTGTGGCCTGTTTCCTGGGTACCCCATGACCAATCAAGCTGATAAAAGGCCTGGAGGTGGTTCTATTACATTTGTATTTGGTAGCTGTTCAGTGGAACTCTCAACATGAGGTCCAAAGAGGTGTCCATGCGAGCGAAGGAGGCCATCATTAGGCTGAGAAAACAAAATAAACCCATCAGAGAGATAGCAAAAACATTGGTAGTGTCATGAGTACTGATGGTGAGCAGGAGGGGGCCTCTATCCAGGGGGGGAAATGCATGCGTAGTACTGAGGAGTTAAGCAGCCATTCAGAGAGAGAGAGATCAGACCCGCCTTAACCTTTGGGGTTTATCTGTCTGGGTTTTTCCCACGCTTCTTCAGTTTGTTAGGATTTTCTGTCTAATGTAGCAGTAATAAAGCACTAGAGACCTATTCCTCATCTCAGCGTGGTTCCTGGCTGTTAGGACAGGTAGTGGCCAATACAGCAGTTTGGAACTTCCTGAAAAAGGAATTAACTGGCAAGCTCAGCAACAGCAAAAGGCCTGGAAGACCACAGAAGACAACTAAAGTGGATGACCGCAGAATTCTGCTCACAGTGAAGAGGAACCTTTCACAACATCTAGCCAGGTCAAGAACACCCTTGAGGAGGTAGGCATGTTGTTGTCAACATCTACAGTCAAGAGACGGCTTTATGAATGTAAATACAGAGGCTTCTCAGCAAGGTGCAAACCACTGGCAACATTCAAAAACAGAAAGGCCAGATTAGACTTGGCCAGCAAACACCTAAAAAAGCCTGCTTCATTCTGGAATAAGATTCTTTGAACTGATGAAACCAAGATTAACTTGCACCAGAATGATGGGAAGAGAAAAGTATGGAGAAGGAAAGGAACAGCTCATGATCCAAAGCATACCACATCATCTGTCAAACATGGTGGAGGCAGTGTTATGACATAGGCATGTATGGCTGCCAATGGAACTGGGTCACTGGTGTTTATCGATGACCTGACTGCTGATAAAAGCAGCAGGATGAAGTGTATAGGGCTATACTTTCTGTTCAGATTCAGCCAAATGCTGCCAAACTGATAGGATGCTGCTTCATATTGCAGATGGATAATGACCCAAAGCATACAGCAAAAGCTACCCAAGAATTCCTCAAGGCAAAGAAGTGGGATGTTCTTCAATGGCCAAGTCAGTCACCTGATCTCAACCCAATAGAGCATGCTTTTCACTTACTGAAGACAAGACTGAAGGCAGAAAGACCCACAAACAAGCAGCAGGTGAAGGCAGCTGCAGTAAAGGCCTGGCAAAGCATCTCAAGGGAGGAAACTCAGCATTTGGTCATGTCCATAGGTTCCAGACTTCAGGCAGTCATTGACTGCAGAGGATTTTCATCCAAGGTATTAAAGGCGATCCTTATCTTGGTAATGATTGGTTTGTTCCATTACTTATAAGCCACCAACGATGTGTGTGTGTGTATGCCACTGGCTGTACTTCCTGAATGGTTAGTGCCCCACTTTTGTCAACCCCCTTGAATTACAGCTGAAAGTCCTGACTTCACTCTCATCTGGGTGTGTTTCCTTTCAACTTCAATGTGGTGGTGTACAGAGGCCAAATGCCAAAACAGTTATCCTTGTTCCAGTATTTCTGGTCCTGACTGTAGGAATATAGCAAACCTTAGACCACATTAGGTGAAAAGCTTATCTAAGGCAATGTTCTATTCCCACCTTCACTAATTAGATGTCAGTGAGAAGCCTACAGATTGGACAGGGTCTCAGTAGCGCTTCCGTTTCATTCTGGTTTGTCTTTCAAACAAAAGGTAGTATTGAGAGAGAATATACTGTATGGCCATCATGTCTAGTTGCCATATTCCCATATTCAGCTAAAGATGAACTGTGTGTGTATATATAAGTGTATCCGTACAAAAGATCACTGTGTTCTGCTTTTCTCCATGTGAAATGATTTTGCAGGATTGATATATTTCTAAAAACTTGCAAAATCTGTTTGATCAGAGATGGTAGTGGAACATCTGTGAATGAGTAACCCTTTAATTTTATAGATGGAAGAATTTGACTTAGAAGGAGAGAGATTGTAAATAAAAAACAGTTTCAGCTGGAACCAAAGATTGTCCAAGTGTTGTGGTCAGTCATATCAGCATAAAACACCTAGGAAGTCATCTGAAGAAACATTCATATATCTAAAACATACTGACTACTTGATTTTGTCTATAAGTTGAAACAAGGTCATTCCAAAATTTTATTGTTTCTCCATGCACCACTTGAAATACGTGTTCTTATTCAGATATTGAAAAGTTCTCCACACACTTTTCCCCATCCCAGTAGCCTTTTTATGGCCTTGTGAGACTGTTCAAGGGTTTCAATTCAAGGGTTGTTTGATTGTTTCTGTGAGTCCTAAATTAATTTTGTTTTGGAATCTATTTTCATTTCTCTCTGTTTTGGGAGAATGGAATTCATTCATTTCATTTTCCATTGGTTTTACAAATAAATGAACACCCCCATTTTAAATGAAATAGGCCATCCAATGGATACTTTTTTAAAAATTACTTATGCAGCAATAGCAGTTTAAGCAGCACTTGTAGAAATGGTCTCCTTAAACTCAAAGACCTCAGAAAATGACATAAAATTAAGATTATCTGAACAAAATGGAGTCCCTAGGAATCGGTGTGGTGGAAGTGTAGCATTAGAGTCATCCTGAACCATTATTTTATTTATATGGTGTTAGATTAAAATCCTACCCTTCCTCTTAAGCTTCATGGCACTGTCTCCTCCTATTTTTTTCCCTGTAGACATGCTGGGATGAGAGAGAGCCTGGCTCAAAATCATCCAACTTTGTTTCCATGTCTGAAGACAGACCTATATTTGTCCCCCAATCCTAGTCTAACATCTAGGCCAGTGTTTCACAACCTTAGCAACTTTAAGATGTGTTGACTCTATGCTGGCTAGGGAATTCTGGGAGTTGAAGTCCACACATCTTAAAGTTGCCAAGGTTGAGAAACATTGATCTAGGCTGTCTCTTATGATATGCATTGGATCTGGGGCTTGTTTTTCTCTAGAGCAAATCCACATATGCTATGGCCGTATTAGAACTGTGATGACTGCTGGATTTTGCTGTGTGTTGCAGAGCAAGAATGATTCAATCTGCTCTGCTTGTTTGGGTCCTCCGGCTTTTGATGAACGGCTAATTGGGATAGCACTGGAACTTCCACATAAGCAGAGAAATGAATCATGTGGCCTTCTGTCTTAGAACTGTTTGTTAATGACCATCACTAATCACCCTATATCTATGCATTCTCCCTTGTGACCTGTTTAAATAGGTGTTCAGTGAAGAGTCCCCTATGTTTATGGAATCTTAAATGGGGGGAGTTAATGGGACCTTGAAGAGGGAAGCTCAAATGACCAGCGGAGATATTAGGCTGTAAAAGAACAGAAGTATTAACTGTTTTGCAAGGAAAGCCCAAGTGCGTATCAGGAAGTAGAAATGTTTTTGAGATTTTAAACTCCCCAGCTCTTACTTTTCTTGCTTGGGCTATGTACAATTAACAATTAAAGATACTGGATCTTCTGAAAGTATAAATAAGATCCATTTAGATTTATCTTTCTTTTTCTGTAGCATCTTAAGTAAGAAAATGTTTCTCTTGGGTACTTTGACAGCTACTTAACACATTGCATTGTAAAATGCTACCACTGAGAACACCCTGGCAGTTGACATTGTCCATCTTATTGCATGTTAACAAGTCTCATAATTATCCTGTTTACTGTCTTTAATGATTGATTAAATGTTTCTGTGGTCCATAAACTCTGTTATTGGGAGTTGATTGTTCTTTAGATATTTAAAGGTACTACCTCTGTGATGTAATAACAACATGCAATTCTGCATGTGCCATTTCAGAAGTCCATATGGACTGAGTGTGTACCTGACCTTGGGAACCCACAGGAGGCAGCAAGACATTTAAGGGAGGAAACAGAGCTGTTGCAGAAAAGAGAGAAGAATCTCAGAAGCTTGAGAAAGGGACTCAAGAGTAACTCTGCCTTAATTACACTAGGTGTAAGTTGTGTGGGAGAATAACTTTGGAAGGCTTTCAAGCATCTATTTACATGCCCTACTAGCAATAAAGGAATTTCTAGAAATCCAATCGGTCCTTGTTTCTTGAGCTTACCCAGAAACTATGTCCCATTGAGTTAAATGGCACTTATTCCAGAAAACTAAATACAGGGTCACTCCATGGCTCATAACTTTCTTTTTAAAAAAAGATTTTGAAATTCTGAATTTGTGTGGAACAGAATTATTTTCAATAGCCAATAATCCAATATAACAGGACGCAGCAACTCAAGCCCTAACAGACTCCAGAGGCCCAGCTTTATTCTTTCCCTTACCCCAGTCAGGTACACGCAGAGAAATAGTTTCCACATCAAGGAGCCTTTTGCATTCAAATAAGTTCTCCCCACAGTTTATGACCTTGATTTTCTTTTAATTCGTTTGGCTTTTTAATCTGGTTTACCAGATCCAGTGGGCTGGAAATTCAATAGTATTTACATGTACTAAATAATTAAAATATTTAAATTAATAAGCTGCTACAGCTTCTAAGCTCCTTATGCAAAATAGAAGTGGGTGAAGGGGGAGGA
Organism: Candoia aspera; assembly: GCF_035149785.1. Taxonomy (NCBI): domain Eukaryota; kingdom Metazoa; phylum Chordata; class Lepidosauria; order Squamata; family Candoiidae; genus Candoia; species Candoia aspera. Next base: position 62,821,934 of record NC_086153.1, on the reverse strand, counting down.
GAGAAATGAGATTATAATGCTGAGTACATTGACTTCACCAGAAGGGCAAGAGGGACTTCACCAGACAAGAAGGAAAGAGGCTCCGGCTAGGCCATTATACCAATGCTGGGCAGGTGCCTTCTGCATTTCCTCTGGGAAAAGTACAGCAAAGCATTCATTAACATGAAAGGATGGGAGAAAGAGATCTAGGATTTAAACCCCGTGGGCTTGATAGACTGACAAACAGATAGAGATAGAGGTATCTTCTGTGCAGATGTGACTTATTTAAGTTTGCAGTGAAGCTTTTGTCTAATCATGCTGAGTCCTTGTAGGTTTTGCTCTTAACTAGTTATTGAGTGCAGGTGGTCAAATATCTAGGACTTGTGAAGTAAACCATCTCTGCATGAAGTCTCAGCACTAAGAGAATAAAGGTAGGCAGAGAGGGAACTACTGTTTGCTAAAGATAGGTAGATGATTGATTGATTGACAGAGGGACAACATATTTTTGTATGAATTATTCATATCTTATGTAACTAAGACACTATAAAGTGTAAATATACCCCCCCCCCCCATAAACACAAATATGTACATAGCTTGGATCCAAAGATGCTGTCTATGAACTGAAAAAAAGTATACAAAGTTACAGGTCTCAGTGACCTGATCTTATCATGTTACTTATCCCTTGTTTATAGACATCTCCTCAGAGAATGTGTCTGGCTGTGATTATACTGCAGTAGCCTCATGAAAGAGTAAAAATACAGTCTTTCATTGGGTGACTTTATGATTCATTTAATGTAATAGGGCACAAAAGGTTTGTTCGTGCATTAATTTGTTTCGTGTATGCATAATGCACAGAAAGAAACTATGTATATATTAGCAATCCAGAGCATAATGTCTGTGTTTATTATTTTATATAAAATGTCAGAAACTGTCAAATTATTTGCAAATTATTTCAGTTCTGCTGAATATATGTGAGGCTTCAAATGCTATATATGCTTCTATTTTTTTCCTAATATTTAATGAATATCTAAACGGGGTTTTTGTTTTTGTTTTTTTACTTTTACACAGCCAATTTAGCCATAGTCTTTTTTACTCTCCATGCAATACTGGCTGTCTGATGACTTACCCAGTAACTTAACTGTTGGTTGCTTCATTTCTGAGGGCATCCTGGGAGTGCCAAAGGGGACTACTCATGTATAAAATCAGGATACATTTAGGCTTCCTGAATACTCCAAGGCTTGCAGAAATACAAACAAAACAGGTTGATGTGTTGAGAGGAGACTGCTGTGCTGTGTTGTAGTGGCTGTTTTAGTCCAGGCTGTTTTATTTTGTCTGTGTTTTTAATTGTTTTAACTTTGTGTTAGATTTTGTAAGCTACCCAGAGTCTGTTGGAGTGTGTGGCCCTAATCAATTCAGTGAAATAAATAAATAACTCCAGGAAAGATGGCAGAAGGGGAAAGGCCCATGGCCAGCCCAGCATAGATTGGTAGACTCAGTGGTGAAAAAAACCTAGTGAATCGAGAAACCAAGGAATATAAAGCCCAGCTGTAAAACTTTTGGCTGTAGGAATTTCTTGGTGCTAACTGAAATGGTAGTAGTTCAGGTCTTCAAAATGGTCCTACAGTCCACTTATTTCTTTTTGATCTCTGATTAGAGATGCATATTCATTCAATCAAAACTATGCTTTTTATTTTCCAAATTACTGGCAGGTACCACTAGGTCATCCTTCTTAAACAATTGTCACTTAAACCATTACCTGTCTTTGTAATCACTGTAATCAATTTCTTTGTAAGGGATTGAAATGAAAATGCATAACTGAGACAATTGATAAAGCAGCCAAGACAAAAATTAACATATTAAACAATGGTCCCCTCCTTTTCCTTCTTTTTATCTCTGTGTTTGTATTTCAGTCATGAATGCAATTGGCTTGCTCAGCCCTGAAGACTATACCAAAAATAGTTCATGAACTAGGGGGCTGAGATGAATTTGCATTATTTGGTGGCATGCCAATGACAGAATTTAAATAGAATAATCTTAAAAGTTTTGTTGCTTAGAATCTCATACATTACACATGCTGTGCAACATTCCTGCTGGGATATTTCTGACCTGAATCAATAAAGTATTTGACTGTTACTTTATAAATAATAAATGTTTTTAAAAAATTGATTTCCCCATGTTTAAAAGTTAGCTTTATTTTCCCTGCCACATCTTTGACATTTATTTCTATGAGATGGCCAGTTGGAATATTCTGTTTTCTTATGTATATACAAGTTGAACAAATGCACTTGGACTGCAGTTTGTATATTGTCCTCTGGTTTGAGTTCCACTGGAATTCAAATGAAAGTGTAGACTCAATAATTTTGGAACATTCTGCTTCTTCTGTTTTTGATTAATTATCTGCCATCAGGTTGGTGATAAATCTTAAGGACCACATAGATAGACTTCCTCCAGGATAATATCTCCCCATCTTAGCCCTTCAGTTCTTCCAATGATGTACCTATCACCACTGTACATAATCAAGACCATCCACCTTACTGCTGGTGATCCTCCTCTTTCCTTCCATGTTTCCCAGCATAATGGATTTCTTAACAGACCTAGGTCTTCATGTAACGTGTCCTAGAATTCGATCATTTGAGCCTGGTCATTTGTGCCTCAAGTGAGAGCTCCAGGTCCTGAAATTCTCTCCCTTTGCAATTTCATAGGATACCATTCTACTTATAAGTTCAGGTTTGAAGTCATTAACAGTTTTACATGTCTTAAATGTGCTAACAATGTCACCCTTCCCAAATCTGGTTGCTGGGGATAGTGGGAGTAGTAGTCCATATCTAGAGGATGCCAGGGAAGGAGGCATTGAGAAATTAACTCCTCCAAGGCTGATGGAAGATCAGATGCCCAGATACCATTAATGATGGATGACCCAAGCCATTACTGAGAGGCAAATCTGGCAAAATAATGCTCAACAGATTACAAAATGTTGGATGTGACTGAGTATTTTTTTAAAAAAGGTAAATCTATCAAGGGTTCCTACCCTTCCCACTCACTAACCCTTTTACAGAACACAACAAATGTTCCAATTCATCTTAAAGCTGCGATTTTCCTCCAAACAATTTTCTCCCCCTCCCTGCTGACTCCTTTTATAAATGGTCTTTTAGGCTATGCACTCCTGAATATACCGTATTCCAGTTCAAAGTTAACAGCATGCCAAATTTTGCTAATGGGGCACTGCTTGGAGAAGACACAGGCTGCTTGGGTAAGGAAAAGGACTGAGGAATAGATGAGAATTCTGTAGTCACTTTCATAACCCCATCTCATTAAGGAACAGGCAGAGCTCCAAGGGGATGATGGGAAGCAGGTGGCCAAGAAAGGCTTGATTTCTTTTCCTTAAAAAATGCAAATGCACAGGAACTAAGGAACAATTGTTTGAACTTCTGCACATTGGAGATAGAAAAAATGGACTAAAAAACCAAACCAGACTTGGCTATAATTGGAGCTTGCAACTGCAGCACTATTGATTGCCCCCCCCCACAAAAAAAACTTTCCTAACACCTCCAACTTCCCCTGGAGTTACAAGGCATGGGCTGTGTGCTCATCTTTTAAACACAGCCGATATTGCACTGCTGGCCATCTGCCTTTGGAGCTGCAGCTGCGTTCTGGAAAACTGCCACCACCTTAGTGCCATACATGTGAAAGGAGCACCCGTGTTGACCCTATTCTTGTTTCTTGGATATGAACAGCATCAAAAGCCTTTAGCAATCTCCTCCAGGCAAAGCGCATCTTCACTGGATTCTTTGCCTCTTTGGGCCCAGGTAGTTCCTTAGAGATCTTGTTTCTTTAGCTCACCAGTTAACTGACATCTGCTTAAGCAAGACAAGCAAAGAAAAACAAAGGTTCTGTTTCTGGAAGATTTGTTTAAATGATGACTCTTTTGATCAGTGTCTCCAGCAATCAGTCAGTATCACTGGAAGTCCTTATGACTAATCAGAAAGTTGTGCCAGCTACAGTTAGCTGGGGCTGAGTCATCGTAATTATATGCCACAGGCGCTGTTAATGGATAGCTAAACAAGGAGAACTCTTCCACCTTGGGCAACTTGTCCTATAACCCACTTGTCCTGATAGTCTAGAAGTATGATTAACATTTCTTCTAATTCTGTCTCCCTGTGGCTTACATAATTCGTGCTCCATTAGCTTTCTCAGCAATCTATGGTCATTTTATATTACCTTCTTTATGTGTGGCAGACTATTCAAGGACCCAACGCAACATCCAATTCAACTTTAATTTAAACTTGCTTCTTTGTAATTTCAAAAGAAAGCACTTCCCTCTTTTTTTCAGTAGAAAGGCCAAACAACTGTTTCCTTTTAATTTGGAAATGTAAATAGCCATTTTGAAATCTACCCCACATAATTTTCTTGGCATTTTTAGCCATTTTCTTTAAACAGAATCTTATTCCAAGATAGGCGATGGGGTACTGGAATCCAAGCATGATTCCTGGTATCTTGAACTCTTCCAGAACCTTTTGAATGTTAATGGGTGATTCCTAATCGAAGCAAGAACATGCATCTCATTAACACTGTATCTGAAGTTACTTAAAAGTTATCCCAATTACTCTCCCACGTTCTTCCTAGAAGAGAAGGATGAGAGAAAATGTTATTCCGAGGGGTCATGTGGATTACTTGTGCTGTTTCAGGAGCTTAGATCTACAGTAATAATTTTGCCATTTCTTTAGCATCCAATATAAGAACACACTGGTATGTGCAAAATTGTAATAAATAAGTTTATCAGAATAAATATAGTGGCTTTCTGCATGTGGGATATATTGTTTCTCCTAATTCAGTACAAATGTGGCTATTGTATACTTGTGACTCATGGTCTGTTTATTACTCATTGCATGATTTGGATTTGCCCTGAATAATTTGTTAGTAATCATCTTCAGAATATGGGCTTGAATTGAAAAATAAATAAATTGCATGCCAGAGTAAGAGCTGTTTTGAACCATTTGTCTTAATTTTCTCTGTGACAGTATTTTAAAATGTCTTAATAAGGATGTGCTGCCTCTCTGAACTCCTAAAAGCAATCAGCCAGTAAAAGGAACTCGTTTTATTCAGCATGATCTCTCCTGGCCATTATATACCTCCTGATAGTTCAGTGGTCGAGTACATGTTTTGCATTGAGATGACCTGAAACTCAGTCTCTAGTAGAGGTGATGGGAGAGATCTGCTTCTGATCTAGGAGAGCAAATGGACTTTTTTTTTTAATATCCCGCCTTTATTATTTTTATAAGTAATTCAAGGCAGCGAACATACCTAATACTCCTTCCTCCTCCTCTTTTCCCTACAACAACAACCCTGTGAGGTGAGTTGGGCTGAGAGAATGAGTGGCTGGCCCAAGGTCACCCAGCGGGCTTTCATGCCTAAGGCAGGACCAGAACTCAAGGTCTCCTGGTTTCATAAAGTTGCCAAGGTTGAGAAACACTGCTCTACTTCCTCTGACAACTTGCCATAAAATTATTTGTTTGTAATCTGTTTAATTCTTTTCAAGATCTCCAATTACCAGAAGAATTTACATACTAAAATGTATTTACATTTTATATACATTCCATTTTGCAACCATAAAGTAAGCTAATTAAAATATATTTTAAAATGAAATTATCTTGAAGTATTGAAACAGGAGAATATTAATAGTAACAGCAGATGTTAAAATTGCTTCAAAGCTATTTCAGTCCTGTGCACATAATGCAAATCTAAAAGGCCTTCACACATAAAACAGATTTTACCTCTTCTGGAATATTTCATCCAAAAGAACACCAGCAGAAAAGAAAAGGAGACCTCTCTGGATGTTGACATTATACTTAAGTTGGTACAGTCAAAGACTGCATTTGACTTTTTTTTTTTGCAACTGTATCACCCTCTTACGTTTGGCTTATAATTTACTAAGACACCCAAATCCTTTCCATGTGTACTGCTTCCCGCCATTCTAAACTCATGCCTTTGACCTTGCCTACTCAAATATAGGCCTTTGCATTTGTCCCTGTTGAGTTTCATCTTGCTGTTTTCTACCCATTGTTACAGTTTATCAAGATCCTCCTGAATCTTGATGCTGTTCTCTCAGATGTTCACTATCCCCATTATCTTTATGACTTCTACAAATAAGATATCATTGTTTCTAACCCCATAACCAAGATGGATGGATAGACAGATAATTGTACAAGACTGGAATAGAGTCTTACCATACCTCATTCAACATTTCCAGCTTGATGCAGAGCCACTGACGTACTTTCATTGCATCTGCCCCCCATGAAAGGATGGGCCCCTCTCTGTTAACATCCAGGAAGGAAGTGAAAATTGTCCTGTTTCACCAGGCTTTTGAATCATACTTTAGGAGGTTGCTGTTGCTATGTTATTTTACTGGTTGTGTTTATTATATTATAATGTAATGGTAGCATAGCTCAGCTCACATTCTGTCATCTTCTCTAACAGAATCTTATGGGAGACTTTGTTGAATGCATTGCTGAAGTTGAGATACACTATGTGTACCATGTGCCCATGGTTAGCTAAACTTATCAGTCAACCCAAAGAGATCAGGCTGGTTTGGCATGACACATTCTTCATAAATCCATGCTGGCTCCTATCAAGCAAAGCATTATTTTCTATATGCTTACAAACCAACTGCTTAATAATCTGTTTCAGAATTTTGCCTGGTATTGGTGTTAGTAAGGAACAAGTCATGCATTCAAATGCTTCCTCCTGCATTTAGCTTAAAGTAACTAATTTCCAGTCTGATAAAAAATCATAGTTTCCCTACCTGTTCAAACTGCCAGGTTCAAACTACAGTTTTGCACAAGCAATTGGAAAACATTCAACAAGAACAAAGAAAAAGTCCCATGATGTTCCTTCAAAAACTCTGAGAATCAGTGCTGGAAAGCCAAATGACCCATCAGCATCTAACTTCCTCTGCAAAACTAAACAATCCTTCAGTTCCTCACACAATTTCTTCCATTGAGCAGATGGAAGTTGCTGACCCACAAATAGAGCATACTCATAACACCCCAAAAAATGATGGTTCCATGGCAATTCTTTGAAGCATTCTCTGATTTCTAGTTGTAAGAATCTAGATTCTTTTGCCCACTCATTGGTGAAGAGAAAAACCCTAGAAGCTTGAACAGTTACTCTTGTGTATGCTGGGGTGCTGCTGTAAAAGAGGGCTGTCTGCCAGGTGTGAAATTCCATCCTTTATGCTTGTTCATAGGGACCTAGCAAGATTAAAGTGACAGGAATAGACTGTAAACAAACTAGGTGACTTGTCAGCAGCCCAGCAAGAGACTGTTGGCAGGGAAAGAAGAGAAGAAGTTCTTTTCTTTGACTTTAATGTCTGTATTTTCTCAGAGTGTGGTCAGTCTTAACATAGCTCAGGCCTCACATTGGGTAGGTCTGCAGTTTCTGTGTCCCTGTGCCACATGGTGTTCCTTGCACAACTTGGTAAGTACCTTCATCAATACTGTCAGTTTGCTCTGGTTACTGCTTCCTTTTCCATGACAGAAGAAATTGGAGATGCTAAGGTGGAATACCACTGACTGCCCAAGTTAGAGAAACCCAACATTTTATCCCTATCATTTATACTTTTGTCTCATGTCCTCATTATCCCAAGATTGAACTACTGCACCATGCTCTACTTGGGACTCTCTCTTTAGAGGCCAGTCCAGAATGCAGTGGCCCAACTGCTGGCGAACAAAAGTTGATTCAGCAGAGCAACACCTCTTTTGCCACCGCTGCATAAATTTCAGTGTATACTGTAGTGAGAAATGCTGGTTATTGCACACAAAGCCCCTCACTGCTTGGGTCCCAAATAGCTTTGGGACCACCTTCCTATTTGTTTGAGTTGTAAAGACATGCTGTGAATTTCCACTCCCAAGAGACTAAGGAGCAGGGCAGGAACCTTGACTTTTCTGTGGCCACCCCAGACCTCCAGAAGAGCCTCCCCCCCACCCCAACCCGGAATGGGTGGCCTCTCTCTGTTAATGTCCAGGAAGGAAGAGATAATTATCCTCTTTCACCTGGCTTTTGAATCATACTTTACGGGGTTTCTATTGCTATGCTATTTTGCAGGTTATGCTTATTTATTATAAATATGTTTATTTATTATATTTTATTCAGTCTTTAAAAGTAAGTTGTAGATTATTTCATTGTGCTGTAGCTGTGTACACATCAACCAGGTGTCCTCTAAATTTTAAAAAGAGAGCCAGTTTGATCTAGTGGTTAAGGCACCGGGCTAGAAACTGGGAGACCAGGAGTTCTAGTCCCGCCTTAGGCTTGAAAGCTGGCTGGGTGACCTTGGGCCAGTCCCTTTCTCTCAGCCCAACTCACCTCACAGGGTTGCTGTTGTGGGGAAAATAGGAGGAGGAAGGAGTATTTGGTATGTTTGCTGCCTTGACCTATTTATAAAAAAATAATAATAAAGGAGTGATAGAAAATAAATAAATAAAATAATAATTTAAAAAAACAGAACAGAACAGAAAAGTGCTCAGGGAAACTGCATTAATTGCAATGGATTAATGCTGGGCCTGTTTGATGCTGCTTCTGTCACTGGGTGGCCATTTGGCCAGAGACTTACACTCAGTTGCACCGCTGAGCAATCTGCAAATGCATAAATTAGGTCCCAACTTTACTCTCTCCCTCACTATAAGTCTAGGAACAGCAAACCCTTGGGAGTTTGCTGTTTACTTTTAATTACTTTTTTTATTGCTATCCCTGGGGCCAATGGTTTATTTTGATGTTCTTCAGGCTGCTCCATTTTCATGCAGTTAAAAGAATATTCATGTGAAAAAATAATAACTGCAAGGTCACATTATTGGTTTTTCCTACTACAATTTCTAGTTGGTTTAAATTATTTTTCAAAAAATTAATATACATGGGGTGGCGGCCTTAACCAAACCTAAATGATGTCCCTGGAGTCTAATAGGAGATGTGAATGGGGAAAGAACTGAAAGAGACCTGTGTGGTTGCAACCACTATGCTACCAAATGTAATTTGTATATTGGAAAAATTGCTAAAGAAGTCCAAACACTCATTTTTGACCAATTCCTCATTTTCAGAGGTTTTTTTGGGGGGGGGTGTTAAAGGAATTTGAAAAGGAAAGTCAAATTCCTCCAGAAATGTGCGGATTACTCAAAGCCAGAAAAAGAGCTCAGCTAAAATTGTAATTCAGATCAAGGAACATCAAACCTATATGTTAGATGTATCAGTATGCAGCTGACTTTTTTTTCCCTAATTCAGAATAAGTATAGAGAGTTCATCTGGACCAGATCACTGATACAAACAAAGCTCCCCACCTCCTACAGGGGAGGGGTTTGAAGTTTAGATTTTAGAATAAATGATTAATTTGGAAAGCTACAACTTCCCTTCCCAGCATGTTTGGTCTCAGTCTATATTGGGGTCCCTGGGCTGAGTCAAGGAAGAGAGAGTTTCATACAACATATGCATATTATCTTGTACAAGGGTTGAATGAAAAGTAATGCCTCCACCTCCATAACTTTAGTTTAAATAGGAATAATTTAATAAAGAAACAGAAAAATAATCCTTGAAATGAGCTCTTTTGTTACTTCTCTACATAATCACCATCATTATCTACACATTTCTGCCACAATGGACAAGCTCTTAAAACCATAACAAAAGAACTGTCTTTTCCAACAGATCCTGATAGTCCCTTCTACCTCTTCATTTGAATCATACAAATGCCCCCAAACATATTCCTTCAATTTTGGGAAAAGGTGGAATTTGCATGGCACCACGTTTGGACTGTATGGTGGATGGGCTAAGATAATGAGATCCAACATTGCCTCTTGGATGGCTCATGGGGTATGAGACCTAGCTTTGTCATGTTGCAGTGACTTGTCCTTCTTGTACTTCTGAACTCTGCTTAATTGTTGTTTCAAAGTTTTGAGTGTTACAGTGTAGTGCTCTGAGTTTATTTTGATACCAGGTTCAAAGAAATCCATGTGAACAATGCCATCTGCATCCCCAGAAATGGTAACCATGAGTTTTCCTGCCAAAGCCTGGGTTTTGAAGTTTTTTTCCATAGGTGAAGCTTTGTGATGATATTCCATGGACTGACACTTCATTCCTTGGTCATAATGATGACCCCATGTCTTGTCAGCTGTCACAGTGCTGTGAAAAAATTCCTCACCTTCATTCTCAGAGCATGACAACAATTGCCAGCAAATTTCAACCCTCAAAGCTTTCATCTCTGCCATCAGCATGCAAAGATCCCATCTTGCACAAATTTTCTGATATTGAAAAACATCAATAGTGTGACCCACATGCTCCTGTGAAATGCAAAGCTTAACAGCAGTTTCCCTTTGAGTGATCTGTCAATTGTCTTTAATCAGTTCATCAACCTTTCTCATTTGAAACTCAATTGCTGTCACAGGTCATCCATCAGTCTTGATCATACAAATCAGCTCTTTCTGGTTCACCATTTTTACATGTTTTGGTCCAGTGACTCACAGTATTCATGTCAATACAGTCATCGCCATAAACAATCTGCATTCAGCAATGAATTTCAACTGGAGGGACTCCATCAGAAATCAAAAATTCAATTACTTAAAATTCAACAACTTAAAGGAGTATTCACCGCAGGCTTCCATTGCACAAACACAACACAACACAACCTTTTCTCACAGCAACTTCCTGCCAACTGAAGTGAAAGAACAGATGCTAAAGAACATGTCAGAGCCTCAAGCATATCAGTACTGCCATTTGTTAGTGACTTATAACAGTGGAGGCATTACTTTACGTTCAACCTTTGTAGTTTGACCCAGAGCTACCACTATCCAGGAGCAGAGTCAAGGAGGTAATTAGGGAGGAAAAAACAGGGAGACTCTTTAAAAAATGGAAGTGATGCCCAAATGAGGAGAATAAAATGTATGCAGTGAGTCAGTATGGCAGGCAAAAATGGATTTAATGCTCATAACATTAAGATCCATAATTTAAAGAACCACGTTTAAGTACATCAAATACAGAAAACCAGCTAGGTAAGCTAATGTAGTAGTTAAAGTGCTGGACTAGAAATTGGGAGACCAAGAGTTCTAATCTTCCCTTAAGCAAGAAGCTGGTTGAATGACTTTGGACCAGTCACTCTCTCAGCAAAACCTACCTAACAGGGTTGTTGTTATGGGGAAAGTAGGAGGAGGGAGCATTATGTAAACTGCCCTGAGTTGTACAAAATAAAGTCAATATATACATCTAATAAATAAACATCGAATGACAAGACTGTTAAAGGAGTAATAAAGGAGGATCAGGAAGCTGAGCAGTTATATTTGTAAGGCTGTGCGTAATGTTTCAAGTTTGAAACTTGAAGTTGTTCAGACCATTCTGGAAAAGCCTTGAGTTCTAAACAGAGCAAAAGGTTAGAATGATCCATTTCAAATTTGGAATACCTCTTTTTAACTTGAAACAAGCATGTTGTATTTGCCTTCTTCACTGGCAGCCCAGTCCAACTGCAATCTGTCTCACTGGAACAATAGTGGTGAAACAAAAGAGGTGAAGATCTAGAACTCTTCAGTATTTTGAAAATGATTATTTCCTACATGGTAATATCTGGCAAAGTTTCTCCAAGGTTAAGGACCACAGTATTTTCTATCTAGAGATGTCATGGCTTGATTCACAACATTTTATATACAGCGTAAAAGCTCTAGCAATGAGCCTTAACCCACCACATTGATTGGATCCATTGTTACAGAGAATGAGTTCCAATTCCTTTGTTTTGGCACCCAGAAGGAAGCAGAGTGCTGTTATGGAAAGAGAAATGTGTTCTGTTTTTCCAGTAGACCACATGCATCTCTAATTTCCCACTATGAAGGAGGATTGAACTTTCCATAAGTGAATGCATGCATAGTAAAGTCTGAAATGCCTGCTCCCCCAGCACTTTTGGGATGGTCTTTTTTATAGAAAGTGGGATGGATTTGCTCTCTAAAAAGAGACAGTGGCAAAAACACATTGTGGCTCACCCATGCTTTTGGGTTCTTCCACAGTCTTTTGTGGATAGTTTATAAACTGGATCCTAACTACTGGAGAGATTAGCATTTTAATCTCTACAATTGACAATAATCATATTCCTGGATGTATTTGTTTTATTCAGTGTATTTGTTCCATTTCTGTCTGTCCCATCTACTCAAATGGGTATTCAGACTGGTTGTTTAGTTTTCATCCATCCAGTAGATAGAAAGAAACTTTCTGGATGTTTACTTCTAGTTACTTCCAACATTGTGTCAAAACTGCTTGTTGTTTGATTGGAATTTTAGCTGAAGTTAAATAACTGTTGAAATGAAGAAAACTTCTTAACAGGACTATAATGGTGAAAATGGGCATATACATCCTATTAAACGAATCCATGTAAAATGTATTTGACTACCAAGTTATTTATTTCATATGGATATTTGAGTTGTTGTTTATTCGTTAGTCGCTTCCGACTCTTCATGACTTCATGGACCAGCCCATGGCAGAGCTTCCTGTCGGTCGTCAACACCCCCAGCTCCCCGAGTACATGCCTTATTTTCTCAAATATATTAATCCTCCCTATGGGCACCATAGACTAGAAAAGTAGGAATGTATTTCATTGCATGGACTTCTGGGATTTCCCCAGACTGCTGAATCCTCTACTCTGTAGCATTTTCAGCTGTGACATTCTGCTAGTGTCACTAGAACATGTCTCTCCATCTCAGTCACAGGTTAAAATGTCTACAGGATGCCCTGCATCGTGTTAATTGTTGCATGTTGATGTAGAACACAACTCTCTGTTGCCCTTCCAGAATGTGGCTGGCTTGTTTATGTGCAGGCCTTTTGACATGAAATCTTCTTTAAATAAACTGATATATCCTGCAACTTGTCAACATGCATTTCTTGTCATCTCTTCCTTGTCAATTTAATAGACCTTCTGTCTTAGGAATAATGATGACCTACACGGTGTCAGGGCATAGGAAGTAACTGTAGTGACTGAAGATTGTAGTCCAAGGACAAGAGAGGAGAAGGTTTGTGGCTGATTTGAGCTCAGTGCCCTGACCCTTAAGGGACCTTGACTCCAGCTGCTACTGTTCTGAGCACAGCTGTATGACAGGCTTGGTCTTTAATAATATTCTCATCATAAACAGAGCATTAAAGAGTAATTTTATTCACAGATATCCATGTCATCTTGTCCACAATTTGATTTCCTATAATTTACAAATAAAGGGTTCTTCATGCATCACTAGTAACAAATATTTCTTTTTAAACAGTTCAGTAGAATAAAATACAATTCTCTGCCAGATAATAGAGGGTTCTTGTAAATAGTTTCATCTTCTGCTGCTGCTTTTGACATTACAACTGAAAGAGTGGTTGCTCATCTGCATCAGTTTACCTCATTCTACACTAAATGTCACCTTTGGTCAGATCTCCTGTTCTGTTACATTAATTATTAACATAATTAAAGCACATTATGATAGTTAGACTTTATCACTTAGTGTATCTGAATTGTTACATTGCCAAGCACCCGTCTTATACCAAGACTATAGATACTTCCTTATTTGACGGAATTCATCTGATCTAGATCAATTCCTGCATTGCTTTCTTGGACATAATCTGAACCACTTTGCACTCATAGAGACAATCCCACAATTTATTTTTAGGCACTTTTTCAGGCTCCATCTATTTGGTGAGCTGGAAGCCATGTTAAAGGACAATTAACTTGATTAAATTGAAGTTACATTTAATTCAAAGTAAATTAATGAAACACAGTTAATATGTCTACTCCCATGTATTTCATTATTTCACTGTTCATGCAACATAAAAACTATAGTTTTGTGACAACTTATACAGGATTCTAGAGACTATTTCAAAGGTCGAACAAAGACGCAGCCACATATACCTACATATGCAAAGAAGTTAAGTGGCTGTGTGCATTAATTTTGGGGAATACTACGGATGACAATAATCAATTTTCAAAAAAGCAGTTGCTTTTATTTGTATATGCATACGTAATAGTGACTTTTATTTGAAATAAATAGTGATGAAAATGGAGCCTCAAAAAAAGTGAAATAAATTTTATTTCAGGTTGTTCTACCTTCAGATGTATTCTGTACTACATATTAACCTAGCTCCATTTTCAGCTGCACTAGTTTAGAAGCCTAAGGAATATAGGTTCCAGGAAAAGTAAAAGCTAACAAATTACTTGAGCAAAATACATTTTTAAAATGGCAGAGTCTGGGAATGCTGGAAAAAATATTTCATTGGAGCAGGTGCATTTGAAAAAGGGAATCTGTATCAAAATGGATGAATGGGTTCCCATAGTTCACAAATTTGTAAGGTTATCTGAAAAATATTTCAAGGGATAAATAAGTGCAAAGTATTTAATCCCCAGAGAGAACTGTGCTTATAATATAGGAAAATCTGCTACTGTTGATTATTTGATTTATATTGCAGCTGGAACAATTATTTTAGAAGCCTCATCAAATTCTGCAGTTAAAAGTTATTTCATCTAACAGTCTTACTGATGCATGAAAATCTGAGCTGCCTTACTGTCCCTAGCAGTGATTTCAAAACCTGATTTAATAAGGAAGCAACTAGGAAGGAAAACTTCACTCAGTATCTCATACAAAGCAGAAAAAGGGGGAATGAGATGAGCCAAACAATTTCTTTCTCTCTCTCTCTCTCTGACTGCATATATTCCATTATAGCAAAGATTGTGAGAGCTACAGATAATTTTAAAAATGCCCTGGTGCAGAGGATGAATGCAGCACTTCTTATTGTTTCTCCGCCATTGCTCTCTTTTTGTAGCTGAGGTGTAGGTTGAACTTGGCAAGTGTGTAGAATTTGCCATTTCCCACATCAGGTTTAATTGATGGATGGAAGGTCAACTACTTAGTTAGCCCATTCTACCCTTTTTCCTGAAGCATTTGGCCACAGAAAACTAGCATTGCCCAGTTCAGCCCATATCTGTGATGTAAAATATTGAAGTTAAATATCCAAATGTAAGGACTTAGCCTTCAGATGCCTACAAAATTGCAAACCTTGCACAGTTATTAGGGAATGAACCGTGAGTTTCTAACTAAATGTGATTAAGGTAAGGGGGAGGGGGTTTCCAGTCATTTTTCAGTTTAAACACGAATGGTTAGGTTGCTATTTTGACAAATGCTGTGTTTTTCTGCCATAATGGTAGTTCGTCCCTAGAGTACACTGCCTTCTCAGTTAACCAGCCTTGTATGGTTCAGTGTAGTTCCTACCTGGTGTCAAAGCCTTCTGTGGAGAATTCAAACAATTCAGCATGCATCTCCCCAAGCTTCTCTTCCCAGAAAAGTGTGCAAGTGTGCACAGGCAAGGCATTACTGGTTCACTCTCATGCTTTAATGGTATGTGGGAGTGACCTTGGGAGACTGGGCAAAGAGCTGCTGCCTAGGGAACAGTCGGATAAGAGGGAGCATAGCCCACAGCTGCATAAGGGCGGAGCAAGATGCTCAGGGTGGACCATTCCTAAGTTATCAGGCTGTAGATATTAAAGGAGAATTGTACTTTCAGACTTGCAAGACTCTGATAATGTAGCCTTCCAATAAAGTAGAATTAGGTCATCTGGTCACGTTTCCTGTCTGGTCTACCTGGGAAGACCGTCACAAACTTTGAACAGTACTGGGTGAAATTTGCTTGCAGTAGCCAGTATTTAATTCATTTGGTGTGTTTATAGTCTGCTGCACTAGTACTGTTGGAAGGTTTGAAACTTACAAACATTGCAAAGCCAGAGATCAAATATTTACAAACAATAACATAGTAAATTGAATAAAGGAGGAAGAGTCAGCAGAATAAAAAGTAACAGGGATCAATACATGAATATTTCATCTTGCTGCTAGGTCAGGTACCTAGCAGGACAAGTGGGCTTTCAGCCAAATTATATTCCAGGGTAGAGTGTTCCATAGTGTAGGTGAGGTGCAGAGAAGTTGTTTATCTGAACCCAGCAGGTGAGGCTTTGGACACTGCCAGGATGCCGAGGAAAGCTTCCTTAGCAGATTGTAAAAGACTTCTAGGGTCATATGGGGAAAGATAGACCTTCAGGTGCCCTGGGCACAAGCTACTTACAGCTTTAGAATCAGAAGCCAGTGTGGTTGCTGTAAAATAGGATACAAATGTTTCCATGAATCCTACACAGAGAGAGACTAAATCTCAATCCTCCTGCTCCTCGTCCTTAAAATGCAGGTAACCAGTGATTGATCTCAACGTAAGACAAAGGGTCATTTTTTATTGATTTTCTGGAACAATGTTTCTCAGCCTGGGCAACTTTAAGATGTATGAACTTCAACTCGCAGAATTTCCTTAGCCATTCATGCTGGCTGGGGAATTCTGGGAGTTGAAGTCCACACATGTTAAAGTTGCCAAGGTCGAGAAACATGTGTTCTGGAAAGTCAGCCTGTATACCTGCTTGGCTTTTCAGAAATAAAACAGAAAACTTAACTGGCATCTGCTAGGACATCTGTGGGATTTGCAGCCTATTTTTCTCCTTTTGAGGATGACATCTACCATTTACTGGAAATTTAACGAGCATTTTATATTTACCTTCTTGCTGGAAACTGGGGGAAATTACTCCAGTATTGGGGAATCTCAAGCTACAAAAAGGGATTTGAGGCCTGTAGGGTGCCCACTTTTCCCTAGGAAAAAGGACTATCTATAAAATATGTTACATAGTTAAGACATTGAAGCCTTTCTACCTCAATTTTATCATTCTTTGCCTCTCTTCCTTCATGGAATCAATTACCCCAAGATGTGGTAGACTTCCCATCACTGGATGTGCCCAAAAGAACCTAAACCTATCAATATAAATTTAATAAATAAATAAGGAGCCATTTTGTACTGAGCAGGAGGTTGGACTCATTGGCCTAAACAGCCCTTTCTGTCCATCATGGTATGTCCTGAGCTGCAATTTAAAATCCTTGTATCTTGTTCCAGAATGCATACAATGAACATTTATTTTTATTTTTATTTTAGAGAATCTGTTTAAGTGTATGGAAGTATGAATAAAAGCAGGGGAAGTTTTGACCGAAACAAGAGGTTATCTATCCTGGATAAGGAAAAAATAACACTGTTGTGAAAAAGTCAGCCTTACACCCATTTCCAGAGTATAAGAGAAATGCCATACAGAATAAAGAAGGGCAAATCAATGAACTAAGGAAGAATGACAGCTTGGGGAACAGTCTTGTAAAGTCTGTCCAAACTGGATGATACTGAATTAGGAAAAGCTTTTTTTGAAGAATCAAAGTTGTGAGAGAACAGAGGGGAAAACGCATTCTCTTCAAACTGACTATCACTGTCACAGGCTTGATCTCTCCCAGTGAGAAAATATTATTCATTCCCCCACCCTCCCACACTTTTGGTCAGTCTTCTCTGATCTCACCTCTGCTGCACAAACTACATTTTCCCATATTAAGTTGTCAGTTCTGCCAAACCACATTTCTAAGTTTTTGCGCAATGCTTCCACTATCTTGCTCATCATCTTCAGTAACATTCATGAGATGTCTTATTGGCATGTGCAAAATGGAGAAATAGCTGTGCTGTTCTTTACTATTCCGAAGCCAGTGCCCCCTTGCTGGTGAGCACAGGTAACTATTTTAAAAAGTGAGGGCAGTCATGGAAAAATGAGTTTGCTTTTTACCAGTTTGATAAAATGCAGTCAGATATCTTCACATGGAATTTTATACTAAGGACATGTGTAGGTTCCAGGGAATTTGAGGGAAGGAGATAAAAGACTTGTGCAGGGGAGGGGAGGGAGGCAAAGAGTGGAGCTACTGAGCCCTCAACAAATCCCAGGAAATATGCGGTAGTGACACTCACACAACCACATTCCACAGAAGAGGATACAGTATGGGCAACCTGGTTTGGGGGCAAGGAAGAAGTCCATTTCCCAGTATAAAAATATTGGGATGCAAAGGAAATTTATCTTCACTGCCCCAAAAGCATAACTTTGAGGAAAGAGAGGCATCATCTGCTCAGCAAATCAGAAACAAATAGTTGAACTCAAGCAACCATAGGCCAGTAACCGAGAAGTGGAAGAGCTGTTTCTCTTTTTCCTTCTCCCCTGGCAGTCACCTCTTCTCCCATTTACTGGTGAAGACAGGGCTGCAAAATTGTTTCACAGAGAGAGCTGCAAGACCCAGGAAGGACCTGAGCAGGGCCTGCACCTTCTCCCTTTTTCTTGGCTGTAGAATCAAACCCAAAAGTTGTTTACCAAGGAAATTAGAGGGTGAGAGTGCCACAGGAGTGATAAGAGATGGTTAAAGGGTGTGGTGGGTTTGTGCTTGGTGGATTGGTTGATGCTCCTTCAGGAAGAGTCCACCCTCAGCTTTGGGAGACTCACTGGGCCACGTTGTGAGCCCAATCGCCCTCACAGGGAGGTTGTTCGGTTGAAATAATAATAATAAAAAACACAGAAACCCCTTTGTGGTCTTGGAGGAGAAGCAGGATAAAAATAGTAGGCTGCTCTCTACTGTCAGAAATGAGGCATGTGCAAGTACTTGTCCTTGGGTGAGTCAGCCTGCCCCGTGCCCTGATTGAGAGGCTCAGAGGAGGACTGAGTGAGGCCCTGTTGATATTATCCCTGTTGGACTCCCGGGGTGGGGCTAAAGAGTGGCAGAAACAGATCCTTTCAGTGGGAGTTCCTTTGCTACGCAGCCTGTCCTATGGCACAGGGACTTTGCTAGTTGCTGGAGGGACATGCTGATGTAGCTGCTTATCGTGCACTGCGGTACACATTTTTTCATCTCAGTATTTCCTGAGATTACTGAAGTTATAGCACAACCTATAGATTGGAATCATTTGATGGTGTTAAATAATTGCAGAGTCATTTGTGATGCAAATATTGACTTGGTTGCTATGGCAGGAATAATATTTCACTGGGAAAGATTTCTCTGTTCAAAACCGGCTTAGCAAAGTCCAGGACATGCTTTGTTAGAATGTCTGATTTGTAAGGTCAGAATCATGAGAGGATCTATTAAGAGGCTTTGGAAGAAACCTGGTTTCTTCACATATGTCAATAATTGTATAGATACCATTTCTCTGCTTGTTTCTTATATATAAAACTGATGAATAAAGAAAAAGTTCAAGTTGTTCAATTTATAAGCTAGTGCAAATAAGGATAGTTGCTGGTTTTTATCACTCCATATTACTGTATTTCTTATGCTTCACACGCTGTTCAAGTAGCATCCATAGAACTCTATTGATTACATTGTTAAATGTTATGTAACATTAATAATTATTTTTTTAAAAAGCACTGCATTCATTGTTCGTGTTGTTGTTCAGTACCTTCCAACTCTTCATGATCCAACAGACATCAGTTTGCCAGAATTGTCTGTCATTAACTGCTCTGAGTTCTTGTAAGCTTATGCTTGTGTCATCAATGATAGCATCTAACTACATCAGTCTCTTTTGAATGCCTTCAATTTATCTCAGCATCAGGGACTTCTCCAGTGACTCCTTCCTTTGCATTAGGTGTCCAAAATACCTTTAACTTCATAATTAGTGCTTCTAGTAAGGAGTCTAATTTTACTTCATCCAAAACTGAATTGTTTGTTCTTCTGGTGGTCCAAGGTATTCTAAATAATTTTCTCCAGCACCACAATTCAAAGGTATCTATTTTTCTTTCTTCAACCTTTCACATGGGCCACCTTTCACAGCCATATGTTTCAGCTAGGAATACCATGGCCTTGACAGCACGTGCAATGTCAGTATGATGTTTCTGCACTTTAATATTTTGTCCAGATTTGCTATAGTCTTTCTCCCAAGTAGCTGGTGTCTATTTCACCACTATAATCACTGTCTCTATGAATTGGTGAGCCTAGGAATATGAAGTTTATGACTACTTCAACTTCTTCTGCAGCTGTCTACACTGGACTGGTATTGCCTATCAATGTAATTGTGGTATCATCAGCACATGATGATATTTGTTGTTGATGTTTTTTCCAATTGCTATTTCTTCTAGTCCAGCATTTTTCATTACATATTCTGCATATAGATTAAATAAATAAGATGACATAAACAACCTTGGTCACTCCTTTCCCAATTTAGAACCATTTAGTTACAGGCAGATGAGATGGCCTGGTACACCTGGCCCAAGGTCACCCAGCTGGCTTTGTGCCTAAGGTAGGACTAGAACTCATGGTCTCCCGGTTTCTAGCCTGACGCCTTCACCACTACACCAAACTGGCTCTCTGAGCTTAATTTTATGGGGCGTATACCTTTCTTGTTCCTTGTACTGACCTCTTCTAAATATTCCCTAACGCTCAGGCCAGAGTGGCTGGTTCACAACCTAAGATGGGCAGTCTGTGACTCTGTTTTGAGTTGAATGGTCCTAATGTGAGTATGGTACAAAATAGGAGAGAACTGTCATCGCTGTAGACGCTTTTTGGAGAGGTTGAAGCAGAATAGACTATGCTTCTGTGGTGCTGCCTGTTTCTTTCAGAGGAATTGACACAGCTAGCAGGTGAGGGATGGGGCAAGAATGTGCTAAGTATCCCAAATGGCCAACATTTTAAAGCAAGCTTCTCCAGTCTGGCCACACTGACAGGATTCTCTGGGAACTGTGATCTCAGCACATCCAGAAATTGAGTTTCTTCCCCTAACCCATTCACTTGAACTCAAAACATAGTTTGTTTCTTTGAGCCTGTACTTGCTCCATGTAAATTATATCCCATCATTCAGTTCTTTGTATCCATGTTGAAAAAGAGGCCACCAAATCCACTGCCTTTAGTAGTGGCTCTGCTTTGCTTTATCTCACATCCAGATCAGAGGCAGTGTCTATGCCAGTGCTTCTCAACCATGGCAACTTGAAGATGTATGGACTTCAACTCCCAGAATTCCCCAGCCAGCCATGCTGACTAAGGAATTCTGGGAGTTAAAGTCCATCTTCAAGTTGCCAAGGTTGAGAAACACTGGTCTATGCATTTTAACTCCATGCTTATCTGACACTATCTTTTCATTGTACATTCCTTCTGTTCTAAAAGGAAGTAACCATTCTTCTGAAGGGTTACTCATAGTTTATCCAGGGTTACCCATTACTGCTAGCCTTTGTCTTGCTATTTTTCCCCCAAAAGATCCTTGCATGCTGACTCCTGCTTGCCTTCAGATCTCAACCTTGCTGTTTTGCTTTTTGTCTGTCTAGAGCTACAGCAGCCCCTCTCCCTATCTCTGTATCCCATCTTTGAATTTAATGCACAACATGGCTCTCTTCCCAGATCCTTTGTGCCTCTTATTAAGTAAGCTGAGTCCCAGCCAGATGGTGATTCCCTGTATGTGCCCTGCCTGTCAATCAATATCCTGCATGGCCCTTTGTTTACCATTCTCCTGCCAGCCTGCATCCATGTGAGCCAGCCTCATTCAAGCCAGTAGGAATTAATTAGAGAAGGCAAGGGGGGGACTCCAGCGATGTGACACTGCAGGTTTTATAATGAAGCATATTCAGTTGCCAGTTTCTACCACTGGGATGATGTTTTGTGTTTTTCAAGTTATAAAGCAACATGAAAGAATCAGACTTCAGCTGGGCGGCTTTTAACATTAGACTCAATTTGCTACAACCAAGTCACCCCTGGGTTTGAGGAAATGGGTTTCACAGATTTAATTTAGATGAGGATTAGCCACACTGACTAAATTGAAACATCCTACTGGAGGCACATTTCCTATTTCCTTTTCTTTCTTAGTTGGATTGGCCTTAGTAAGTTTCCTGTGCCAATCCATATTCTCTGCAGAAGGATAGGCTGTGGCCATACACTTATGATCATAACAGAACGAATGTTATGCTCGTCCATGTAACTTGCTAGCATTGAAAGCTCCTGTATGGCATGGCGAAATTTCAGTGAGTCCTTGAGGTACCTGAAACCTCCAGGATTAGAAGGACCTATTTCAGTGTAGTACAGGTAAAGGAGATAAAACCCCACCACCACTATCAAAACATAGGCAGATATTCTTTATGTGGTCTCACATGTTTCCCAAACAATGAGTCATGTTCCAAAAGGCTAGTGACAAACACTGTCTTAAACACTACAGATTATTAAAATAGTGTGAGGTTATATTTGCATGGTATCTCATCAAAAAAGAATATCCTGATTCCTGTATGGATCTGATTCCAAAATTTTTTTGCTTTTTCACAGGTCCACCACAAATGATGAAATGTTCCCACTCCCTGAGAGCATTTCCAACATATATTTGAAACATTTTTATAAATTTTCAATAATTTATCGGGTGTTAAGTCTTGTTTTTAGTCTTGGGCATTTAAGCAAGCTAATTTTTTTCAGGCAATGATTCCTGGAGAGTAGTTGTCAAAAGGAAGGGAAGTGAATTGTTAGCCTAGTAGACAGAACTTACTGGTGAGAATCAAGGATGTACCTATCAGGGAGCATAAAGGTCTGTCTCTCAGGGACAAACAATATCTTTGGTCACAATGATTGGAGTGGCATATAAGATCAGTAAATAAATAAGTAAATACTAAAAATATTCATGTTTTAACTCTTTGCCACTTGATTGTGGACTAATACAATGATGAAAATAAATGTTGGTTGTGAGAAACAATAGTTAAAATGGAAGGTCCCTGCTCAGAAGCACTGTGCTGTTGAGTATCAAATGCTGGCACAGCAGAATGCAACCTCCTCCCTCAGCTTACAGGCTTCTGAGGACAGCTGACCAGTGCTGAGAAAACTCAAATTTTGGACTAGAGGGATCCTTAATTGCTTCTAGCCAGGCTCGTACATACATATTATAAAGAATTGGAATTGCTTACAAAGAAAATTACTTAAATTTAGATATATTCCACAAGAATGCCTGGGAGTGTGGCCTTAATATATCTGCAACCAGCACATGATTATTTTCCAGGAACAAAAATTGGAGAAAGTTTGCTAGGCATCCCCATCTCTTTCATAATATGCCTCTACTTGTTTTCATAGAGGGACCATTCAAAATTTATTACCAATTTCTTTTTTTTTAAATAAACTTTATCATTTTCAAGAAATAAAATACACAAACATGAACCAAACAAATGATAAAAAAAGAAAGCAAAAATGGACAAAGAGTTATAAATATAACTCAGTTAACAAAATAAAGAAAAAACAACATCACTCTTCAATACACCATTATCAAAGAAAAAATATACCAAAAAAAGACATAAACACAACTTACATTAATAAAAGAAAAGGTGTGACTTCTGCCTAACCGAGTTATAGAAATATCTAAATTTATAATACCTTAATCTCTTGCTACTAAATCCACATATAAATCTCCATTATTTCTATACAATATAGTTCTTATTGTGAAAAACCCATAGTTATTACTTCATCTTTTTCAGTCTCTAACCAATAGTCCACAAATGGTTGCCATGATTCCTTGAAACTAACAGTATTTTTATCTTTTAGCAAATCTGTTAGTTTAGCCATTTGGGCTACATCCAATAATTTAATTGTCCAGTCGTCTATTGATGGGGTTCATGGATCTTTCCAACATAGAGCATACAACCTTCTGGTGGCCGTAATCATATATGAAAGCAGATTCCCATGACTTTTCTCCAGCTCTTCATCATGCCTAATAAGAACAGTTCTGCTTTTTTCATTATCCTGATTTTTAATATATTCTGAATTCCTGTAGGGATCTGATTCCAATTTTTTTTCACTTTTTCACAGGTCCACCACAAATGATAAAATGTTCCCACTCCCTGAGAGCATTTCCAACATATATTTGAAACATTTTTATAAATTTTCGATAATTTATCGGGTGTTAAGTACCAACGGAACATCATTTAATAGAAGCTTTCTTTTAAATTATAACTTAACGTAAATTTTAATCCTTTTGACCACATTTTTTCCCATTGGTTCAACATGATGTTATACCCAAAGTTTCTGGCCCACTTTACCATGCACTCTTCATCTTCCTGGTTCATTTGTAGTAACAACTTACACATCTTGGTTATAATTTAAGCCGCCCAGAGTTACTTGCTGAGATGGATGGCTATAGAAATCAAATAAGTAAATAATGAATATGTTGATCGTTCCAGCATAATTGTTTCTCCAAAAATGATACTTCATTTACAAATCTGAAACTCTTTTTGTCTGATTTAAAACGTTCAGACAGTTGCCTATAACTAAACCAGTGACATACATAACCCTCTGTTTCCAACGTTTCTTTCAATTTCAGTGTCGTGTTCCTTTCCTCAAAAATGAATAAGTCTTTATACCATAACCATTTTTCTTCTCCCACACTTTCTTGCCTTGTAAATGCCTCTTGAGGAGATAACCACATAGGGATATTAGGTACCAATCTAGGTTTATATTTTTCCCAGACTCTTAATAATATAATGATTTTTAAACTCCTTATTTACCCTCACTTTGTTGTACCATAAATATGCATGCCAACCGAATTTTAGCTCATGACCCTCCAGTTGTAACATTTTTTTTTATTTTCTCACATTATCCAATCTTTAATCCACATAAAACAGCATGCCTCCATTTATTACCAATTTCTCTTGAACCTGTGTAGTGTAGAGGCTCTTAACCCAATGTGGAAATGGGAGGAGAAAACCAGGAAACTAGTCCTTCCATATCCTGCTTTTTTCCAAGTCCAAATGATCTGCCAGGTAAGCTGGCATTTTCCCTTTTGCTTCTAATCAGTTTTGTTTCTTTCTTCTGCAGGAAAGACAATGAAGCAATAGAGATGCTTCCCTTTGTGATCATCACCCTGGGCTCTGCAGGGACTACTTGCAGGTCCTCCAGCTGCAACAACAGCAGCACCAAGGATTACTGCTACAGTGCCCGCATCCGCAGTACTGTACTGCAGGGCTTGCCCTTCGGAGGGGTGCCCACTGTCCTCGCCCTCGATTTCATGTGCTTTCTTGTAAGTGCTGTTGTCCCATAGCTTGGTGCAAAGGTGCTCATCCCACACAGAGGCAGTTCAAAGCACACAGTCTCTGTGACACCTCATACATAGGCAGCATGTTGGTTTTAACTAGAGCTTTTTACCTAGGACTTTCTAAATGCCACACACTCATTTTGTTACTCCACTGCAATTTGGCAGCCATGGTGCAAGGCTGCTTTGCTTGGGTAAACAGACAAACATCCTTTATGGGACAAAGGAGGGTCAGCAACTCATGTGGAATGTGAGAGCATATTGTCAGGATTGCTAGAAGCTCTCAAGGGTCTAAAATGTCAATGTAAATAATTTATCAATATATATTCCACCCATACCAATAGTTCTGCCTCATTCCCAATGGCAATTTATTCCACCATGTAGGACCCATCATGGAAAACACAGACTTTGTTGATGTTAAATGTTTTTGTAGTGGGTCCTGCAGAAGGAGCTTAGAGTGTGGGATGGACTGTGCAGGAGGTGGTGGCCTGCAGGTAATTTGGGCCTAAGCCATATAAGGCTTTATACCCCAAACTTGAATTGGCAGCCTTTGTAGCTATGTCAAAACAGGGATGATGAGAATGATGACTGAACTTGAAATCTTTATCAGAATGCAAGGACATGTGTACTTAGTGGTACCTCTAGGATGTGCCACCCAGCACCCATGCCACTGCATTCTGATAAAGATTCCTGGTTTGATGTTTGATTCTCCTGATTTTGCCAGCCTAGACAATCCTAACTTGCAGTGGTCCAACTTTCCAAAAGTATCTGATAGAGGTCCTTTCCAGTTCTGCCACCTGAAGTTCACTGGTGGCAGCAGAAGTAACTGATGGAGCCGTAGGTAGCTGGAGGGGCAGGGGAGTTCTGGGGCAGGAGTAAGCAACCCTTTGCACCTAACCCACCTCAGGTCTTCCTTTGTTCTAAAGCACTCTGTCAAAAACTCTTTTGCCAGAACCTGGGCTGTCTCATATACATTGAAAGCAGATGAAACTTAAGTTTCTATGCACTGTGGTTACTACCAAAGGAATAGGGAACCAATGGCCATTTAGATGTGGCTGAACTATAGCCTCCAGCTTCCCACATTATTAGTCACTCTGATTGAAGCTGCCCTGAATTGTTGTTCAGCAAAATCTGGAAGGCCGTAGGTTCCCCAGTCCTGCCCTACATCCATGGGAGAAGGTTCAATTACTGAAAACTCTGGAGTGGAATAAGTGGCCACATCAGAAAGCAGAAAAATTCTGCTTCCTGAGTACAAGAGATAGTTGCAGATGCTGGACATTTATAAGTCTTATTCTGCAAACACAAGGTCTGAAATCTTTGTACTGAAAATTAAGTTAGCTGAAAAATCTGCTTGCTGCCAATGGCTGAAGCATCGTCCACCCAGTCAGAGTCAAGCTGCTGGCAGAAAATTGGTCTACATCCTTTATTAGAGTCTGTGGTTAGCAGGCCAAATGAACATTCATGTTTGCATAAGCCTCTTTTGTGATATGACTTGGCGAATTTGGCTTTTCCACTGATGAGGTTCTATGTTTTGATATGGAGGAATTTATTTCTTCTTTGCAGAGTATTTTTGGGTACGGAATTGGGATAGCGTTACAGGCTGGGCAGGGAACATTGCCAAACAGGCAACATTTTGCCTTATTTTGCCTTATTTGCTTTTCTACAGGCACTGCTGTTTGTTTTTTCCATTTTGCGTAAAGTGGCCTGGGATTATGGACGCCTGGCACTGGTAACTGATGCTGACAGGCAAGTAAAACTTTCCTTTTTAACTAGGGAGTAAAGAAATATCTTCTTGGGTGAAATAACAGCTGGACTGAAGTTAGGAGGCATTCCTGAAGCAGAACTTCTTGCTAGCCAACAGCTCCGGACTTGGTTGTTCAGAGAGCTATGTAGGTACCCCAGGGACTTGTGCGTGCCTAGCAAACAGCTTGATCCTTCTGTTTTAAAGAGTTGTGCACCATATCACAAACTTGGGAAAATGCCTCTTAATTTAAAAATGAAAGAAAAAGAAAAAGTGTGCCCTGGAGGTTAGCATCTCCTAAGGCACCCCTTCTGATGTATCGTATGGCTTGCTCAATTCTTTGGATCCCACCTGGTATCTCAAGTCATAGTTGTTGTAAACATAAGGCTATGGCATAGTAGAAAGTCCAGCCTGATCCCTCTTCAGAAGGACCAAACTGGAGAGGCACAGCCTGTACTTTCTCCAGAGTCTTGAATGGCCACCATGCCCCTCTAGCAGAAACTGCTGGATAGTAATTTTTAATGGGAAATGTTAAACATAAAGGGAGTCATTATATTCGCTGTATTTAATTTTAATAAGAAATGCAAATTTCTTTGAGTTAAATGTGATCTGTATCAACTACATAGACATGTCCACTTAGGGTTCTTGGGGGCAGTACAGATGTGTTTGCCATTGCCATAATCCAGGATTCTTTTTAGATTTCCCAGTCTTTATTTATATTTCTGCCACCTTGATCCAAATGAACTCTGGCCTGTAGTCCTGGGATTGCCCTTCCTAAAGCAGATTCTCAAGAAGAGCATTCTGCTTTGTCATATTTGTTCCAGGCCCCTTGTTGTTTTGGACTGTATTGCATTGTATTGTATTGCATTTTTTATTATACTCTATGCTGTTTTTCCACCAATAGCATTAAGGGTGATAAAAGTACTGAATGCTTTGCTGCATCATCATCATGGGGTGGAGGAGGTGTTATTAAAAACAGTTCTTAAAATTCATTTAACAAGAGAGACTTACAAGTCTTAGTAATTCAAAAGTTTCAGTGATCAGCAATCAAGGTGCAAAGCAGGAATAGTCTTATGTTTGGGCTTAACTACTAAGAAAGTCCTTCTCCATATTTTTTCTATCATATGCATCTCCAATGTCAGTGGGGTTTGTCATTCAGAGTCCTGGCAATTCAGAGTCTCAGAGGGGGAGAGCAAACTTGCTTACATTTATATGCACAATATAGAAAAAAATGTTAACAGATATGCAAAGCTAGGATAACAACTTTCTTAGCCTGCAAAATAGTTTGCCGCAGAAGGCAGATCTTTGCTTTTATGGGCATTCATTTTCCAGTGAATTCTGGGGCAACATGTGGTGCTTTTATTGATACAAACATCACAACTTTCAGTCTGCCAAAACAAAAGCTGGCAATAATGCCTAGTTACAAGCAGTGGGGTATCTTGAGTCAGAAGGTTGTAACACAAAGGTTTGGATCAAACAATGCATCATTAATTATAACTTCACTGAACTGAAGGGGAGAGAAATAACTGTTATTGTCATTGGCCCTTATGTATATTGGTACAAGTCTGCAATGGGAAGCAGAGATGCTTAGTGAAATTAAATCATATGACATGGAGGAAGACTATCTGGCTTAACCACTGCTGATACAGGAGATGGCTGTGATATCATCCTAATAGATAGCTATTTGTCTGCTTCTTATCCTTACATGAGGGAGAATCTATCATTTTCCCAGGCATTTTAAGATGATTGTATTGAAATCCTTTGAAGTTAATTGAAATCAGTCTCAGCTGATTACAGTTTGGTTGGTTGGTATTTGTTAGCTGGTGTGTTTTTGTGCCTCTCGTCATGTAACCACTACCCTGAAATTGCCTTTGGAGATAGCATGAAATATATGCATGTATGAATGTATGTTGTTTAGAGTGATATGATGGAATAGAGCATTTTAAAGTAGGTTTTTTTTAAAGAAGTCCCAGCCCCAGCAAATGAATGTGAAGAAACAGTTATGTGTATATAAACTTTATTTTCTCCTGAGATGACAGTATTTCTAAAGGGGAGACTCAAGAATACCAGCTAGTCTGTATCTGCATTTATAGTTTTCATCTGCAGCTGTTAACTGCATCTTGGGGTTATGCACGGTGTTTCTGCAGAATCCTATGTCTTATTTCTCTGGCCTGATATGTTTGTGAAACCACATTTGTTTAACATTTGAAATTTGGGGAAGCAAATGAAAGTCAAATGTGATGGGAGGGCAGGACTGGTTTTAGAGAGAGCAGGGAAATGTTCAGAAAGTCAGTCACAGTCTAGAAACATCTCTCTCTATGTTGCACAGTGAGTGAACTATAAAGCAAAGATTATTTCTTTTTTTCTGGTCAGACTTGGTGAATGTTTCTTTTCTAGGACCGTGAAATGTCAGCCAGTGGGCGAGGAGGATCCAGACTCTTTACTAAGACGGTAACCTGTTGGTAACTCTCTCTCTCTCTTTTAATTTTAATTATTTTTCTTCTGTTCTCAGGAAGCGGCGCTGGCAACAGGAGCAAGAGGAAAGGGAATAGTACGTTGTGGGTTTTTCAGTGTGTTTAATTCTCTTTTCTGCCACTGCTTTTACCATTTTCTCCTTTTGCTTTGGGACTAATCTTTTTGGAAACAAGGGTTTGATTTCTTTTATTCTGGCATTCACATTGAGCACTGCACACTTAGTTGCCCATGCCCTTGGTACTTCATGAGCCTTTCCTGACCTGGAGCACTCCAGATGTTACACATCATAGACTGTGCTAACTGTGCATTATGATGGATGTTGTAGTCCCCCATATCCTGAAAGCACCAGATTGGGGTGCTCTGTATAAACGTTAATGGTATAAACAAGAACTTGGGGAGGATGGGTAACAGAAAGGATTGCCATGGAAAGATATGTTATCATTGTACCCAAATTTAAACACTATTACTAATTTAGAAATTTATAGAGTAGACAGACAGATATAGGAAGCATTTTAGTTTATCTTGGCAGGATAGACTGTGATAGGCAAGGTCTTATTACTTGTTCATTGTTTTCTCAAAATTTGGTGTCAGAATAATCCACAGAATACTAATGACCTAGTGTGGATTATTTATGTATTAACTGTAAAAATTCTCTGTCCATCCATCATTTATAAGAGGGTTCAGAGAAAAAAGTATCTAATTTCACAGAATACATGCTTATATTATGCAGCTCATGAAGCAGAGACAGTGACTACCTTGGATTACTTTAAATGGGCATTAGATAAATTCAAGGAAGATAAAGCTATTGATGGCTATTTGCCATGATGCCTGTATATTATCTCCAGTAAGAGTTTTGGGAAAGCATGAATTATTTCTCTATGGTTGGCCACTGGAACAGAATATAGGACTATCTGGGCCTTTGTTCTCATCCAGCGTTGTTCTGATTTGTTTTACAATGTTCCTTGTGGCCTTTGCATACATTTTAAATGTAAGCTCAGTATTAAAAAGCACCATCAAGTAGTACAGCTTTCCTTTTTGCCATGATTCCACTGAAGTCTGCATTATTTTGCTGTTGGTGAATTGGGATAGGGAACGCACACACAAAAATCATTCATCGAGTATTGTGTTTGTGGGTGAATGGATGAATAGAAGACAGGTGACCATATGATGAGCAAAATTACTCCTTTAGAGGGGAATGGGGTGGGGGAGGGGAGTTCCCAAATTTCTTCAAATGATCTTGTATGCTCATTTCTGTATCTGTCAGAGGATGTCTCTCACCACCCTAGTTGCCAGTTTCTCACTTGCCATGGAGAGAGAGAGCAGCCCAGTAGAAGCAGCTTCCCCCCACTCGCTGCTGCTCCCTTGCTCCCAAGTTCTTGTCACGGAGAGGATGGGAATCAAGAGCAAGTAGGGCAGCACAAGAGGGCTGGGGAGAGGGGACTTTTGCCCCAGGCCCAAATACTTGTATTTGTTGGTGATAAATTCGAGATCCAGTGAGTTCAAAGACTTTCTTTAGTATAACTTCATATTTTTTCAGAAGTGGAAAGACAGAACCTACATACATAACTCAACCAAATAAAGGTCTGATGACACCACAGCCATCAACCCAGAAAATAAGTTTCCCTACACTGTGCTTCTTGCCTGTGGCTGGTCCTGCCTGTATGATGAAACTTCCTGGAAATATAATACAAAGAAGCATTCAACAGTTTTTGTTTTTTGTTTTTACTTTTGTCTGTAAATCTGATGGAAGTGTAACAGAGGAAGTAGAGAAATCTTCAAATGGGAAGCAGTCCTGAGCAGTTTATAACACTGCAGAATTACAGAGTTTAAGTTTATTTATCTCCTTTGGTCAGTTTCTAGTGTCGGCTTCTTGCTTAAGGCCAAGAAGTGTTGTTTATGTCTTAATCTTCAGTAGGAATAAGGAGAGGGCAGCTGAAAAGGGCCCATCCATGCTTAGAGAGGTCTGGGAGGTTGACAGACCTCCTGGGGATCCACACACACCTGCCTCTTCTTACATCACCCACCACCACTTACACTACTGAAATCTGCCTGGTAACATACTATCCTCTGGCTCTCCCTTGTGGCCAGATGCTTTCCATGTCCATTTTTTAATGCACGGCAGTATATTACAAGGGAAAAAAGATCTCCTTCAGGTCAAACTCAACTCCTTGACATCTTCATGGACACATCCATGTTTTTTTCTTGACAATGATACAGAAGTGATTTGCCATTGCTTTCTTCTGAAATTTTTTTTAACTTGTTGATCTACAGTTGACAGTATCAAGTATTAGCCAGGTCCTACGCCAGCTTAGCTTTTCGAGATCAACCAAGGTCACATTTTGTGACTGCAAATGGGCATATAGTCAATTCAGAATTGTACTGACAAACATTCTCTGGTTAGAGAAGGAGGAAATAGGAACATATTCATCCTGATCAGTATTTAATTAAATATTTGGTTTTCCAGTTTGAGTCAACCTAGAGCAGGTGTTAGCAGCTGTTTGCAATTGCCCAGTCTCTACTGCCTTTCCAGATTCTTGGTAGGTCATGTAATAAAAGCTCCAGCCTTCCTCTGTGAACATCCATGGGCTTTTAGAGAAGATACTAAGTCAAACCTTGTGTGGCTTGATCAGTGTGTTGTATCTTTAAGACCCTCATTACAAAGCTCTTAAGCATCAACCTAGCAGAAGCTTCCTGCACTGAAAGTCACAAGGAAATGACAGTATTTCCTCCTTAAGTCTCAAAGTGTGAGAAGGGCTGAACTGCTTGGACTGGTTCCAAACATGTCTTGACTGCCTTATGGATAGGC